>NW_027185378.1:5387070-5754570 GCF_022577435.1 Embiotoca jacksoni | reverse complement strand
TTGCAGTTGTAATTTGCTGGTACACAAAAGTCAGTAGCCTAAATTGCATCTTGATTTCAACCAAACAAAACCAATTAGCAGTTGGCCAAAATGATATTTGACCTGTGCTGCTTCTTACATACACCTATAGTTTCCACAGCTAGAAGTGTTTCAGCATCAGTACAGTATCTGTCTGTAGCTTTGAAATACAAAAAAACACAGCAGACACATAACCGATATTTGTTGTTACTGCATTACAGTCGTGATTGCTCAGACGCATGCAGATGAAGATTCACAGCCAATTTTTTTTACTGTACAGTTGCTTTCATCCTCACACAGCTGGTTACATAAGAGATGTACGCCATTTAACTGGCTTGGCATTATTTGGTCGGTGGCCAGAACTGCAAATAAAGTATGCAGTGTAATGATTTAAAACACTACAGGGGTTACTCTTATAATGGATCTCTTGTTCCAACCATTTAGCAAATATTTGATTTGCGTTATCCCTATAAAGCGCCATTTCAAAGGAGTGTATTAAGGTTACAAAGAAAGTACATGTATGATAGAATACAATCAGTTTCACATGGTCATGACATCACTGCAGTCTGTCCCCTTCAAACATGTGGGCACCCTGAGTGAACCCCAGAGTCTGGCTATTGGGATACTGAGACAACACGTGAGGTGACTGAGTGGCTGATACACAAATACAACTGTCCATTTGATAGTAAAACTTGCGTACAATGGATGCAAAGGCAGCTTTAAGTAGCTGTATATGCATGCGTATCCGTATCCCTGTTTCATCGATGAGCCACCAACTAAAAAAATGTCCTTTCATCTCTCATCATGATCAGTGTGAGTTTTATCAAAAGGCAGCAAAATAATTCTGTGGTTCGAAACAAAGACATTTCTTCACGGGTCAATGATACCTTGAGAGTCAAGGTCCATTGAGAGAACCGGCCGGCCATCATGTGACTCGTTATGGTCACAATGGTCATGAGGTAAATGGGGTTTTAGTCGTTCCCGTCACATTAGTCATGCTATGAACGGGGTATGGCTCCAGTCTTCTTTGCATAACACTTACATTGACCAACGATCTGTACGACTGAGATCGCCACAGACTTACTCCAAGCCTGATTTAACTTAATTCAAAGATTTATTTTTTCACAGTTGTACCTTAATAGGCACATCTAAAACTGTGGAGTTTGGCACCAACATAATCTCCAGCAGGACAGCCAAATCAGCGATGGCATAACGGTTCCGGTTGCGGTATCAATATGTTTGATTTTATTCTGACGCTTTTGTGCTTTTTGTTATCTCCAGGACACTCTGCAAAGTATGGAAGAGGGAGATTCACCACCTGTCTGCTGAAGTCGTGGATTTTAGAGAAGAGGTGCATATTAATCGCCTTCTTCCTGATGAAGCTAAATGAACGTTTTAGAAGATTTATAATCCCATAAATTGGTGGATTTTTTTTTTTTTAGTTCCTGGTTAGTTGTCTGCTTAAACATTGAAGTTGTGCCGTGGTTATTATGTTGCTGTTCACCTTTGTTGTTAATATTTAATGAAGGATGAAATGGACACGTTGAATTTTTATCTGTTATGGAATTTGGAAGACTAGAATTCACTAAAACGCATATTGACATGCTCCAATACTTCTGAGAGAATATCTATTGGACAAAACTGGAGCAATTTCACATGTAACATGAGCTCTATGTTAAAAGACAAAAAGTTTTAAGTTTTCCCAGAAAAGAAGTCCATACATGCTGTGGAACACAGAGGAGGCTCTGTGTGAATGTGTGCAGAATTCAGGAAAATATCTGCAAAGGCAATCAGGAGCGAAACATGCTGCCCAGGGTCAGAAAGCTCTGTCTCAGTCGCAGGTCATGGGTCCTCCCAACAAGGATTAATGACCAAAAACATATTGCTAAAAGCACCTAAGCATAGTTAAGAACAAACCAAAGGACTATTCTGAAGCTCGCTTGCTTCAGAAACTTACAGTCTTGAGTAGGCAGACTTTAAACCTGAGACAACTGGAGCATTTATACTCAGGAAGAGTGGACCAAACTACCTGCTGACAGGTGCAGAAGTCTCATTGACGACTGCAGAAATCACTTGTTTACAGTGATTGCCTTATGAGTGCCATCATTTTGGTCCATGTCATTTTCATTTGTTTTATACTTTAAGGTCAAAAATCCAAAGCAAAGTCTAACTCAAAATAGAAAATAAATAATGATGGATGTCATTTACTTTAAGGTCCTCCTCCTCACATACAAAGTTCTTAATGGGCTCGGACCGAGTTACATCACTAACTCTCTCTATGAGCCTTCAAGAACTCTTGAAGCTCTCTTGCACCTCCCATGCACTTGAACTACCGCGCCTTTGAAATGCATATTGCTCATTTCATATTTGGACTATATATTTTGATCTACTTGTATTCAATTTATGCATTTTATGTATGTATTTTTGGGTGTTCCTCTGTGTCTGTTTTTATATGGAACACTTCATGTAATTATCTTTCTGTAAAGCACTTTGAGCAGCATTTTCTTTATGAAAGGTGCTATACAAATAAAGCTTTTTATTAGTATTAATTACTTTTGTAAGTTTGATTTTTTTTTTCAGAGAAATGTGTGGGTTATTCGTGTGTGTGTGTGTGTGTGTGTGTGTGTGTGTGTGTGTGTGTGTGTGTGTGTGTGTGTGTGTGTGTGTGTGTGTACCAATAGATTCTTCCACATCTGTACCTAGATGTCCATATCAATATATTTGGAATGAACACCAACTGAACATGAGATAAAAAAAAAAAACAGTGAATATCAAATCTGTTTTGTTTTCATCTGCCTTCAGACTGTTGCCTTTTTTTCTTTCTGTGTCTTAAACTCTTTTGTTAAGATATCAATAGAAGGACTGTTACATAGCTGATTTGAATGACTCTCCACAAACTGTCACCGTGATTATTAAACACACACAGCCCACCGATTCTTCAGCGTAATTCAAATGTCAAACAATTAAACTGTCTTTGACCTCCCCAAAATTCTTCCAACAACCTCTCTGACAAGTATTTTGTCATGAGGCGTCTTTTTACTTTGCTGAAAGCTGCTGAACACTTTGAGGTTGTTATTTATTTATTTTTTAGCTCCATCTCCATCTGACACATTTCACTGTCTTGCATTCTTTGATAAGGGAATGTCACTTTTCAAAAATTAGCCTTCTTTCACATTGTAATTTCTCATTTATCTGGGTTTTAGTTTTAGCCCTGCATTGTTTGATGGATGGCGATGCTGGTCTATTGCTTCCACCACTTTGATCCAGAATGACATTTCAACATTTATTGGATGATATTTTTGACCGACATTTATGGCTCCCAGAGGATGACTCCCACTGATGTTAGAAACCCAGATTTTTCATATAGCAGGTCAAGATTTGAACTTGACAAGGATAATTTAGTTCAAAAATATGTAGACCACCACTACATTTGCTGTGGCTTTTTCTGATCACATTAGTATGAATATTAATATTTTTGTTGAGACTGACATATCTTCCTACACCCCCACCAACCTAAATGTTCTACTTTTTCTCAAGAAACTATCAGAATCTATTGAAGACATTCTAATGAAGTTTACTTCTTCCTGAGAAGATGATCCGACTCCATTTGATTAAACCATTTATCTCTGATTCACTTTAGCCCCGCCTTGTTCTGTGGATGGTAATGCCGGCCAGTCAGTCCAACACGATGCCCCATATTTGTTAGACATTAATGACCCCCAGAGAATGAATCCTACTGATGCTGAGGATCCCCTGACTTTTCCTATGACCCCATCATCAAGTCAGAATATGTCCAGTCCTCTGGTTCGCAACCAAATAATTACAACACTAATGATTTTCTCAGCAGCGTCAGCTGGACTTTGTGTTTCAGTCTAATGAGCAAATGTTCGTATGTGGACAAATTTAAAGTAAGCTTCATCTAAGTCCTATTCTAGATGGGATTTTAGACTTCATTAACACATCCTGTTATGTGGTCTGTGATAGTTTTGGACAGGAAAATCATGCAAGCCTTCACACTCTACTTTCCTATGACTTTATTCTTATTTATCTTCGCATACTGGCGACTGGTGTTTTTGAGGCAAATTAGCAAAAAGAGGATACTTTCCTGTGGTTTAAATCAGAGCTGATATGTTAATCTCACAGGGTGTAGCTCTCCACAAAGCTTTTTTTTTCTCTCCATCATCTTATTGTTTCCCAAATCAAAGTGCTTCCCACCAACAACACAACAAGCAGATACAAATAATCAAGTAAAAGCATGTACATAATCAAAAGCTGCTTCACACACCAGTTAAAGGCATTTAAAACAATAAAATAAAGTTGGATCAATAAGAATCAAGTTAAAGCAGGAAAGACTCTCTGATAAAAGCATGTTTTAAGACGGGATTCAAAAGAGGTCACTGACTCGGGTGACTTGATTTCCTCAGGCAACTTGTTCCATTGCTTCGGGGCTCCACTGCAAATACTCTGTCACCTCTAGTTTTCAGCCACGGCTTGAGAAATGATAAAAGTCCTCTGCCCCAGGTTCTCAGGCTGCGCACATGCACATATACGATGAAGAGGTCACATATACTGTACAACACGGAGAAAGGCCACAATGAACTTTAAATGTCCCCAGTAAGATCTTAGCGGTTATTTTAAATCATACAGGGAGCCAATGTTGGTCGGATAAGTTTTGAACAGTCTGTATCCAATGGATGTTTGGGAGAGGCCTCTAACACATCAAAAAGTTCTGAATGGAACATATTGCAAGGATATATTTCCTTTAAAGCTACACACACACACAAAAAAATGCATGGCTTTAATATGTATAATAATAAATTTAGAGAGCTTCCGGCTTGTGCATTGAGTATCTTGATCATAATTAAGACTACATCTTAAATCGTAATTATGTTAATGTACATTTCTTGGGTGCAGTTAGTAAGCCAATGTTTTAACATTCCAAGAGAAAAAAAGTAATGATTTCAACAAATTATTTCACACAGACAACAGAATGCATGATTAAAATAATAGTGATTTTTTTTTTTTTTTTTTTTTTTTTTTTTTTTTACAAGATTGTTTGAAATGATCTCATTAAATCCTGCCGAAATCCTCTGTAATGAAACCTGATACTGATCACAAAGTTTTTCCTCACAGAGGTCTCGAGTGCCGAGGCAAACACGAGAATTTGGCTGTGATTTTTTTTTTCTTTCTTTCTTTTTCTTAAAGAAAGAAACTGAAACAAGGCCATGCAATCATTTCCAAAATCCTTCACAGCAACATTTTGTCTGCCTCCACCAAGTTTCAGGGACTTATAAAATCCCCTCAGAGTTCAATTAAAAGCAATGTTACTGCTTTGTATTGTGGGTATTGCTCAGTATCTGTAGTTCTCATTCTTTTTAAGAACAGCGTTTTGCAACGATGTTTCGTTTTGATTACTGTTTTTACCCTGGCGGTTCTTTGAAGCTTTGGAAATGTTGGTCTTCTCAGAGGTAATCATTAGTGGACCAACACAACACACAACGCAACAAATTAACAGTCAAATTGTTTATCGGTACCTCTTCTCGACCGAGACACAGTGAGAGATGCCCAAAAGCATAAAAGGCAACGTCTAAGGCGAGAATCAATAAAACTATAGATTTCAGAATGCTGTGCTTATTCCTTAATCTGACCGTGGCCATGCTGTATTGGATAAATTCACAAGGGCATCTTTTTCACTTCCATTGGACCCTGCAGACAAAAACAAAAAGTCACCTTTTCAGAATGGGCTCCAGAGCATTTAGATCTGAAATCGCAGATTACAGCTTTGATTATGTGGAAGTAAAAATTACAATATTTGCTGGAGTTTGTCAAATCTTACTGTAACTTAGTGATGGGGGAAAGCAAACCAAAAAGTTCTCCCAAGAGTCTCATATTCATAGAGGTTGCTTACTTTGGTCTTACAGTTGTAGAGCTGACAATGGGTGGATATAAAAATAAATAGATGAATAACAACAACAACCTAGGACTTGAGGGGTTGAAAGGAATTGGGCTTCTGGTTTGTCTGTGATGAAGCCATAACAAATGTTGCTGTCACAAAAGTTGTTTGCAGTAAACAAAACTTTAAAATGTCAGGTGTCACATTGTGGGAGGATGGACTCAAATACATGACACTATAGGTTGGTAAAGGTAGACACTTTTACCAGTACCACAGTTAACTGGCAGAAGTACGTACAGTGAATGTCCAGAAGTTCAGAAAAGTAAAGTCAGTGAACAAAAGAACAAACATTAAGGCGAAAACAAAGTCCAAAGGGCAAAAACACAGGTCAAACATTAGAACTTACTAAGTTCGCTAAGACAACGAGCTTGGAAGTAATGATGAGCTGACAAAGGAAGTAGGGAGCACGCAGACTTTATACACAGGACGTCAGGAGATAATTGCACGCAGCTGGAAACGATCAGGGCGGGGAAGACGATGAAGACACGTGGGAAGACGAGAGGACAGGAAGTTAAGACAACAGAAGTGAGACAAGAAGGTGACTTGTCAATATGAAAGAGGAAGTGAAAATGAAAGACAGGACAGTGAGACAAACAGGACCAGAGGATGAGGAAAAGACAGATGGACAAAACTAAATGAGAAAATGGACAGGGAGAAACTAATAAGACAAAACTAAACAACAAGGATGAACAGTGACAGCAGGAAGAAGCCATAGAATTGGAAAACCTATATATTTCTTCAGCAGTTTTCTGTGGGTATGGAGCAGATAGTTACATTTTTTTAGCATTTTAAGGTGGTCTGAGGTTGCGATGGGGGCACACATTTTTAAATTTACCTGGCTTAATACGGACATAATGTCAGTCACTATGACACTGGGGCCACATGCACAAGCCAAATGTCTTCTACAACTAGTGTGAACAGGTGTCCCACTTTATGTGGGACGTGCGCAGCATTTTTATGCCTCTTCCCACGTCGCACATATTGAGACGATGTCCCACATTTTGCTTGGCCCTAGTGACTGAAAAAAATATGATAGTGTATATTTTATTCATCATGTAACTGAAAGCACATCACACATTATTAAAAACACGTACATCTAGTGGGAACCTATAGATACATACCAATGAAAAAAAAAAAAAATCGCAAGAAATTTTAACTAAATTTTTTATTTGATCAATAATATAATAATGAGGGAAAGTCGGAAATAAAAAGTTTATTAAGAGTGAATGTGTTCCAGCTGTTTGTATTAAATCCAGTTGGACCTCCACACACACTCCACAGTGAAGTGAACACAATCAGTCGTTTTTCAAGCATTGAAGGAATGGAATTCTAAAAAGACGCCTCATTCTGTAGTAAAATGTTCATCTGAGATTAAATGAAGAAAATCTGATGATGTCACAGAGGACAACCTGATGATGTCACAAAAGAGAACCTGATGATGTCACAGAAGATAATATGATGGCGACAGAGAACAGAACCTAATGATGTCACGGAAGAGAATCTGATGACATCACGGAAGAGAATCTGATGACATCACAAAAGAGAACCTGATGATGTCACAGAAGATAATATGATGTTACAGAAGAGAATGTGATGATGTCACGAAGAATAATCTGATGATGTCAGAGAAGAGAATCTGATGATGTCACCAAGGAGAACTTGATGATGTCAGAGAAGAGAATATGATGTTGTCACCAAGGAGAAACTGATGTCAGAGAAGATAATTTTATGACATCACAAAAGGGAACCTGATGATGTCACAGAAGAGAAACTGATGATGTCACAGAACAGAATCTGATGATTTCACAAAAGAGAATGTGATGATGTCACGGAAGAGAATCTGATGACATCACAAAAAAGAACCTGATGATGTAACAGAAGAGCACCTGATGATATCACAGAACAGAATCTGATGACGTCACGGAAGATAATCTGTTGATGTCAGAGAAGAGAATCTTAAAATGTCACAGAAGAGAAATGATGGTGTCACAAAAGAGAATCTGATGGCGTCAGAGAACAAACCCTGATGATGTCTAAAAATAGAAACTGATGATGTCACAAAAAATAATCTGATGAAGTCAGAGAACAGAACCTGGCAATGTCACAAAAGAGAACCTGATGATTTCACAGAAGAGAATCTGATGATGTCACAGAACACTTTATATTTAATCTTCACCTCATCATATCTTCCTCGGCACCATGTAGAAAACCATGTACCTATGATCTGGCGATGCAACATGCTATTTTTCAAAATAAAAAAATAAATAAAAAGACGCCTCATTCAGTCGTAAAATGTTCACCTGAGATTACATGAAGAAAACCTGATGATGTCACCGAACATAATCTGACATCACAGAAGAGAATCTGATGTCATAGGAGAGAATCTCATGATGTCACAGAAGAGAATCTGATGTCATAGAAGAGAATGTGATGATGTCAAAAAGGAGAACCTGATGATACCAGAGAAGTGAATCGTATGATGCCACAGAAGGGAATCTGATGACGTCACAAAAGAGAACCTTATGATGTCACGAAAGAAAATCTGATGACATCACACAAGAGAATCTGATGATGTCATAGGAGAGAATCTGATGTCAGAGAAGAGAATCTGGTGACATCACAGAAGAGAACGTGATGATTTCACCAAACATAATCTGATGTCACAGAACATAATCTGATGTCACAGAACATAATCTGATGTCAAAGAAGATAATCTGATGTCACAGAAGATAATGTGATGATGTCACAAAGGAGAACCTGATGATGTTAGAAAAGATAATTTGATGATGCCAGAGAAGAAAATCGGATGACATCACGAAAGAGAACCTGATGATGTAACAAAAGAGAATCTCATGATGTCACAGAATACCTTATTTTTAATCTTCACCTCATCATATCAGAACAAAACCTGATGATGTCACAAAAAAGAACCTGATGATGTCACAGAATATAATCTCATGATGTCACAGAAGAGAAATCAGATGACGTTACAAAAGAGGATCTGATGACGTCACAGAAGAGAATCTGATGAAGACAGACCTTATATTTAATCTTCACCTCATCATATCTTCCTCAGCACCATGTAGAAAACCATGTACCAATGATCTGGCGCTGCAACATGACATTTTTGTAACTTTAAACTTAATACACTAACATATACAGTAAAAGCAAAGTCAATACACTTTGCTTTCACAGCAAAAGTTATGTTTTTTTCCCCCGCACAAGTTGTTATATTTTGTAATGTTACTTCTCACATCTTTCTTTGCTACGCACATATTGCTACTTGAGCAAATATCTTGTTGTTTGCTCACTTTGCAGTAAGGACATTTGGAGCTGATAAATCAAAGTGGCCTCCGTAGCAAGGATTTATTACCTCAGTCACAATGTGTACTTGAAATTAGCGACTTGACATTTTTCAACATGCCGAGCTCCCTTTGTATTTGACCAGCAGGCTGCTTGTGATCCGGAGTGATTCATGATTAATGTTAACAGCATGAATAAATACAATGTAATTATAGTTTATCACAGAGGGGCTGATACTTCTCACAGAGTTTAGAGGAAGACCGTGACAGCAACCTAAAAAAATAATTGTACAAGCCCAACAGGAATTTCTTGCCAACTGCTGTAAATGCACCGGCTCAGATTGTTCCACTTTGTGTCTCAGAGGCCTTTACTTCCCTTCAAGGTTGTGAGCGTTTATACCAAGAATAAATTATGGATTGCTCATTATACAAACATTGTATGCTGCATAATTGTTTTGAGAGGCCCTCCAAGAGCAGAACAAAATCATTTGGTTATGCTGTTGCTGTTAGTGTGACCATCGAACATGAGGATATGTGTCATGCACACACAAATATATATATATATATATTTTTTTTTTGTTGTTGTTGTTGTTTGTTTGTTTTTTGTAACATACTAAAATGAGGTCAGTGGAATTTGACAAAAATGTCCTGTGTGGGAGTGCACAGCCTCAGTTGTCCTTGGTTTCTATCTAGGTTTTTAGGGCTGTAATGAGTTTGATTCCACCTGGCCAGTGTTTAATCTGAGGACTGACAACAAAGTTACCCCCTGGCATCTGTCTTCTCCTTAAATGTTTTAATTCTGAAAGCAATAGTTTATTTTCCCCTTCGATTTTAAAACATCTGAAGATAACAGTGACCTAAAAATAAATAATTCCCCCCCAGAGTGGTGAGTATTTACCAGAGAAACAGCTTTTTGTAGTTATTCTTAGTTACTATATATATGCCTATAGTGCATCTGTCCACTCATTTTATGCTTAGTCCTGTGGTAGCTGTTTTGAGACTCCCCTGCCGGAGCTCAATTCTCAAATGCATTTTATTTTGAAAGGAAATGATCTGTGTCCCATCAGATATCTACTTAATTTCCAGCCAATCAAATACGTGTAGACTTAAGGATGCGATGCTAAAAATGTTAATTTATATTTTTGTCAATAGATGTTTTGTTTGCAGTGTTCAGCATTTTACTTAACAGAAGTATTCTGCGTTTGTTGTTATGGCCTCCGCTGCTCAGGATGCAGATAGGGACACCAGAGTTAAGGGGATTTACATGATCCAAGAAGATGGGGATGGAGAGCCAGAGAATGTGGCAATTATGATCAAAAGCATTCAAGTAGTGAACAAGAAGGCAGTATCATCATGGGGTTCGTCATGTGTTTTTAGCTTCTATGACCTTGATCCAAAGTTTCCAGACAACCTTCGAGTTTTTCCAGAAGGTCATTATGAATTTGGATTTGGACTCAAGATGAATGCAAAGATACAGCAGCTGAAAATCAAGTTGTTTGCACATTCACATTTCCTTATCAGATGTTTGGGGAGTTGTTTGTCTTTTGTTTTTTCATTTTCATCCTTTGCACAGTCAACAACCAGCAATCAATGGCCTCATGGATGGTTTCCTTGTTCTGACATTTAGAAAGAATTGACTAAGCTTTACAGAGGTAGGCCACTGGCTGTAATTTACTGAACTTTTATGTATGTATGCAAATATAATGAGTGTATCATATGCAGCCATGGGGAGTGGAGTGAATTACTATAATTTTTTCTCTCTGATGAACACACCAAAGGCTGTTCCTCAATGTAAATAAGTAAATGCTAAACGGCATCCTTGTCTGAACTGACCAACTGTACAACAGGGAAGAAACAAAACAAAGCTGTTCTGCTCTTGACAACGCAAAGTAGTGGGAAGTTTGCAAGTGTCGTATTAGGTGTATGCAGATTGCAGCAATTTATTGTCTGCTTTTTTGTAATGCAAGTTCAAGGCAAACGGCTACAAATGGCAACACTGCACTTCAAGTCCTGGTCAGAACACTTTCATATAGTAAAGTTAAAATGGAGACGGAAAATGTACGCTGAACATAATTATTGGAAACCTGTTGATGAATTTAACGTAGTTCCTCAAACAAAATAAAAATAAAATGAGTGATGGTTTTACAGCATGAAAAGGGGCTGATTTTTTTCACTTTGTTTTTCACAATAGAAAACACAAGAGAGGTGTCCGAGAGCACCAGAAATGCTTAAGACGTTTCACTGATAAAACTGTTTAGATTATTTCAGGACGTGTCATGAACAAAAAACTCAATGAGAGAAATCTGACGTTCAGATTTTGGAAAATAAAAACTCCACGCATCACATTTAGAGAGTTTCAGGCTGATTTGGACCAATCTGGAAGAGTGGTCTCAGCCTGTACCTAGTCCTGTGCAGCTAGACGTATCTCCACCATGCTGTGTCAGTGCTGGAGAAGGGTCAGGTTGCACTCATATCCAGTGTCATTTTGGTATAAAGGGAAAAACACTAAAAATAGTTGATACTTCCTTAAACTAATTCCAATCGTCTTGGGTGGGCGCAAAGCTCAGGATGCAGCAACAGAGCCCTCGCAAAATAGTTTCAGGGTTTTTCATGGAACATATGTATGTGGGCAGGCGAGCCCTGGCCTAACAATGCTTGAATCGTTGCAAATGACCGAAAAGAACGAAGCAGGCCTGCCTTACTGGAATATGAAACCAGACTCGAGCTCTTTGGGAACACAGTGCATCAGTTTATGGGTAATGAAATAAAGCCGAAAAGGAAAAGTACACCCTACCTCGAGTAAAACATGGTGGAGGTTCTATCATACTGTGGGGCTGCTCTACTGCCTCTTGTACTGGACGCACTGGATGTATCAAAGGGATAATAAAATCAGAATATTTTAGAACTATGTTAAAGCGATATGTGTTACATAGTGTAAGATAACTAGGTTTGAGGTGAAGGTTTTGGGTCTTTTAACCAGGACAACGATCAACAGCGTGCATCCAGCAAAACAAAAGAATGGTTGAAAAGGAAAAGAGAGACTGTTCCAAAACACTGACCTAAATCACACTGAAAACCATTGGAGAGAGCTGACATCTACAAATGTAAAAAGAAAAACATCCAAACGTAAAAGAGGTTGAAAGCATAGCAGAAACTCCAAGCAGATAGAAAGCTCAGGTGGTTACAAGAAACATTTAGAGGCTTTTATTGCTGTCCAAAGTTTCTGCAAACAAACGTTAGTGAAGAGTGTCAACAATTGTGTTCTGGGTACATTTCATGTTTGTTTCACTATTATGCAAGTTGTTGTTTTTTTGTTCAGTAACCTGTGACATTTAATTAAATGAAGTGTACAAAGTTGGTCTTTTTAAAATATTTGTCCAATGATATTCTCAATTGTACACTTCAATATTGGGAAATGCCAATCATTTTGACCAGGCTTGTTTGCAACGACCAAATATAAATTTGTTCAGTAAACTGTTTGTGGCTCTGGGGGACTTGGGATAGCTGGACGTTCATTTTATTTCACCAGCTACAGAGCTGTTATAGAAGTACTATTTCCAGAGCATGTGACAAAGAGTAACACCTCTCTTAAATTATCCTTTTCAAAAAATAAGTTCAGTCTGGACCACTTTAGTCAGGGAAAGAGTTTATATGTGCAGTGAGTTACATTTGGCAGTATCCCTCTGTTCTGGGACCTCCCCGCCCTCCCACGCGCATAAGAGGAAGCCTGAGGCAAAGAGAGCAGCAGCAAGACCACGGACAAAACAGAGCAGGCATCAATGACAACAGGAATGACATTGATTAAGTCAGACACCGTATGAAGGGAGGAGCTGGGGTGGTGGTGGGTGAAGCAGTGCAGGAAAGCTGGCTGAAGAGACTTAAAAAAAGCATCCTGTTTGAGATTTGCCAAATGAACGCAGCTGAGGAATCAGCTGAGCCAGCAGGTGATGGGTGCGTTGGCCTCGAGATCAGCTGTTGTAGCTGTCAAGAGAGCTGAGCCTGACTTTGTGGCCTGCCTGAACTAACGCTGAGCTCGATTAATTGTCTTGCCGTGTGTATTCCTTTATAAAAGTTCATATCTTAGTGCGTGTGTTCATGTATTGATGTTGTTGAGTTTAGGATTACTGCCATCACCGTCAGCGATGATGTACATTTCGCTTTCTTGGCTCTAAAATTTATTGTATAAACAGTGGAAGCTCTGTATCCCGTTAAGAGTTGAATTTGGTTTCATTTCTTGTGTCGTCTGTTTCTTGATATTTGTTATCTTTAAAGCAACAACAACGACAAAAAAAAGATGTTGCATGGATATATTTATTTCAAGTTTGTGCTACATATATTTTGGGGATGAAACTCCTGCCCACAATTTGTTTGTGCTCATTCTATGACTTGCATCAAAAAGAACTGATAACATACAAAACCTGCTGGTTTTACAAATGTTGGAACATAGTAGTCTAATTTAGAAATGAGGCCACTGCCCTAACAGACAGTATACATTCAACTGTACTGTATAAGTAGTCCCACATTTAGTCATACGAACAGAACTCGTTAACATGACCACAAACTAAATAAAGGCTGCAAGGGCTGCAGTGGGAGAAATAGAATGGTCAATTTATATGCAAATCTCAACCTTTTACCGACAAGAGGCAAAAATAAAACCCCTTTTCTCACAAATATTTTCTGCATTACATGTAATGATGTACACAGAACAATTTGCTTTCCTGTTGCTTGATTTTCTGTGTACTCATTAGGCCATCTCAAAAATGTCAACCACTCCAATTTTCAACCCATGCTAATGTAAAAGTCACTAAATAACCTTTCAACATGATTTAACAATATTTATGACTCAGCTCAAACATGCAAAGGAGATCTCCCTCCCTCTAAACGATATCCAGTGCAGCAGCGGAGAACAACACATTAGAAGTGCAGTTCAGTGAAACCACAGCTGCGGGTGAAAAAGGTTGCAGACTGTAAGGCCATGGGCGGGCTCACTTTCACAAATGAACACATTATAGGAGGAAGAAAAAAATAAAAATAAAAAACACTGGGAGGGCAAACATACAAACACTGTTTTACTTGTGGCCTTGTCAAGTTGTCATAACAAAGAAGACATCTTTACAATAAAAGTCACATAACTGACTGATTGACAACATTATAATCATTCATAATGTTTATAACAGGTGTCATGTCATGGTTATAATAGTGTGAAGTGAGTCACCTCGTCAAGTAAGGCATGAGATGTACTTGCTTTAAACTACGCCTTCACGTGTGCACGGTGGCTGCCTCGCATATCCTGCGAGTTTTGAGCGTTATTTGTGCACGTTCTCAAAAATGAACACCTGAACAGTGAGGGCGGTGAGGGGGCCGTATGGAGATGTGACAGGGTCAGGGGCCTGCAAAACTAAATGGCAACTAGTCCGAGACTGTTATGTCCATGCACACCGGAAAAGGCTGAAAATACGGAATGGGGGGCGGTCCCGAGTAGTGACCCCCTTAATTGTCGCCATGTTCATTGTTTACATCAGGCAAATCAAGATGTTCTCGTGGTATCATTGTTTTTTCTGGTGCACCCTCTGGTGGAGTCACTAGGTGGAGAACAGAGGCGAGTATGTTAGAAACAACGTTCACGATGTGAAAGGCTTTGTAGGCCTAAATATAGGCCTATCTCCAGCCCGAAGTGTCACTATGTTTTCTTTTCACTGCCTTCACCCCACATATGTGATAAACTATGATAGTTTACGTTTACCTATTTGATTGATTGAGTCTTATTTATAGAGGGAGGATTTTAGATGAAAAAGGTTCATAATGAAAAATGTCCCACTTTCTACACTGTGATTATAAACACAGTACTATTGTTTAAGAACAAAACTGTTGCTCCTTTACAAGCGATAGTAGCGTAAATAACAACTGTAACGTTGGTAATCCTGCCCCCCCCCCTGCCCCCCCCCCCCCCCCACACACACACACACCCTCTCCTCAGCCACTTCTGTAGGATATGTGTTCTTTATTGTATTCTTGCCACACTTGAAATGCTTAAGGGCTTCTTATATAGACATGGGCGCCGTTATCTTGACCTCACACTCAGTGTTTTCATTGACTTTGTCAGTGTTGATTGTCCTTTGAATTCAAGTTCTTTGTGAAGTTCTTTTATCATTGAAATAACATGACTATGCAAATGATCATGTATAATTTGCTGGGATTTAATTAGAGTGAGGAGGCAAGTGTGATGACAATGACTGTACTGTATGGCGGTAGAGATAAATACAGAAAGGGTTCTCTGTTTTGCATGTGACGCCAACGTTCTTGAGATGAGATATGATCAGTTTTGTTAGCTTTTGTGTTTTGATCATTTGAAAAAAAACTTTGAAAAAAACCGATAAACTTTATTGTCTTTTTTTAATTAGGAGAAATGGAGAGTGGTAAGAAAATAAAGAACTCAACCACGGTCAAAGACAAGACATATGAAGGCTTTCACACAAGCAGTGGAAGTGATGGTGTAAAACATGCTTTTTGCCAATTATACCTATCTGCTTCTGTCAGAACACAACAGCATCCTGCGGCCCAGCGTCAAACACGAAGTGGGGGACATCGCCCACCACTCCTCCCGGAGGAGATGTTTTTCTTTGCTCACATAAATCTTGAATTTGGATCCAAAGAATCTCTACAGGCCTGCACACCCTAATGGATATCCTACTGTGTTTAACAAGCACCAAAAGAAGCGTGGAAGGAGGGAAGGTATGCTGGGACAGAGAACTGTTCCTCCTTGAACAGCCCTCTGAAGAAAAAAAAAAAAACTTATTCAGAGGCACTGTGTGGTAGCTCCTTCTGTTTGAGTCCATTGATCTTGGCATTTTTACAGACCACTTCCTGCAACTGTAAAAGTACATGGAACACAATACCTCCTGAAGATTTAAGACTTTGTTCAAACTTTTCAAATGGTTTCAAACTTTCCTATTTCTCTCTGACAATTACTTAAACTTAACCTTTCATGCTGCTCTTACTTTACGATCTACCCTGTTTTCCTTTATTTAGCTTTATATTTTTCACTTCCTGTTTCATTTTTTATTTAATAGGAAATATGACATTGCTGTGGAGGGTTCACCACATTAAGAGTCATTCCAAACTAATTAGTGTGAAGTGGGAGTGAGTTGTAAAGCCCTTCAACATCACGTCTGCTTTGATGCTGGCTTCCTGCCAACACACCTCTAAAGGGCAGGAGATTGAGGAAAGTCCACGTCCCCATCAACGTAAGTTGGATGTGATTATTTCAGAGGAATACGTGATTAAATAGAATGGCTTTCGTGATTTTTGACACTTGTCAAAAATGACACTTGTACATTTAATCTGTCCTTGCCAGCCGATGCCCAGAGTTAAACCCCACACAACAATTGTGGAGAGACCAGAACATGGTGTTCACAGACGCTTCCTATCCAATCCGACAGAGCTTGAGAGGATCTGCAAGGAAGAATGGGACAAGCTGGCCAAATCCAAGTGTGTGAAGCCTCTAGAGACTTAACCAAGAAGACTGGACACTGTAAATGTTACCTCACGGGCTTCTACGAGGTCCATATTAAAGGTCTGAATACTTCAGTTTTAGATTTGAAAATAACTTTGCAAATATTTCTGACAGCATTTTTTTCACTTTGTCACTGTGGTTTACTGAACATAGGTTGAAAGGCAAAAACATAAATTTGACCCATTTAAACTGAAATTGACATCACAATTAAAGTTTGTAAAGAGTCAAGGTATTTTATGACTTCCTGAAGCGACTGTGCAATATATGGCTATTATGTGCAAGCAGCAAGACATAAAGGCTTTTTATCAAATAAAAGACAACAGTTTAATGAAGGAACATAATGTAAACCCACAAATGAAAAGATATCTTATAGAGAACAATATCTTGATGAAGGTTAAAAATATTGAGGGGCCTTTACAGACTGCACCTTCTTTTCTTTACATCCTCCAGCAGGCGATATATGGAAGAACAAGACGTCGCTGACGGAAAGAAGCTGAGGAAAGTTCCTGTTTCCACTGAAAAACAGTAAGGGCTTCCCAAAGTTTGTATTCCTCCAGTTACAGCTTCATTAACAGAGCTTTGACACGGAGTGAGACTTGGTTATTAAATAGGAGGCCTGAGGGTTCTTGGTCTCACAGGAGAGTCGCACAATACATTAGCCATCTTTTTACATACCTATATAATAAAGCACTGAGCATTAGATATAACCTATAGTGCTATTATGTACTTTTACTGACAGGTTCAAACGTGAAGCTGTAAACCAAACAAAAGGCTTTCGCTCTACCATCATTTAAAACATTAGATTAGACTTTGCTATTAATCTCATAATGATTGACAGTTATCGTATCAAGAAGGGCAAAGCCACACTATTAATCATTGTCTGATTGTGATAAAGGTTTGTTTATATGACTATTTGTATTTTCAATTATTATCTATAAAAAAAAAAATGCTACTTACAGTTGGTACCACAGTGATTAATATTGCCCTTTAATAAAAATGGGGGACTCTCAGTCATGCTGACTTTTGCAACATTGAACTCTACCTTCCTAAAATTTGCCCACCATGGCGGACGTCTCTGTGTACTCCACCTCTTGTTATTTCTGTCATGTTTTTTTTTCTCCGTATTGTGCGTTTATGTGTGTTGTTGCTGGGAGGACTCATGAAGTAAGAATTTCTCTGTACTGCGTGACAGATTGTTTCCTGAACATACGACAATAAAGTTTGAATTGAATTGAATTTCCTGCAATGCAAGAAATGTTTTATTTTTACGAGAGCCTGTTGGCCTGTTTAGTGCCCTCATCTTTCAAAATCCACTGCTCCAGTCTGTAATGCAGTCGGAGGCAAATTGATGACATCACCGATGTCTGGCTGATTGTATTAAGCCTCCTGAAGGTTTGACGTAGTGTTTCAAAATGAGAAGACATATTCCAGCTGATTCTGTACAATCTAGACAGGATATACATTAAATCCATTAAATTGAAGCAAAGTCCAGAGTCTGCATGCAAACCACCCTGTGTATTAATGCCAAGCTAAAGCTGACACTGTCGTTTTAAAGGTATGAAAAGAGTTTTTGTCTAACGTTAATATGGATTTATTTTTTTTACTTCTGAAGAGCTGAAGCCAAACTGATGCCTTTAACATACATTTTTTATCAGACAAAAAATTAAAGCATCTTGTCAATTGGTCTTTGGCTTAACCCTCCTCCCCTTGGTCAAAGGTCGCCCTCTAACGCTCGCTTCTGTGCAGGTCTCTCAAAGCACACCGATGCTTGCTGAAGCTTGGGCCTCTCATCACCGTGCCCACAGTCCCTCCCTGGTGGAGCAAGAACCTGCATTTGCTGTTGTGAGTTCAGAGTTGCGGTCAAAAACAACCAGCTAGTTAGGACTTTCCTCTCAACCAGACGATGCCGTGTGCACCGCCGCCTCCACCTTATTGAAACTGTCCTGGAGGCCCGCTGCAAGTGCTGAAGTTATGGTGCGTGCAGCGGCTTCACTCTGACTGTACTCTGTGCAATGTGGAGGGGAGAAAGTTGAATCAGGGTTTCAATGTTCTGGGTTGTTGCCAGTGCTGGAGTAGCAACTTTTGCTCAAGGATTTTCCACCACCGAATCAGGTTTAATATCTGAAGGGACATGCTCGTGTGTCGGCATTTGTATAACAGGTAGAACAGAACAACTTCTCTCTGAAAAGACCTCTGATTGGCCCAAAGTCTCCAATATAGCGGTCTTTTAAAGCCTGAATACAGTAACAAAAGAATATGCAGAAGCCTCGTTTTCTCTAAGACTACTTGTATAACAACATACTGAAATGTTACTATGGGTTTTTGGCCAGTAATGCAAAAAACAACAACAACAAAAACAGCAAAAAACCTACACAAACAAAAAAAACTGCCTCCCCAGCTTTAAATATCTTGTATTAGGGCTCTTTTTTGCTCATCGCCTTTTTGAGTCTTTGTACATTTACAAAATATCTGACATTTTATTGATTAATGTTATTTAGATTTTTGTAAATCCATCTTTTCATTTTTAGATTAAATTTTTATAAAACCTGACGGTTCAACTCCAATGAATCAGAATAAAACAGACATCACATCTTCACCACGAATAATGGCTGCAGTTAGAGATGTAACACTGTACATGGAGGTCGATGAACCAGAATCCGGCTTTGAATGAGAAGGGAAAGAACCAGCTGTTTACAGTTGATACTCCAGCAAGGTGTTTCAGAAAAAGTAAAAGCATTTTTCTCCTACGTAAGCAAAGGTCACTAGTTTAGCATTCGAACTATTTGCCAACAATAGAGGGAAGATGGAATTCAGAAAGGAATTTCAATTATCCCTGACATAAATATTCATCCTTGAGGCGGAAAACGTTTTAGCTGCAGAACAACCAGGGACAGCACACTTTTGATGTCTTTGCTCCTTTGCTTGTCATCTTGACGGACAAAATCCGACTGCATAAACTATATACACACTCAGGGGCATCTGGGAAAGCATCCTAGTATATTTGATTTGTCTTACTAGACAATCACTCTCAAGGCGGGAATTTCAAAAATAATTTGGAAATAATCAGAGAAAGCGCCAGGGAACCGTTGTCACTGTTGTCACTGTTGTCATTCAAAAACTCAGTTTTTCTTGTTTTGCATAATTCCAGCCCTCTAAATATATTTGTCTTTCCACTAAAAAAAACATATTGCTGCAGCATCCCTTCTGTTCAGAGCCTATTATTACATCAATGTCACCCTAAAGATGAGATACTAAGAAAAAAAAATGTTAATGGTTAAAACTCTAATTCAGGACGGGCATAATTCCTCTTCCTTATAGGAACAATTTGTATCTAGAAATGCATGCTCTTTAATTGTTGTTAGTTGTTGTAATATCATACAATGCATTGAAATATATATTTTCCAGGCACACACTGCATCCCTCCCTTTTTACCCTCTCCATGATGTAATGTGATAACCCCAGTCAAGAGACCTGACAGAAACACAGCCCTGACAACACCAGTGGAGGTGGGCTTTCTCATTAGACTGCATCTGGTGGCACATGGTAAGCTCAGAGCAGAGCATAGGATGACCCATATTCCTGCCCTGTTATCTCTGATTGCTGCTCTGTGACAGAGGCTTGATTAAGTGTTTTCAGCCACCGTGCCGCGCTTGAAGAGCGGTGGGAAAAGTGAAGGCGAGCATTTGACTTTCAAATGAGCCTGGCAGAGCTAAACTTGGAAGCCACATATAGAGGGGACTATTCTTGAACATTGGAGACAGAAAAGACGGGGAGGTTGAAAGGCGCACCATAAACAAAGGACAAAGATGCGAGACAAGACGACAACCCCGACTGAGAGCCGCGTTACTATCTCGAGAAACTTTCGTACTGTGAGTAAACACACTTGTGGAAGTGTCACTCTTTAAACTGAATTTACTGCAGCTTGATGAATGCGGGCTCTGAATCCGTTTCGATCTAATTGTGTCATTCAGCCTTCTGCCAAGGCGCTGTGCTAATTGTGGTCACCGTGGAGGGGAAGAGTTAATTATCGTGCATAAAAGTGTGTCAACATTTAGCATGTTGAAATCAGACCGACAGTTGTGCTGAACATCTGCTGGAATGTATTGGAAGTGACAGATAACAAAAGGCTTCATGCATCGCCAGCAGTTACAACTGTGGTATTGTCAAGTCTGCTCCCACTCATTTTAGTTTTTGTAAGTTGCAAATTGCCCTGAGGGTTTGTGCAAACTGAGAACCTGTAATGAGTGAGAGGCAATCATCAGACCAAGATTGGCAGCTGATGATGCAGGTAATAGCAACTGAAACAAATGCAGTTACAGCAAATTATTCAAAGTGATGGTGTATTAAAAGGAAGTAGCGAGTTTGCCCTAATTATTTTGCATATCCCTTAAACATCAGGTATCAACTTTTCACTCAGAGTGATGAAGTGTTGTGCAGCATAGCCATGTATAGCTCCAAATTCAAAAAAATGACCAGACTCATAAATAACTTTCTGAGATTCCCTGAGGAAACTGGTCATCTCAACATAAAGAGGTCATTTATAGTGATGTTAAGAAAACGAAATACCCCGGTACATTGTTGACATTCATTTTGACTGCATGGAGATTCTGTGAGAGACTCTCTTTGCATGAATATTTTCCATTAACTTTGTTTTGAAGTGTAACATTCTCCTCACTATTCTGTCCCCACCTATTGTACACATGAACTGACAGAATTCTTCCCTTATCCAGCGGCAGTTGGCAACTAATGTTGTAACCTGACGAATGTAAAATTATTTTCCCAAAATTTAAATTCAACTGACAATGTAATTCATCTGAGTTAAGGCTCATACTCACGTACGAGTACATCTGTGGCACTGAAGTGTATTTAGTGCAGTAATACTTTATCCTATCAGCACGTTTAAGGCCTCACAGGAACCTCATTCCCCTTTTTTTTTTAAATACGCCTGAAATTTGAGATGCACTCTAGGGTAAATATATCCCCCCCCCTTATTCATCAGAGAAAGAATATAAAATTCTGTTTTCCACATATAGTGGTGAAAATGGAGCCCTTAAACCCAGTATCTGAGGCTGTGACAGTCATCGCTGCACCTGGTGGATAAGCTCTTCACCTTGAGTCATTACACCAGCTCAGCGTGTCGGATGAACTCCAGCAATCGGCCCGGGGAGGTGATTCTGTGCATGCATACAGGCTGATGATGAAATGAGTGAAGCACTGGAGATATGGAGAGCGCGCTCAAATCTCCAACCAGCTTCCCACTAAGAAAAGGGGCCAATTTCCTCCAAGAGCTCTTGGCTTCTCCGTCAAGTGGAGATGAGATGACTCCAGGACTTGCCCGAGATCTCTGATGAGCCACGATGTGAGAAGGAGGAAACAGGTAAACTGTTTTCAAAAAGAAATGATCCAGGTTCTTGGAGCAGTAAGTGGTTGCCAAGGTGGCACCCAATGAAATTCAAGGGCAAGCAGCTCAGTTTGTGTGGCTTGATCCTCGACTGATTTATACATTTTGTGTTTATGTGCTGACTGTGTTTTTAATGCTTACAAATATGTGTAAAATGCTGATCAGCTGGTTTTATCTAAAAGATATCAACACATACAGTCTGGTTGATTGCAGCAAGAGGGAGAAAACATGAGGCTTAACACCAGACTTAAATGTGAGATTCAAGATGTCAGTCTGGCGGCCCACCGATACCGGACACCTGACTGCACCCAGGCATGTCAATCAAACCAGACACGGCCCCAAACATACCTCTCTGTGAGGCCTAATGTTTAACTATCATTTTCATAAGGACCACTAGAACACTGATCAGAAAGATTGAATGGAGTTAATAGCTCCTTAACGATATGTGAAAAAAAGCTATTGACTTTGTCTTTCATGAGAAAAGATGATGTTTTTTGAATGCGAGACAAGAGGAGCCAGAGTTTGTTTTTGTAACTAGCCTCCAGTGGCGCTCAGTGGTATTGTGCTTTGAGGCTTTTTCACATTGGCTTTTCAAACCCAGAAGCTATGTCCATTTTAAATACAGTCTTTGATTATAGCAACGCTATAAGAGCAAAAGATTGGTAAATGTTACAATATTATTTAATTGTTTTGTATTTTAACAGCACGATTCAATTTGAAAAGGGTTCAAACTTGAGATTTTAGTAGTTTGGAGAGAGTGTCTCGCTAACAACATCCAACTGTAAACACCTTCACATGGCTAAACGCTGTTTAGGAAATGACGTCAGCCACGGCATGTAACTGAGAACATTTACTCAACTCCAATTATTATATTATTTGCTTTATTATTTCCTTTTGACGAGATGCAAAGAAGTCCTGTTTATAAATTATAGATTAGTTGAATTAATGAGTTTTTACACAAGAAGGCTGTTTATTTGGGCGTGTGAAGGATTTGTACCAAACCATTCGGTACAGGAGATTCTGTTCAGTACCTCCTGTGAAGTTCATTAATGTTGACGTACTCACACTTTCAAAATGAAAACAAATTAAAGTTTCATCCAGAATGTTTTGGCAGTGCACCCATTGTTGTCTATCAGCAATACCACACTAGTAAGGTTTGCACTGACAGCTTGGCAGACAGTGTGCACATTTTATTAATCATGTATAATGTACCAAATCACACTAGACCCTTTAATGTGCCTTCCTGCAGCCAGAACCTGCAACTTCCCTGCTCACACCGTGCGGGTCAATCAACCAGCCATCATGTGGAGGTCTTACTGAATGCGAGCACCGACTCCCGGCTCACTTTGTCCACTGACAACTCCAATAAAGTCTGTTCACAAAAAGAGAGAAAGACAATGCATAGCTGAGAGTAAAGTGGTCACAGTATTTTCTTGATGAAAGTACTCAGCGTTAAAGTACCTGAACTACTTCAGTCATATTGAAAGACATTGCAACACTTTTGACTGATTTTATCTTTTGACAGTAAATGACAAAAATGTTTTCATATCATTGAGTTTTCAGGCATCTGTCAGTTTTTTTCTTTTTAAACTTCTCGCATAGTTCCATTGACTTAACTTCTCAAGGTCAATGAGGTATAATTATAATAAATAAAGAAGAGTAAAAAGGTAAGAAAAATGTCTGTAGCAACTGTTTTTACTTTACTTTTATTTTATTAATTGCACCCGTGAAATTTGTTCATGAACCTATTAATCCTTAGACGCATCAATAGTTACAAAGAAATACTGATTCCACTATAAGTACATGAAGATGGTAATGCTTCTGTAGTTTTACATATCAGTTAATTTGTTAATTGACAGGAAATTAATCCGCAATTATTTGGATAGCAGATTTCTGTAAATAAAACAGGTTAAAATTCTCTGCTGCCAGCTTCTCAATGTGATATATTACCTGTCTTTTACAACATCAAATTAATACTTTGGGGTTTCTGAGATTTGTTGGAGAAAACCAGTCATTTGAAGATATTATTTTTTTAAGATTTTATTTTTACTCTGGTAAACATGAGTATACATGTTCTGCTATTTTCTGGCATTTTAAACAATAAATTAATTGAGAAAATAATCTGAGCATTGACTGATAATGAAGACAATTATGAAAATAACAAATGATACTACTTATGTTTCATTTTTACTGTAGGACTTTTGCTTGTGGTCAAGTATTTTTTTACTATTGTATTTATTAAATAAAAATGTATCCTACTAAATTAATGGATAAAAAAAAAAATCGGACAATTAAAAGCGAACTATTAAATATCAGATCTCTCTCGTCTAAGTCTCTGCTAGTAAATGACTTTTGTTTTTCTCCCTTAAAGAGGAGTTTTTTTTCCCCTCCTAGCTTACGTGGGAATTGTTGAATTGTTGGGTTTCTCTGTATAATATTGTAAATTCTTGCTGTAAGGACTTTAATGTGTTAAGTGCCATGAAATAACCTGTGTTGTGATTTAGCGCGATATAAATAAAATTTAATTGAATTGAATTAAGATTTAGGAGAAGATTGGATCCAAACTCAGAAAAAACAAACAAACCAAACTATGGCTGTTCAAGAAGGCTAAATGTTTCAACAAAAGAAACCCAAACAAACAGATACAGGTACGAATAAACTTCTGGACAGACAACTAAAAGTCCACAGAGGGAAACAGGCAGGAATCTGGAGCACATGACCGGATAAAACTGGACACATGGCAGACACAGACTGAACTCAACAAACTGACAAAGACAGAATGTAAACCGGAGGATTATATACTGACTGAGGGGATTGGAAAATGACCACAAGTAAACACAAGGAGAAACGAGGCAGACACCCCTTCAAAATAAAACAGGAAGCAAAACAGAAAACAAGCTCAAAACATATCAAAAGCAACTTACAAACTAAAAAACTACTCAAACTGATGAACCGATCAAATCATGCGAGATCATGACAGGATTGCTTCAGTAAAACACTTACATGAACGTGAACTTAAAGCAAACCATATCATGCTTTGAGGTGTGGCCCGTGCAATTAAAGTCAACACAAATGAATAACGCCCAAATTTTTCATTTCTAGTAACAATAGCAGCAAAAAAAAAAGTTCACATGACAATAAAGCAAACGCTATTTGTGAATAAGTTGGAACATAAGTGAAATGACTCAAAATATAACTTGGCTACTAACTTAAATATGATTTAAATTAGTAGTTTAATAACTGTTCATATTATTGCTCTTCCTACTGTCACATGTGAAGTGTCCTCTTTGAAAAATGTCCATGAACCATCAAGTTTGCTGTTATTACATAGAGTAGTGTCCCTACAACCGTGTTTCTCAGGTTTTAAGTTAATTGCTTTGAACTCACCTCTCAAGTGCAAATCTCTCCTGATTAGGAGGCTGGAATAACTCCCACCACCTACACTCACACCCACGAACACACTACACTTCTACACTACCTCACATACCACTACAGCCCTTACACTCCACCTTCATTCTGACTGACATTCAATTAAAAGTGTTAGTGGGGAATCCAGATTGGACGCTTACAGCTGGGGAACTGAGGTAAGACGGAGTGAAACGAAACACCCCTCTGGGGCACACTTCACACTTCTTGGATGAATTGATCATATTGAATCAGAATTATTATTATTATTATTTTTATAGGGTTGCACCAATTCAGTCAGTTATTCTTCCATCCAAAGATACGTTATTTCAGTTATTTTTCATGCAACAAATAATAAACAACTTCAGTTTTTAGCACCAAAATGTACAGATTTTTTGTCATAAGCTGCCAACTGATACAAATTTAAGGCTTTTCCAGACCTTTTGTTTCCGGTTTCCAGCTGATTTACAGTTAACGTGTACAGTTGGTACACTGGCTGTTTGTTTTGAAATGGACTGAATGAACTGTTAGCATTCAAGTTGATGAATGAAAATTGGCTTACTTTTTTGAACAAACGATTTGAAGAAGGAATGTCCTCTCGGTAAGGTCATTCCTTACTACCAATATATGTCTCTTTCATTTTACCGTTGTGGTGTTGGAACATGACCCTGCCATGTTCCCTTTGAAAGAATTGTTCGGACATTTTACATTTTATATAACAGATTGCAATAATTAGAGCAGAATATGTTCTTATAGTAATCCAAAGACCCTTCGAGCCACACTGCAGATCCGTGGCAAGGATGAAAGGAGTAAAAGATAAGCACTGTCAAATTCTTCAAAGGAGCAACTTGTATAAGAGGAGTATGACTTGAAAAAAAGAAAGAGCAGCAATACAGACTGAGCCTGAATGAGCAGGTGAATTCCTGGTGAATATTCCATTAAGTGTCTGACGTCTGGATGAAAAACATTGTGATTTCCTTCAAAACCGTTCATATCACTCGAATTATAAAGCTTCCTCTTTATTAGAAACATAATGTTCTTTATCGTCTGTCAAAATGGACAGCGAATGCTAATAAGGAAAATAAAATATTTTAAGTAAGAAGTGAATGAATCTTTGCCCATATCAGGGAATTTTTCAATATAACTTTTTAATACATTTGGATCATACAAGGCATTATGCGGTGCATGTTGTTTCTTCTAATTTTGCAGAAATATCTCTTGTTGTTAAATGTGGTAGCAAAGGCAAGTCTAGTTATGAAAAATTAGTTTCAATGAGTATGATAGTGTTGCTGCTTACAATCAGCTTTCCGTGAGCACAGAGAAACTTCACACTTCAGCTGATGAATGTGAAAACAGCCTTTTAGTTTTAAACTCTGCACACACATCACTCTGCATAGCGAAGCTCAAATATTCAACTGCAGGAACCATCAGCAAAACACCTTTTTGAGTGGAGGTTGCATCAAATTCGCTAGGGCATGCCCAATAATGTAACGCAAAATTTTATAAAGCTGTTATTTACTCTCTAATTTACATATTTGTTGGAATTTTAAAATCTCATTCTCACCTGGTCATGAGGACAAAGATACTTTTTTCATTTCAAAATTCTCCAAACAGTTTCTGATCCACACGAGTCCAATGTCGTTCATTTAGACTTCACAGATGTAGTTAATTTATTGACTAATTCTGAGGATTTTTTTTTTTTTTTGTGTGGAAATAAAAAAACAAAACAAAAAAACACTCCAGAGCTTAAAGGTTTAAAAGACATACTTGTCAAATGTATTGCCATTTGCGTAAATAATTGCTGGTTGCGGAAATGTGGCAATTTGTCCGATTCTGTGCAGCAAACCACAAAAGACTTTATTCAATCTTTTTCAATTATCGTATGGAGCAGTACTCCTCAAAATCTGCCTACACAAGGACTGTAATCAGTGTCTGTTGTATAAAATTGGTTAGCTACTGATTATTTTGCGTTTAGTCCTGGAAGGAAAAAAAAATAGCAGTCTATTTTAATTACTGTGGCGTTTACTTCCCCAGTAACATGACAGATACCTGACATTATTTGCACATAACATGATTTCCATGATTTCCACTGAGTAAATGTCTTGGATTACTGTGATATGGGTATTTTTCTGGCACAGCCCTGTTTGTTCACTGCCAGATAAGATCACATTTTATTAGAAACAATGGCATGAAGTACAGAGCAAAATCAAATTATGTTCAACACAGTGCTACAGAGATAAATAACCTGCAGTCAGCAGCTCTTTGCATCACATTAATTCTTCGGCAAAGATTAGCATTGTGTGTACAGGAAAGTAAAGTCAAGTCATTTGTCTTCGCATCGGGCCCTTCACTTGGAATTAATTGTTCTCCATATGTGGAAGAATAGCAAAGAATTTGACTCTATTTCGAACTTCATTCGTTATAATTACGGTGCCTAGGAAAAACAAAAAAAGAGAGAGAACATATTCTGATGTGCGGGATAATTTGACTCATTCATCAGCTGCTGCTGCCATCAAACTGCTGGCTAGTTCTATTAGCAGACTTGGCAGGAGACCAGAGCTATAGAGATCAGATTCAATTGTGGAATTGGCAGACAGTTTATTATTACTATTATTTGTTAATAGTAATAGTACAAGTATTAGTGCTAGAACATTTTTTTTTTGTTTAAAAGCAGCATATCCACATTTTTTTTTTTTTAAATAATATTGGTTTGTGTTTTCATGTATATACCACCATAGAATATCATTTGTGAAACCCCAAATGTAAATTCAAGATGCAGATGAACTCTTTTCATTTTCTGTTTATTAATCCATGTGACATCACTAAAGGATACAACTGCTTTCAAATTCAATCAGGCCATTTTACATTTTGCACGTGTTTTTGTGTTGTAGGTCTCATTTTAAATGGATGAAATTGCCATTTTGTTCCCCATCAATGAACACTTAATAACCAATAATGACATAATAGAAACAGGTTTTCAGAAGTTCAGTCGTAAAGTTCTTTGGGTGTTTTTATTGGTAGAAAATGTAGTCCAATGGGGATACATTAATTTGGACCTGAATGCTGGAATTTTTTTAAAAATAAAATAAACACAAAAACCATGAATAGAAATACAGCAGTAACTCTGACTTCATGTAACTATAACTTTGCTGTTATACTCTCAATGAGTTCTGCATCTGTTTGGGTGGTGAATCTTATTCCTTTTCCTGGCTGAATGTTTTGTCCAAGCAACAGATCAAAGGCTTTTTACCTTACTGGGCCATTTCCTGCTTTTGTAGTATAATCCTCTCAGTGAAAGGAAAATGGAATATTACCCCAAGGCGGCAGTGGAAGAACATGAGAATAAGTTAACAGTTAGGAACATTTAAATAAGTGCTGGCATTTGAATGAGCATGTGCATTACAATCATCCTCTCAGGGTTACAATTTAGAACCATTTAATATTTATTTAATGCAGTAATGTTTTTAGTGCACCTGCAAGCACCCACAGTCTGCTAAACACTGCAACTTCCCCGTCATTTCTTTTGGAGTCGCCTTACACTATGACCTAAATTGTCATAATAAATCCTCCCCCAAAGCTGGTGGAGTCCATTTATCCCATTCTCTCTGTGTGATGGAACATTTCCTTAGGTGAGAGACTTGGGGAGATGCCAGAATATCTATTCCACGCTCCTTCCCTCTGACAGACCGAGAAGCCAGTGACCCGTCGCATGCTGCACTGCAGGTTGCAGATGGCCGGAAATCGATGAGCCCGCGTTTAAATTATTATCAGCGGCAGACTGATAATCCGTTCCTAACCCATAGGATACCGTCTCTCAACAGAGGTGACTCCTGAGGGACTGAACTGAGAAGATCACAGCAGAAAATCCTGGTAATATTGAAAGAATTGCAAACAACATCACAAATGGTTTTCCCTCCCTGTTGATGAACCTCAGGCAAAATCAGCAGGGCTGAAGACACAGCCTGTGGGTGTGTGCATTCTCTTGATTTCAACAAAGCTGCTCACAATACAGTATATGATGGAGGTTGGCTGTTTCCCAACAAACTACAGTTTAAATCAAGTTGCAGCATGGGACATGAAAAGACATTCATAGTGAGATACCACAGAAGGGGAACAAAATGAAGCAGGTAACAGAGGGGGCTCTTGATGCCTCAAATTGTTGACAAGATCATCATAACCAGCAAGTGGGGTTCAGACACTTGTGAAGGTATATCTATATGAAGCTTCCTTCTCTGTTAGGAAATAGCTTCTTACTGCCAGCCTCAGGTCTAGTGTGTGAATGTGTCTAATATCCTAGTGGACAGTGCAAATTGTTTTTCAGATAGTTTGTGAAGCATCGTGCTGCTTTATCAAATTGTCCAATTAATTTGGATCTATTTAGTTTCATATTAGGGTACGATTTATACAGTTCTGTGCTATATTTGTCAGAAAGTTTACCTTAGAGTCTTCATTACCTCTTCAATTTGATTCAATACAGTGTAAAAACAACAACGATCTATGTCCAAAGTACTGCTGTCACTATAGCAAAATCAATATGTGGAAATTGTAAAAGATCTTTCATGCATCCTCTGCCTAAAGTGACTCTTACTAGTTCCTGTTGGAAAGTAAATCAAATAACTGGACACAAAACAACTACAGACAGATGTAAAGCAACAACAAATAGGTGCAAAACCACGACAAAGCAACTAAGAAAAGTAACACAACCACAGAGGTCCAAAACACCCCACAGAGATAACAACTACAAGGAGACCCACAACAACTACAAATATGAACATAACAACCACAGAGATAGAACAACTATGAGACAAACAAAAGAACATAAACACACACACACACAAAAATTAAATACAAAGATTCAATTCAATTTTTGTATATAGCTCACAACATACATGCCCTCTCAGGGCGGTTAACATAATAAGGTCAAGACCCTTCACTATTATAGAGAAAAAACCAACAATTCCCTCCTAAGCAAGCAGTTAGCGAATGGAGTTAGTGACTGGAGTAAACACAACCTGACTATAATGGGACAATAAGACATGTGAAGTTGTCAGTTTGTGTCTCTTACGGTCTTTTTTTTTATGTCCAAATGGCCATTGTCACAGATTATACAATGCATTGCATTATTGTCAATTATAAATTCCCTTACATTGTAAATGGATGCACAGTATCTACCTTCTCATGGAAAATGGGCTACTCTTTTAATCCAACTACACACAGCAGATAACTAAACAAAGTATCTAGGATATTATAGAATAATACTGAGGTATAAAGTGCTGTTTTATCTGGCTAAATTAATAGAAGTGGTTAGCAGCACATGATTCACAGTAATGCCTTCTTATAGTCCCTTTTATTCTGTTGCTAATGCTAACCAAATGGTCCTTATCTGTTAATAGCACACAGTAAGTACAATTGCAGTACTCTGTCACTTTTAATAGGCTCTGTGCACTTAACATTAACTGATAATACCCAAAGATGCTAAATCAACTCATAGCTATTGTATGTAAATTAACAAATGAAATTCACCGGGGGCGTGAGCTGCTGGAGTAATGAAGGGACTGGAAACAGTTGAGCTGGTTGGGGTGACTGGGAGCGGGTAAGGTGGGATTGACAGCCAAAACACTGGGGACCTCTGGTGGGTGGAAGAGTTGATAAATGGAAAAACAAACATGGCTCAGAATAGAACTGTGACGGACCTGGATTGGGGATTGGGATGCTCAAGCCTGATATCTCACTTTCCATGTTGAAGGAGAAGTGAAAGAAAATTGTTAGCCTGGGGCTAAGGGAACTCCAAAAGTACAGCAAAAAAATGAAATAATGCAGTGAGCTAAACAGAGCAAATGCTTCTCAATAATTTTAAGTGAGGAGCGATAAAAGGCTTATAAAGTGGAACCTCCCCCAACTTAAAAAGTATTATGGTGATGTCTAGAGCATTAAATAAAAATGTAAAACTACAGGTCTCAATAAACAGATAATTTGTTGGGAAATACAATATATTTTAATAATATGATTAAGTTAACTTTGTAGTTTTGTGCCTCCTTTTGGTTTCATTTTGTAATTGTTGTCATTTTATCATTATGGTTGTTTTGTGTCTCCTAGATGTTTATTGACGCTCTATGCTGTTCATTTCTCTCGCCATCCCAACTTGTTGAGGCAGAGGCCCTCCCACCTCAGCTTGTAGTGTTGGTTGGGGCGATAACCCGGATAGTTTTATAACCTCACTACAAAAGGCAGAAAGTAAACATGACACAAACTATAAATTTCATTGGCCTGAAAATCAAATGTCTCTTAAAAGAACGATTAAATGAGGACTCCAGTCTCAGGGGCAGGCTCTAATGTTAAGGGAGATGAGGGTTAAAGATGAAGGGGTAAGGAAGGACAGGAAGAAGTCTGGAGAGTTTCCTTACAGGAGACTTACCTTACACCCAACCGACGGCAGGGGGGTTCCTCAGTTAGCCACACAGGTCCAAAAGGGAGTTGAACAAATTCAGCTCGGTTCACCTGCTCCAAAGGATCAAGACCTTGGTCTCCAAAAAAGGTCAAAGCAGTTCAGCCGGTTCTTGCATAATCCAGTGCTCGGTCACTTGAAAAATATATAAAACTTTCTTTTCTAGAGCAACTAAATCCAGAAACTGAATTACACTTTGAAGGAGCTCTTCTTTCAGTCACTCTTACTCCTCTCAGTTCTCTTCCATGCTTCTTTTGTTTGTTTATTGCACCTCCTCCTGCTCACAGCTGTGCTTGATTCATCACTTCCCTATCAGGGTGGTAAAGCACTCTTCCTTACTTTTAGTTTATTTTTTCCCCCTTCCTGCTATACAAGCTGTATGCAAAAATTAAATTTGTCATTTGTGCATCAGGTCAGTACCACGATTGGGTATTAAAAGAGCATCCAAGACAAGTCTCTCAGCAGTAAAGATGGGGAGGGGTTCACCACTCTATGAAAGACTCAGTGGGCAAATAGTGCAACAATTACATTTACATTGTACACATCCGAACCAACTTTTTTGGAAATGGGGTTGCATGTGTCCTGTTAATATGAAAGCAATATTTAATTGTTTAATTTAACGGTCATTTTTGTTATATTGTGACACCTACAGACTTAAACCAGTCATAAATACCCTGTTTATAAATGCAAAGAAAGGGTTCACCTACATTGGTGTCAAAATTACTCCCATGACAATGCCCATATCAATGATCAAAATGAAAATAAAATGTGTACTATTCAAATGCTTACACCTCTTTCAGTGGTTCCCCTCCCACTACAAAAATCATTTCTTGATGACCTTTAAAGTATTTTTAGTAAAATTTTGAAATTTCAAAGTTTCTAGACTGACCTTATAAAAGGGGAAAACTAATGTGCCAAACTTCAAGTGGAATTATGGTCTGCTTCATATGTTCTGTGATGTTTTATTTCTCTGGGAATCCTGTACATCTGAAAGGATTTGTCACACAAAAGAAATCCAGCAAACTTATTTCAAGTGAGGATGAAAAGGGATATTTATGTTCAACAGCTATTTCAGGGAGTAACACAGACAGTTTAGGTTCGGTAAACAAGACGTAATGCAGGACCTTCGGCTTCATTATTGGTATTTTATTGAGCTACGGAACAGGTGTGTATGTCCAAATTCATTACAATTGGCAGGTAGACTATGATTGTTACATACTTGTTTTACTGTTATTGGTAAGCTTTCGGGCAGAGTGTAGCATTAAGCAGCTTGAAGGCATCATTAAAGTAACACCTCTTTGACATTCTTTGGCTTTACACAGAGTGAAAGACAGACCTTGTCTTGTTATTCATGAGGTTGCTGTGTTTAATAATGGGTGCATTCGAGGTACAAGTTTGTCTCTATTCTCAAGTGTATTATTTTCTTATCACCACTAAAAAAAGTTCCATTTGTTCACACACGGTTGAAACCATCCCAACCATTGATGTGACTTAGTTCCAGACATGCTTTTAACCAGACACAGGGACTATGATCTCCAGCAAATAGACCCTGTGTGTTAAGATCATTTTGTTGTGAATGGGAGTTATGTTGGTGCCAGTCTATATTGGTTTGTGCAGAGGTCACGTTTGTGGTGCCTAATGTTAAACCGACTGGCCAGACATTGATTATTTAATGGTGTTACCTTATGACTTTCCTCAACTACATGGATAGGGCATGAAGCAAATTATTTTGGCGACACTGTTTGGCAGACCAACACTTTGATATTAACATTGGATTTTCTGACATGTACCATTATGATTATGATGTTTGCCCATTATTATACTCATTAGAAGTTGAGAACTAGGACTTTCTTTAAGACATAGACCTTTTAGAATTAATTAATTAACTAATTACTGAAAACAAGTTATGATATAAGATATTTGGGCTGAATGTGTAATTGAAGTAAGCAAAGTAGCAAGCTGTAAAAATCAACTTCAGAATGTGTTGTCATTTCAATATTCTTAATGATAATGTTCAGAAATAATCAATGTTAATGAGTCAAAATCTCAAATTTAACAACATTTCATCGTCTTTTTGCTCTTTAAAACACTTTTAGAGAAATTAAGTAATGAGAAGGGGAACATCCTGCTGTAGGCATTTCAAGAATTGAATGGCTTCAAGTTAAAGGGATAAATATGAAGGTAATCAAACACAAAATGTAAATTGCCTCTGGAAAAAAATACTGTTAGGTTAATACAGCTCATTTTGATGGAAAAATAACCCTGTAATTATTATTACCTTTTTATTGTTGAAAATGTGTGTTTATGTTCCCATCTTTATTCCAAACCACATGGGAAAGCTAGAATTTGACATTTTAAGAAAAGCAAGGTAATTTTTGACGAGGGTTTCATTCTGACTCACGCTGCTGTGAAGCCTCTCAACCACCCAAAGGTATGGTAAGAGGACACAAAAGTAATTGCAGATCTAAGCTTTCTATGCATTTAAATGCTCTATTTCCAGAAAAGGACAAGGACACTGGAGTTGCAAACAGAAACCTTGAAGATAAATAACAGCCTTGACGTTTTTTTTCACCTTATTCCATTACAAAGCTCAGTCACTTTGTTATCACAGTTGAAAAATTGCACAACTTTTAGAGAACAAATAGGAGTCTATTTTTCTTGTGTTAACAAATGTCCAAAGTTTGGGCAGAGAATTCCAAAGAAAATGAAGTGAGCTCCTGTGCTGGTTATATTGCGACTGCCTGTTATCCTAAATTGAGCAGATCGTATACATCCTTAACCTTGTCAGACATTGCCTTATCTCCACCAAAGGCAGCTTTATTTGCAGCTAAAAAAATTCCACAATGGAGGGAACTCCGCTTTTTTAGGTCTTTGTTTGACAGTCACTTTGAACTGTTGCAAAACAAAAGCATTTTCAGCCTTACTGGCACTGAATGAGAAGATTCTTAGGAACCGAGAGACTGACACCTCAAACCTTTAGAATGCTGTATGCGTTCATTCTCAGGCATAAACCCCCAAAATGCCCTTTGGGAAATGCATGGAAGTGTGATATGGCGAAGAATATGTTGATCTGAAGGAATACATTCTGAACAGGTTTTGAAAAACTTGCTGCAATAGTTGGAGTGTTGGGAACATTTTGTTTCCCTGGTGCCACAGAATTGTATCCAGAGAGTTCAAGAGGAGGACTCATTAGGGATAATTAATGTAATGAAACCCGCTAGTGGCTAATGTCCACACTTTATATCTGAAATCAACGCTGGACTGTTACTAAGTTGAGCACTGTTTAAATAAATATGTCTGTGTCTGTATAACTCATCTAAATAAACCAGTTTGCCTGTTGTTCATGCCATTTCAATAAGAGAAATACAATTTCTCGGCAGACAGCAATAAACTGCGAGAAATACATTTTTGTTGGCCTTATTAGTGGAGTAGCTTTAGGGCAGTGGTTTGCAAAAATCTTTTTAAATCATGGTACCGCATAAAATGTTCAAATGGCACACCAGGCTACCCAACCTTCATTATAATACAGAGTTCTGGGAGAGGATTGGACATGGTGAGGAGTACAAGTTCCAGGGTGTCTCCATCGACAAAAGACTGAACTGGAAGACCAACATCAACGCTGTCTACAAAAAGGGGATGAGTCGACTCTTTTTCTTGAGGAAATTTCGATTCATCAGTGTGTGGAGCAAGATGTTGGAGATGTTCTACCAGTCTGTTGTGGCCAGTGCATTGTACTTCGCTGTGGTCTGCTGGAGTAGCAGCATGGGAGCTGGCGACACCAACAGACTTAACAAACTGGTTAAGAAGGCCGGCTCCATAATTGGCTGTAAACTGAACAGTCTGGAAAAGGTGGTGGAGAGGAGGACGCTGAAGAAACTCTTATCCATATTGGACCTGACCACCCTCTCCACCACCTGCTGCAGGGACAGTGGAGCACTTTCTCAAACAGACTTATCAAGCTCCGCTGTCACAAGGACCAATACGGGAGATCATTCCTGGCTATACAATATAAGACTATACAATAAATCACCTCTGGCCAAATCAATCTCACAACAATAACCCCGTTGCACTGTTTTGTTAGTTAGTTAGTTAGTTAGTTAGTTAGTTAGTTAGTTAGTTAGTTTGTTTATTTAAATATTTGCACTATTGTTTAGTAAGTTTAATTTAATATTATTCTATTTTTATTGTATATATTGTGCATTTTTACATTTTTATATTTCAGATTTTTTTTTACTTTGTTATTTGTATTGCTTTACCCTGTCTGTCTGTCTGTCTGTCTGTCTGTCTGTCTGTCTGTCTGTCTGTCTATCTATCTATCTATCTATCTATCTATCTATCTATCTATCTATCTATCTATCTATCTATCTATCTATCTATCTATCTATCTATCTATCTATCTATCTATCTATCTATCATATGTTATAATAACATAACTATAATATTAATATGAGATGTATCAGAATTTCCATTCCTTTTTCAATGACAACCAGCAACCGTAAGTTATGTAATTTGCTGCAGCACACCTGTATATTGAACACAGTTTTTAATATGATGATATTTACATGGCTTTTTGATCTACCTTCATTATTTGAGAAAATGTAGTTAATGTTAATGTTAAAAATGTTGTTTTTCCTACTAAATCTTTGGCCTCTACTCATGGCACCAACTTTGGGAGCCTCTCCTCTACTGACGGTAATGTTGGTGTGTCAGTCAGTCGACTCCTTTGATTCAGGTTGACATTTCTTAACTGATTGCAATGACATTCTGATCATATTCATGTTCCCCACAGAATAAATCTTAATGAGTTCAGTGATCCTGTGAACACACCTCTGGGGCCGTCTGCGGATTGGTTTTATGTCCTTTTAGTGAAATGTCTTGGATAACTATTGAATGGAATGTCATGGAACTTGGAACAGAAAGTACAAAGTATCCAGAAGATGATTTCTAATGACTTTGGTGGTCTTTGTGCTGCAATAATTTGTCACTTTTCCTGTGGATAAATGCATTGGCACACACTATTGCACATGCATTCAGGGTTCTCACATGATGATGGTAGAAGCACTTATGTATGATTCAACTTTGATATAATACAATTTTAAAAAGTAATGTGATAAAAAAAATAAAAAAAAATCAAAGTTCATATTGATTATATACCACCAGGCCTCTGTTAACAGTGCCATCAAGTGACAAATCCTATACTAGCCGTACAACCATAACCGTGACTATGATAATAAGGGGTCCAACGTTGTGATTATGTGTCTCTGGAGTGGTGCCTTGTTATTTGGTAATACGATTTTAATTTTAGATTCATAACAGCAGCAACAAAGTGGAACTCATTCATATTGTAAAAGTTGAGCCATGCAAGACCAAACAGCTATTTGTTTCAAATGCATTTACATAGATTAGCAAATAATCGCTGATTGATTGTACTTCTTTCCATTTTGACAAGGCTTGTTATGACAGGCCACACATGATTTCCAGCTAAAATATACAGGGCAGCGGTCTGTGATCACGTGTGCACTGTATAATCATAGTAATCCCCCAGTGTAGGCTCTAATCATATCATGGGGACACTTTACCAGGTAAAGGGAGCTGCTGTCTCTCGCTTTCCCTCTCTGAATCACTCCTGTGTCTCCCTGTCTGTGTCTATGCGTCTCGCTCTGAATGAAGGGAAACAAAAATCACATGACTGCTTTGTGGTTACAACTCATAATTTGTCAGGTGTCTAATATTCAAAACTGATGGTTATTATCAAAGGGAAACTCATTGAATCAATGGTTAGACATGCAGCCAGTGTGAACACATGAAACCTAGTCGCAGTTGTGTCAGTGTTCACGAATTAATCATATCTCAAAGTAAGAACGACCCAAAGGCCATTGCAATGTAACTCCCTGACAATCATACTCACATATTAAAGCCAATTATGTTTAGGAAAAAAAGCAAATCGGAGGAGCCATCAAAACAGTAGATACGGTATTACTCTTGTGTTAACTTGGTTCCTGGTGGATTCAGGAAGCATAAATAAAATAAAAACACTTTATGTAATTTAATATTCTCTTAGTTCCATCCTGTGGAGTAATTAATGACAATGTGTGTTAGTGTGGGCAATTACTTTTGCTACAGTATTTATTCTCCTTCATTTCATATTGAGCTGTTGAAGACAGGTGATGTAAAAATTACAAAGCAATAATGATAGACTCGACAGCTCCTGCTTGTAATGTGAGGCAGGACGCTCTGCTGTCAAAACTGTTCACTGCCTCCTAAGCAAATGCACCTGAACACGAATATCCTCGACAGTACAGACTTTCCACGCTGCATTTCTTGTTTGCGCCAGTCTTACCAACTGATCACATCTACAACTCAAATCTGCCTAACTCATCACAAACGTTTTTTGTGTTGCGTGACTTTTGTGTGAGAGTTCACAGTTCATAGTTGAAACAGTTAAAAAAATAAAACGACAAACGTGTTTCATTTTTCTAAGCATGTTGGTTGAGTGGGAACACTTATCAAATAAGGACTGACAAAAAAACAAGCTCTTGAACAGTAAAAATAGTAATTTGGGAAAGTTATTAATGGGTGCAACTTCAAGTGTTGAATATCCTCTTATGTACAAGCCCCGCTATAGTTGTTTTTGTATTGTAATGTGTGTATAATTATTTTAAAAACATATTTTACATTTTAAAAATAAATATTCAGAATATATCAGACCTCTGTTTTGAACACATGTATTATTTTCACTTCAGTCTTGATTACGTTAAAACAACAGGATCCAGCTGTGTTTGTCCAAGTGTCCCAATCACTGCGATATTACCATCAGTATTATTTCTTTGTGTCTCGTAAATACACATAAACATAAGCATTTCCAATTATGCACTGTTTGTATGCATGAAAGCTTCCAGGCAAATTACTCCCACGTTGCATGCCATGTCATTTCTGCTTCCGAGGGTTGTGTAAAGTAATGCTTCACCCCCAATTTACAGCTTCCTGTGTGTCACAGGGTGTGCAGGCTGTTCAACACAGGTGAACCTGGCAGGCTGCTGAAGTGCTTTTGTACCTCAGCCTTTAGTCCACTAAATAAGAAAAACGATTACACAGATTCCCCTTAACAGAGTTGGCACACACCATTCACTCACTCTCACTATTCCCCTCATATTCACACACATTTCACCGGGTTCAAAATTATGTCAGAGGTGACATCCACTCAAAAAAAGAAGAAAAGAAAAAAATCACAAAGGTGATTAACGCTTTTCATCTTTCTTTTTTTTATATATAAATCCAAATGCACCTATGATCCTCTATCAGTCCTCACAGAATCTCAGCCTCTCCCCTTTTCACAGGATTGCACTCTGTCACGGCGATAGAACCAGAGATGGGTGTCAGGACCTTTGATGTTTCTGAAGTTGACAGGCGAGTCCCTGGGCATTGTCACTTCGCTCACAGTGTTATCGCTGTGCAGATAACAGCAGGATCTGTTAGCAGGTGCCATTCAAAGGTGTGTGGGAAGTACCTGCACTAGTTTGGGAAACTGCAGAAGACACTTGAGCTAAAGGGTGATGCCTGACAGGAGACAGATGGTTGCTACTGTCAGTCACCCTTTTCATAATCCGTGCAAAATATTCTTACTCCAGGGTATGTATGGCCAGTAAATGTGAAACACTATTTTGAATGCTATGAGTTAAATCATGTGTCTTGAAATTGTCGGACAACCAATAATAAGACCAAAGCTAACCGTGTTAGTCAATTTTTTTTTAAATATTTCTTACTTCCCTATCTTACCTTATTTACTTCTACTAAAAAACATATATATATATTTAGTCCCGCTGAACTTGTTTTCCCCATCAGCTTCTTACTGAGTCATGACCAACAACATGAATGCAGAATGCTAAAAAAAACAACAAAAAAAACATGAGAGATATTGTTGTGCTTTGTCTTTACTTGCTTTTTTTTTTAGTGGACAGTGCTTTTGGAAAAATGGGATCTCACATATGCTAGTGCACCAATCAGGTTTAAGCAGTATTTATTTATGATAGTAGTGGGATTATTCGCGTATGTTGTCAGATCTGTAAAATACATTTGATCAAACCAGTCCCACACAGTGAGTAAGTGAAATGTTTAACTTTAAAATATTATGTTTTCATTAACTTTAAAGTAATATTCATTGATTTTTGGCCACTTGGGAGCAGTATGTCAATACTGTCAATATACAGTCAATATATCTAAATGTGTTATCAAATATCTACAAATGTGACAGGAACAAAAAAAAAAAAGTAAAAAAAACAATAACATTCGCATTCAAAAGTCAATCTCTTTTTAGCTCAGCTTTAGGGTTTAGGCTTTTTTTAGCTTCTAAATTCACTAACTTGTTCCTAAGTTTGTACATCTGCTTTATGGGGCTCAGCAAAAGAGTAAAATAGGTTAGTTAGGGCTTTTTGTGTTTGTTGTGGCTGATAAAAGCAAGACTGAAATAAAAACAACCAAAACAATGAGCTGAAAGGCGCTAAAATACTCTCAAGTATTAACACATCATTGATAGTGTAATGTGAATTTGGTCACAGCCATTTGATCCATTGTTAATTTAACAATATAGTTAACTTTTCAAGAATTATTATTCTTGTTTAAATGATGAGTTGCAAATCTATACTTCATTTTTTTTTTTTAAAGAAAAGGCACAGTGGTGATTTAACTTTTTTGTCTTTGCTGTTGTCTTTCTCTGTGAAGCACCTTGGGCCTTAAGTTGAGGTGAAATATTTTCAACAACAGCAGGTCACCACAGTTATTACTAAATATATATGAGAAAAAAATGTATATAGATACAGTATATATAAATATTTCTGGCTGCAGAATCATACATATGGCATTGACTCTCTTGACTTCTGTTTATTTGAATTTAATTTAGAAATGTAAAAATGTAGTTAAAATTTAGTCTACACTGAGAAGACTTTTATACAAACCATTAACATTTATAAAAAAAAAAAAGCTTTTGAGGTTTTCCAGGAGGAAGCTCTGGAAGTAGCCTTTGATCAAGGAAAATGGGTTGGTCCTTTTCGTGCAATGCGAAGGGCTCATCATTAACTGCAAATTATGTTACACAGTATTTCTTTGTCATTATGTCTCGATTAACGCCCTTCATCATCAGTAGCAATTACCAGACAGCTGACTAATATGAGGTAATAATGCCATATTTTATTCATACAACAGACTTGTTCTGTCTGGTCTCCATCATAATCCCAAAAGGAAAATATTTACATTTAAAAATATAGTCACCTCGTGCAGCTGGATGACAACACCGCACACAGGACTGATGTGAATTGATACAGGACTGATGTGAATTTTCAACAGCGACACGGTATGAGATGCTATTGTATGAATATTTTTTCTGACAATTGTGTGTGGAAAAGGCAGCTGCTTGAGCTTTAAGACTTGCCAGTTCTGTATCAGCTCTTTGACAGCTGTCCACAGGCAGTTTTGAGAAAGCCCTTGCTGTAGCTAAAGTTTGAGAAAGTGAAAAATGACATTGCATGTGGCCGTAAAGCAAGAATAGCCTGCATACAATTTTAAAAAGGGCTCAATGCCTCCTGCTTTCTAAATACTTCCAGGTATTGGGCTTGTTGGAGTCGGTAGAAAATACAGCCGAATGTATTTATTTAGGTCTGTTAAATAGTTAAGTGGTGTTTTAAGCTAAATTGTAACCTCCAACCATTTGGTTAAAAAAGGAACATTTGTTGTCTTTACCTCCTAAAGACTGAGAAAAAAATATTTTGTTTACTTTTTATTGTTTTAATAATAAGTATGACAAGATTAATCGTCCAGTGCATCAGGTCTCTACTTTTCCCATGTCCATGTCTGGCTCAATGGCTGGTTTCACAAACGCGATATGCAAGTACTATTCACATGCTGATTGTAAATGGTATCAGGATTCCATTTCAAAGAGTCCTAAAGGATTGCAGATTAACCTGAGAGTTCCTCCCTTAGGCTCATGATGAGTTACAAGTATTATATGTCTTTTGTCAGGATAAAGGCGTACACATGAACACCCAAGCAGATGATGTCATGTTGCAATTTATAGTGTCCATACTGCAAATTATATTGAAACAGGGCTGTCAAGTCTGTTTTCCTCTGGTGTCAGATTTTTGCTATTTTTACTTTTTTCCAAGGTAAAGACCTAAACTGATGTCATCAAAATTACGAAACAACATGTTGTACTAACTTGTAGTGAAAAAACATGTTTTAGATTATTGTTTTAAATTATAGATGCCTGAAAGTAGCCATTGTTTTCAGGGATGACAGTTTTGCACAGTTTTGCAAATACCTTCATAAGGTTGTCACCGGTAAATGTTTACTATTAAGAGGTGAGCCTTGTCAGTTAACTGTTTTTGTGAAAAGTTAAAAACCTTCAAATTAACTCAAAATATGATGATCAGATGACCATACATCAAGTTGCAGCTTGCAGCTTGAACATTGCAATTTTTATTTTGGCTTGCCTCCGTTTAACTTCGTCTTCAGGATCTTATTGTTATTCTTCATTTAGCTTTTCTTTCCATCGGTCTTTGTGAAAAAACATGAAGCCCATTCTTTGGGGTTACTCTCCAAGACAAACAGCCATCGACTACAACAGTTACCATAAAAACTGAAACCTTTATGCATCATTGTAATTTGGCTTTATTTATATCAATAAAACGCAATGCCCTTAATGTTTCAAGCTCTGAAGTCGAACAAGTTCCACAGCTTTCATTCCTCTTCTGCTCTGGGTAGGGTTATTGCGATTTTTGCATCATCTTTCATTGCCAAAGGCTTTGGGCAAAACGGCAATTAAAACACCATTTCCAAGCTATTCTTCCCAGCCTGACCTTAAATTGTTGAGTAACAACAATGGATGGATCACTACTACTTTTCATGAAGTATAGCTGTTAAGAGCACTCCTTAATTCAAAATTATTCTTTCTGAATACAATAGTCTCTGTATCCTGTAGGTTTCATAATCCCATAGAAGGTCTTCCATGTGTCCTCTGGGACCTGGGGAGTTTCTGCAGAAGTCTCTTTGTCTCCTCTGGCCTTCAAAATGGACCCTAAATCAAAAAAAGAAAACATGGCTGTCTAGCTTCAGTGTGTTAGTGTTCATCTTGAATAAGAATGATCACCATTGATAACATCAGCAATTAGTAGACAATCAGGAAGTGGGCTGACATATCAGGATAGGTCGTATTCTTACATCAACATTATTTCTGAATCAAAATTTTGCTCTCTCTTTTTTCATTTTCATAAATTGAGGGATTCATCGCTCTGGCTGCAACATATGCTCATTATTCCAGTCATGTCCATGTTTTTGACACACTTGAGAGGACAACATTTTAGAGACTGAAGTCTTTTTCATGGCTGTGGGTTTTGCCTTCAGGTAATGTGCAGTAGGGAATACTAATGTACCTCAGTTTAACAAACAACATAATCAATGATTGTCGTAAAGTAGATATCTATAGTCCCATGCAGACATCTGGCTTTTTAGGATCCTTCTGAACAAATTCCTACACAGGAAGCTTCTAATTTTCAATAAACAGTCCACTGGTAACTGACTGGGCTTTGGTAAAAACCAACATGTGGCATGGAAGCATTGTAGAGAATACAGGAAATGCCCCATATGACCTCTGACATTTTAATGCTGCTCCTGTCTGTGTGTGTGTGTGTGTGTGTGTGTGTGTGTGTGTGTGTGCGTGTGTGTGTGTGTGTGTGTGTGTGCATGCAGGAACGGGGGTGTGAGGGGACTGAAAGCACTCCATACGCTCGACGAGGATCTCTCAAAATTTTAAAAGCTCCATTCCTGAAGTCGACCTGGGTCCTCAAAGCTCCTTTGGTTCTCTGTGTGAGTTGAAAATAACAAGCTTGATCCTGCCAGCTGTCTTCCTCACAGGCCCTTATTCTGTTTTATGAGTTCTATGGGGAACTAATCACAGGGAAGCATTTGAAACAAGGTAATTCAGGGGTCGGGCTACCTTGGGTCACCATCTCACAGCGGTGTGACGAAACGGAAAAGTTCTCAGCGCCGGCCATTTGACACCAAGAAGTCAAAGGCAGTTTGCTCAAACCCGATATTCATTCACAGATGTTTTATTTTTGAGTGCAAACACTCTGCCTCTCTCCACTGATGTCGGTGACACAATTCTATTTGATCATTTTACATTTCCAAAACAACTGAGGGAAGTATCTAATCAGGCAATCTGCTTCCAGTATAACTTTATTAATATAAAAATGTGTGCATCATAGACAGGACCTGCAATTAAATTATCCTGCTCTTGTAATTGGTGCTCATTTGGGAGATAATGAATAGTTTCGCACAGCAAATCTCAATTTAACACCTTATAGGTGTAAAGTATGTAAGTAAGTAAAGTTTACTTGTACAGCACTTTTCAAAGATATAAAATCATAAAAAAGTGCTTCACAATAAAAAGAAAAGGGGCCACAAACAGCATGCTTTTGAACAGTTAAAGTCACAATTAAAATCACAACCACAGTTTAAAATAACTGTTAAGATCACAAAACAACAAACACATGAGGACACTAGTGGAGAGAAAAGCCAATAAAAGGATAATAAATAAAAGAAGTTCTGTAGACAGGCTAACCAAAAGCCTGTCTGAATAAAAACATTTTTTAACAACTGGACAGCCAGTAATTTTTGGTCGGGGCACCTAAGTGCGTGATTGGGTGTGTAGGAAAGGAGGAGGTCAGCAGTGTACCTGACTGTTTCACCGTAAAGAGCTCTAAAGGTTAGCAGCAGAATTTAAAAATGATGGCGGAACTTTATCGGAAGCCAGTGAAGTGTGGTTAGAATTGGGGTGATGTGTGATCTCCTCTAATGACCAGTTGAAAGGTGAGCAGCTGCATTTTGAACAGTTTGAAGCCGGTTTAAAGAGGCCTGACTTAAACAGCTAAAAACAGCATTGCAATAGTCTAAACGAGAAGAAATGAAAGCACGAAAAAGCGTCTCCATCTCCATCAAGGTCACAACATTTCTTAGTTTTGCCATGTTTCCCAAATTATAAAAACAAGAGCTTATTTGTTGACTGACATGATTATCCAAAGAGACATGAAGAGAACAAAATGTGATGCTGATATTTTTTGTCACAGAGCCACAGTTATATATTATATATATGAATGGTCTCTTCCAGACAGTAAATGTATCATGCAACTCAGATTATTAGAGAGGGCATGCAAGTTTTCTCAGTCACACAGACTTAATTAAACATTCCCTTCAGATATTTCCATCCTGCTAAATTAATAGCTCCAGCAGCACGCTGAACCTGGGTCTCCAAATGACCGTGGAAAATTGAGTAAAACATTACTCTTTAAAATGGTTTCATGCCACATTCAGTGAAGAGGCTGCTCAGCACTACTTAAAATGGTTGTGACATTGTTGTGCATAATTTCTTTTGCAAATTTGGTATGGATACAGTTTGGAATTTTTAAAGCTGGTTCTGTAACATCATTTACTCATTTATCTGCATGAGGCTGTTATTTACGGATTTACTGTTTTCAGTTCGGCCGAAGTAAAGATGTAAACTTTTGCTTTAAAAAAAAAAAAAAAAAACTGTCTCTGGCCTGATGATCGTGACAAGTACATTTATTTTATTTCAAAATTCTCCCAAGTGTATCTGACCTATAGTGCTCAAGGTTGTTATTGTCGGCCTTACAGCTGTGGGGTTGTGACTGACTGAATTTGGGGATGTTTTTAAATTTTTTTTTTTTTTTTTTTATAGGTTTTGGGCTTAAAGGGGTTAAAAAGATCAGGGAGCACACTTGCATAAAGAACAAGAAACAACGAAATCAAGCCTCTGTCAGGATTGTTCTACAACTTGGAAACTAATAAATAAATACAAACCCTTGGATGAGAATGTACATACACATAGAACTGCTGTTTATGTTAATTATACTAACAGTTTGGCAAACCTTTACAAACGTATGCTGCACTGGCAAGAGAAAACCATTTTAAAGAGTAATGTTTTACTCAATTTTTCACGGCCATTTGGAGACCCGGGTTCAGCGTGTTGGTAAGCTGCACCTTGTCAAGAAGTGCAAATACAGTCACACTGCAGACGTTTCATTGAGTGTCATCAGTGCTCAAGTCAGTCATAGCAGATGGGGGCGGAGAAGTGTGTGTGTGTGTGTGTGTGGGGGGGTAGTCAAATAGGCTTGAATGGTGCATTAGAGCGAGAAAAACCTACATTGGCTTGTTTGAAGAAGTCTCGAAAAATGTTTTGCAGACATTGCATCACTTCTGTCAGTCTGAAGACACACATGCATGTACAGGTATGCACACGCGCACACACACTGGCACATACTGTATGTGCACAGATTATCACAAATGCCCAAGCACAAACCCTCTCTCTGACTAACTTGCTCTCACTCCCTCTCTGATCAGAGTTCAAACGACACCAAAAAACAGTTGTGTTTTTTTTCTCTTTTTTATGCATTTCATTACTGTCATTCCCAAGTTTTGTATCAGTGTCATTTCCCCATTCAGGCCAACAAGTACTGTTTGTATACTGTAAATTAACATTTCATTTATTACACACTGACCATTTTAAGAGCAATATATTGGACACACACACACAAACAAACCGCACGCAGATGGATGAGTGGATGGAAGGATCGATAGATAGATACTGTTCACATCACAAAGATTTAGAGTATATGTAACCATTCTGTGATATTACATCTTTATAAATAAGTGTAGATATTTGAAGGTTAGCCTGATCTTTCTGAGATGTTTAGGATCAAATACAATAACTTCAGTTTTGTCTAAAATTTTCATTCTATCTGGCTTCATAGATAATTAAAGCATAGTAATTGAAATATATGTAGTACTTCCTAATGATGCTGCCTATAGCACATACTAGGTGAAAAGTATCAGTCGTAGCGCAACTTGTTTGTGTAAAGAGTCCTCATTAACATAAACCAACTCAAATCTGATAAGCAAGACATAAACCAACCTATTGCGGTTGCTTTAATTCTAACGACATGTTTCTGTCTCCTTCATGACCTGCTGAGATCAGGACTAAAACCTGGCTGAACAAGTACAAAGACGAGTCCATTTCCATTGTCTGAGGCTATGAGAAGATTAGCGCTATAGCTCGTTATGACACTGTTAATTCTCAGTTATAATCAAAGTCACCTACCATGCAATTTTAAGGTTGCACTTTTTCAAATCAAAATGTAAAAGGTTGAGCCCTCCCTCCTGCCTCTTGTTTCCCGTTGCTTTCTGAGTACTGATGCTGCTGTTATTTCAATCTAAAATCTCTCTTCAGGATGCTCAAACTGCATTCAGATCTACATTAATTCTACAAATTCTGTGCACAAAATATAGTCATTTTATTGCATGAAATGGGAGACTTCACTGTCCTACATGACCCCATGCTTGTAATTCTCAGTGTAGGTTAGAATATCTGTATTTATAAGCTTGTTTACTTGTGTCCCGGTGGCCGATTGCACTGCCTTCACTGCCACAGCTTCCTATTATGCTCAAAATTACTTTCTGCATTTCATTCATCTTGAAGATAATATAAATGATGAGTTGGCAAACCTAAAGGACCCCACAAAATCAGATTACAGGCCCATCAATGAAGCACATTTCACCAGTGCACCCCTAAGATAGCACCACAATGTAAGTCATCTGTATGTAAATACAGTGCTGTGCTTCTGTCCTTCATGTTTTTGCCCTGAAGATTAATTTAATTTAGTGAATCACAACATAAATTCAGATCATTTATGCTCTCATTACATCGCCAAACTTATTTGATGGCAGTAATAGCTTTATTTCATTACATGCCCAAATAGATATGTGAATTGAATATGGGAAGCATTCAAGGATGGAGAGGAAAACCTATAGAGATAATTTCATAAAGTGAAGTGAGGCAGAGAAAGAGAATGAATGATCTGACGGATCTGAAGGCGCAACAAAATAAACTGTTGTTTGTTGTTCTTTGCATCATCAGGAGATTTTGGAAAAGCTGACAAAACATTTTTTTTCTTTTTATTTCACCTGAATATGCTTCCTAAAATGATTTAACTATGTCAAAACATGATGTGCTTTTTAGTTCACATTGCTGCTGTCACTTTGTAATAAAATAGTTGGCTTTGGAGTAAAGAGAGATTTCTCTTAACGGCTCCCCTGTAGCGCTTTCACAGCTGAAAGAATACAAATACTTCCGGCTTGATTTGCTTCCATTATTAAACGTATCACATCTCTGCAGTGCATTGTCTGTTGCCGGGCTTGCAGTGTGCTTCATACACAGTGGCAAGTCATCTCTCCCAGGAGTGCTGTTCACTGAAAAGCCTCAGCAAAACTGAATAGACTGGCCTTTGCTATTATGTTGGTTCCTATATAACCTTCATGATTTGGCCCAGCACTCCACTCAGCTGCACATACCCCCTGCTTGTTCTCTACTGCGGGAAATCAGACATTCATAGAACGGGAAGCTTTTAAGATCTTGGAGACAGCTGAGTGTCACCTTTAGAACCGGGCGCTGCCATGTAAACTGGTTGTGGTCATCTGCTAGCCCAATACAGTTTCATCTGCAAATTAAAATTAAAAGTGGATGTAGCTTCCTGGTCTGAGAAACGAGGCCAATGCGGAAGTGCCGTAAACTGTAATACCACCGAGTGACGCTCGAGGTTGGCTCCAAAACGCCTGCGGCTCCATAGACTTCCATTCAACTTGTCTTGTGAAATTCAAATTATGTCAATACAAATTTTCGAATTGGCATTTTGGCGTTGTTAGCCAAAGTCACTACTTCTTATTAGTTTTATGGCGGTCCATCTGAAAATAATCCCATCATTTTCATTAGAAAATAAACTGTGCTTTTTGGGGTGCGTCTGTTTGATTGACAGTCCTGTAGTGCAGTCAGGTTTCCACTATCGGTGGGCGGGACATAGTATCGTTGGGTTTCCAATCACATCGGGTCAGATCCATCGCTCCCTCCCTCCCAGCTCGTCCAAATATAATCAGTTCTGGTTCCCGTAGCCATTCACAAACGTTTGGTTAGTGCGTTAGTGGTTTGCTCACCAGCTCCAGAACTAACCCTCCTAGTAGTGTCACAGTAACACGGTCGTTTTGAATTGCGTTGATTGGTTGGCTGCTGAAGAGAAGTTAGATGAATGTAACTCCTTTCTGTGGCAACATTAAGTGTATTATTTGCCAGTTAGCAGCTAGTGCAAACAGTTTGACCTGTTTTTATCCTGACCGTTTGCATATTTTAATATATTTCTCTTTAATTGCTATCTTTTTGACATTGCACTGGTTTTAAATCCTATTTATTGTATCTTATACATGTTTGATTCTTCTTTGCTTTTATCTATGTAAAGCGCACTGAATTTCCCTTGTGTAAGACATTTGCTATTCAGATACAATTACTTGCTTGCTTGTTTAGCCATAAAAACAAAGCAAAAATCTTATACTAAATGCAACAGTCAGATCTACGTATTAGATTAATATTTTATGCAGTGAGCAGGCCTGTATTCTCACTGTGTTCTGTCCTCCTCCAACTTCATAGACTTATTCTCAATGTTGTGATCCTCTATCTATCACACCGTCTGCCTGCTTTCTTGCTCCAGGTTCTCATTTTCTAATTTCTTCATCTCTTTCCCTCTTTGCCAGCCAAGATTGAAGCCAGAGTAAACTTCCCTGCAGTGGAATACCTGAGCTGTCTGCAGGGTTTGGCTGCCCGTCTCACATCACATCAGAAATGTGATTATAAAGTGTGAAAGAATAGTCGAACTCTTAGCCCTTTCTGTGCACAGTTCAAAACAAGCTATGGAAGCCAAATCAAAAAGGAAATATGAGCCAAGATTTTTGTTCAATCTATTCATCATCATCTAGTTTTGATGTGGTGCCAGTGGAGGTAAGATATATTTGAAGAATAATCGTATGCTGTGAGAAGCCATTATCATTGTGTTCCGTACTATTTCAAGCAGATGGATGTGATTCGAGCATGTTCTTGCGATATTTCAAATGTGGGATAAGCCATCAATGGTAGCAAGGACATCACCATCTGTAATATTTCAGCTTTATTTAAGTCCTGCAGCTGTCAATCTACCATACTGTCCAGGCCTGTTTAATAAAAGCAAGTGCATCCTGTACTATTGCGCTGAATCGTCATGTATTATGGGACTATTTCAGCCAAACTTTTTTTTTTTTTTATATATATATATATATTCTTAAAGTCTTACTGAGGGAGGCAGATTATATATCTATGCTTTGAATGAGGGAATAAACAGGTTTAAACTTTTTGTGAACATTTCATTTTCTGCTATCAATGTCAAATGTCAGTTTGACCTATTAAGGCTTTCCATCAGCTTCAGCAGCACTTCGGTATATTGTGCTGATTAACTGGCAAACTGACATGATGGTAAATATTATATCTGCTTTGACTGATTTTTTTATTTTCATTTTGAGCATGATAATATTTAGCTTCGACAGAATGTCAGAACTAAAAATGAACATGCAAAATTAATGACATCATCTCTGCTATACTTTGTTTTTAGTGCCAGCAAACATTTGCATGCAAACGCACTAAACAAACACGATGGCCATAGTAAAACGTTATGCCTTTTAGTATGATCATATTTTCATGATAAGCATGTTAGCAGTTTCTACAACATCACAGAGCCTCTGTGTCTGCAGAGCAACATGCAGCGCACTGTAAGCACCCGGATTGTGTACTCATGTTGGTCAAAAAGTTAAGTGTGAAACGCTGGATACTTTTCAGCCTCAACATTCAACATCTTGGCTGAATAACAGAAGGGGCGAGACCACCAACCTATTTTCAAACCGCTAAAATTGCCGGCTGAAGAAGCTGCAGCTGTTGCGGAACACCACACTATACAGATCCACAAATTTCAGTATCACTACACTGCTGGCAGATAGAAGCCATGTAGATAGAAGTATGTTAATTGTGTGCTTGAACCAGAGAGCACGAAAACATATTTATTTTCTAATACAATAAGAAAACAAAAGCAGGAGATAGTTTAGGTAATACATTAAATGTTTGGAGGTCAGTGCACCATAGCCACGTTCAAGTTGAGACAACACTACCCTGTCCACATTCACACACTCTGCAAGCAAGTGTACTAACATGTGACTGAAATGAGACAAACCATTAGCCCAGTCATACAGAACAGTCAGCGAATATTGCCATGCTCGACATTAAAATCAAGGTCAGCATACGAAACTAAAACTAATGACTTTCTTGTTAGCCATGTGTCTTTTATAAAGTCCACCCAGAACAACTGAATGCGAGCAGATGTGATGATTGTAATGTGGCAAAGTTGAACAATGAACTAAGGAGTTGTTATGAATGATATAAGGGATACAAATCATAACGATTTGTGGTTCTGGAATCCCTCTCTCCTGTTGTCTCTGCTCCCCTTGCCCTAACTAAAAAAACAAAATAAAAAAAATAATCATGAAGCCTTTGATCCGTTTAATCCACACTGACTCTTACCTCCATTCAGATTCTTTCCTCCGAAGGGCAGAGGCCAGGCCCTGACCGTCTTCCCCAGGCTGCCTGACAGCAGAAATGTACAGTATACAGCTAGTTTTCCTATAATAGATGGTTTTATGTATGGATTCACTGATTCACCTGATACCTACAACAGAAAGTGAAAGCAACGTGAAAACAGAAAGCTCAGTGTTCCTGGAGCCTGATCAATCAGGTCAATACCATTAAAACATTCACAGCATATTAATAGCAGCAGATCTGTGTGATTTAAACAGATCTCTGTGGGGTTATACTTCAGTGAAGGTGCCAGAAGGAAAAACTCATGCAGGGTGAACACCAATGTGGTTTGGCACTGCTGATAGAACAGTTGTTACAGACGACTTAAATAAATGGTAGAGCTTTAACATCAGTAAAGCAGTTTTGTTTTTTTCAACAAAGTATTTTCAAAAATGTCATGCGAAAAGAAAACTGTTTGTGTGAACAGATGTAGATTTTTACAAGAAACAATAAGTTATAGAAGGTTTGTTTTTGTGGTTTATGTTTTGGAAAATTATGTATGCAGAAGCTAGTACAGTTCCTTTGTTCCAGTGGATGTACTGACATCCATCATTTAATTACTTTCATAGTAAAGCAATCTTTAAAAGCCTAATAATTATCAGGGAAGTTCTTCTTCTTTGCTCATTAGGGAACAATATGAGTCTCAAATTGATTGTGTCTGCATTTCCCAATACGGTGGCTACTGTAGCTTTTGTGGGTCATGAGCATCACTTTAGATATAGGGTGTCCTGGTCAGATGTCAGGTATCCCTAAATTGAGAACCCTAAATGCCGTCAGCCTTAAAAATAACAATAGTTTTGTTATGTGTAAATGTTAGGGTTATTATTTTTCTTGTTTTTGGAGAGCTTCAGGGAGCTATTGCTTATTGCTGTGATACACACTGTTTCATATGACTGTATAAGTGCCAAGCTGGCATGACCCATAGAGACACAGAGACATTAGTGGGGAATTCTATTGGTTGAAATAAACCTGAATTATCCTTTAGTCCTGTTAGGGGTGTTGTGTTGTGAGACACATTTTTTGTTTCTTTTTGCAGATTTGTAATTGGCTTGATGCCAGCAGGTTTTATCTTCCACCTACTTCCACTCGCTGGTGGCTTACATCAGATATGAGCTTGAACTTCTTTTGTATTCCGAAGGAACTGTTGTTGTTGCTGAGTACGAGCCACAATAGTGCTTTTTGTAATGAAACTTTTTCATTAGAAAGCTTTCAACAGCTATGAAACGTGATTCATCTGTAAAGATGACCCAAACAAAGCCCAGACCATGTGCTACATGAAGCATCAATCTTCTAAAATCATCAAAAGAACTAAATGTGAATGACTTGTGTCATGATTAATGCCGACTTGAGAGTTTTATGTGAAATTTCTCTTTAATCTCAGATTTTTAAATGTATTATTTAGTCGATAGACAGTTTTGAAAAAACATTTTCCACACTCCATAACAATGTCACATGTTATATTTTCTGCTTGTTGAAATATAAAATAAGATCCTACAGTAAACAAACATCAAGTTTTTTGATGGCTACACCATTAACATCAAAAGCTGAGATGATCTCGCTGTCTTACTCATCATGTTATTCACATTTCCCTGTGATACAGCCTGACATATTCCGCATATTCAGAAACTTTGTGAACATCTCACGAATTTGAAATATATTTATGAGAGTCTGAACAAAGCTCAGCTGCAAAAACATGCACTAATCACAGTGCTGATCAACAGAATAACTGTATGTTTGTGAGACTTTATTGTTGTCTCAAATGTTCACTCAGGTGGACAAATAAATCTGGGTAATTTTGGACCTTTAATTATCCACCTCCATTCTTTTTCCATGTGTCACATTTATATTTTGAACACCTTATTACAATGTCTGGGGCACTGTGGGGTTTAATCCACACTGCTACTGAAGCCAGCGACAAAAATGGTGTTTCATAAAACAGATGTTAAAAATAATCCAATCAGGAAACCACATAGGCGTTAATCCTTCCAGAAAGGACAAATTAATTAGTTTAAAAGGTCTTTTGACTTTGATGTGTTGTTTTTTTTTGTCTCCTCCAGCTTCTATACCGTTGCAGAAAACAGATGCCCCTCTTCTGAATGTCATCGTCTTTCGTAACCATTTTCAGATCTCAACATGAGATCGATATCCATGGGTTTGCTTTGATGCAGCCCATTTGACATTTCTAGCATCCAGTCATCACTAATTCATCGAAATAATATCTTCCGAGAACTCAGCTGTGTGGAACGAACACGCAGCAGAAGCCTGTTAATTGAAAAGCAGGCCACAATAAAAGCTAAAACACTGGCAGAGATATATGCAGTCTGGATGGATTAGAGACCAAGCAAACTCAAAAAGATTTACTTGACAATTAAATCACAGAGTAATTGTGAATAAGATGGTGTGCAGAAACATGGTGAAGTGAAATTAATGTGGTCAGCTGATGCTCTGGTTGGCTACTAATTAATGCAATTTGGATGCACATATATGTCTAGATAACCTTTAGGGCTGAATTACAGTCTGTCAGTCTAATTACTTACAGTATCCACGGACCATGAACTAATTAAGCACAGCTATTCCAGACACTTCTTTTATTTAAAGTATAAAACATTTGACTCTGATGAGGAATGCATATGGATTTGAAAGAGCAAAGTCAGGCACAAGTCATGTCCATGCAACTTGATGCTAGCTTGACTCACACAATATAAGATAAAAGACAATGTCTCCGTTACATGCATTCATTAATACAGTCTTTGATGGTACATTAGAACACAGTTGACAAAGTCCAGTTTCTCATACAATGATTTCTAAAAATCTAAGACCGCCAGTGACAATACTTTTGAGGGAAAAGTTCAATCTTTAAAATATAATATATTTGTATTTGTTTGCCCCCCTTACTTGGTAATGACAGCAACACTGGAGCTGCATGGATTCCACAAGTTTGCTTTAAAACCTGATTAGTGACATTACTGGATCTGACAGTGTTCCAAAGAGCTTCTTGTGATGTTGGGAATGTTCGGCTTTCTCAGTCCTCAAGTGCTCCATAAATGTTCAATGAGGTTGAGGTCAGGTGACTGTGGAGGGGAGTCCATGACAGTCTGCACCACTTCGTCTTTTTTGTCCTCAAGTAAGTTTGTAAAAGACTGTCGCTGGAGATTTTAACCATGCCAATCTCAGGTCAGCTGTCCCTTAATTTCATCAGCATGTCGATGCTACACAGACATTCCAGGTTCACACTTGGCAGTTCCAAGCTCTCCCCCTTGGCTACTCAGACCACATCTCTGTAAAGCCAAATCCAACACAAAGGTATCTCATCAGCTGCTTCGAACCGTTTCTGAAACTGGTGAAAACGTGACCAGCATGAGCCATCGCTGTTCTTTAGGAATGTTTTGAGCACACTGATTGGCACATGCTCAGGTAGGCTGCAACCAAATGCGACTTCACCAAATTGGAAGAAAACATGGCATTGGTAACCAGCTACATCAGCAAGTGCATGGATGACGACACTGTCTCCAAGACCATCACTACACACTGCAACCAGAAGATGTGGATCACTGCGAAGGGATGTGTGCTGCAGAGGATCCCTAGCCCTAAAAACAGAAAAGGGCCAAACTGTCTCGGGCCATGCGGCGCAGCATGGCAAGCACCCACCGAGAGCTATTGCACATGACAGTGATGCATACCTTCCAGATGTGCTGAAAAACGTCTATCTATGGTTTGAGGTGCGGAATGATGTAGGGACAAGGAAGATACATCCATCCTCCCAAAAACCAGGTTCTAAGTCTAAACCGGGGCGTTTAGGCGGTGTGAGGAAGACTGTTTGATTAATGGCAACCGACAAAACCTCGCTGTGGTTAATTGACGAAGTGACTGGTTGCCGGTGAAAGGTTTCAGTGAGCACGTGTTGTGTTGAAGATAACTTCTCTGCTGTTTCATGTGCACATTTTTTTAAGACATCAATATTAAAAGGAACTTGTCAAGTTGTCAGAGATACTTTGGCTGTATTTAAGATAATGTTAGCTTTGACATTTGGTTTAATAAGCTACACAACAGTTACAGCCACTAGAACAAAAATATTTAGTAAATAATTGGTCTCCACCTAATTTAAAGTGGTCATAGTGCTGCAACCAATCTCAATAAAGTCAAGTAAAGGAGCAATCTAGTTAATACCCTATAGTACTAGAGTGAACTTATGAACAGCTGATATGTATGCACTGTGATACACTCTTTAAATGCAGTTATACCACAGTCACTGAGGACACAGTCATACATATTGTTTCCTCTTCTCAGACCATCATCTCTCCAAAGGGGCTACTATAAGCCTAAACACTGTGTAGGCTACGGTTCTCATCCAGACAGTGAATAGTGGATTCAGCTCTGAGGCCTAAATCTCCTTTCTCAGCCAAGCCCGTGTTAATACAATGAGATTTGTGAGCCCCTTGCTACAAGCAACAGGCCGATGCAAGGGAGAGCCAGCCATCCAGATCAAATGACTGAACTCTCTGGAGTGCTATGCGCTGTCAACATGAAGAATGCCATCCTGATTTGTTTTGATTAGTGAGCATAAATCTATGGGAAACAAAGCGAGGAGGGAAAGCAGAGGATTCCCCAGTTTATGCTTGTGCACAGAATGGCCTGTTGACACACTCGATGTTGTTTTTCCTGCACTCATAGATCACGGACCTCCTCATTTTGGAGGTTTTTGAGCGTAAAACAAGTCATAGACATCCTCTTTTTTTTCATCTTGGGAATCCCAGAACAATCTTTGAGCCGCACTTCAGAAATGACCTTCTACTGCTCTCACTATCAACTCCCACCAAACCCCATCACCAGACAAATCATCTATGGAAATGAGAACTCACGACTTCCTCCCCCTCCCTCCCCTACAGTGAGAGTTAAGATCCCACTAGACCTCTTGTCTCCTTGAACACTTAATCCAAGGTCTGAAAGCCAGGACGAATGTGGTTTCTATGCAACTTGGGCTTCGTGTGCTTCATTAAATCATGAGAAGGTACAATTTCCAAATTTAGCCTCCTCCCCAGCACAAGCTGTGACTAATGCAGGTGAGAGGACAATGCCGTGACTGTGGAGGTTTGGCAACATTCATTCTCATACCAGTAAATATGCATAATGTCCCACTGTGAATACAGAGGTATCTATGCCCTGTACGTAGTTTATGAAGTATGTCATACTGGAACCTGATCACTTGTGTATATTAATTGTGTATGTATATTAATGTACACTTATCTATATTAATTTGATCTTGTTACAATATCAGTCAAAACAATATGGTCAAATATAGGAACTGTAACATTTTTTTTATGTAATCCCCCACACCAGCGGTGGCCAGGCACGCAAGGACGCAACGCCCAGCGCCACTTCACGCCACTGTCCTATTTCCTGAGTCATTGCGCCTGGAAAAAAACCTTTTCTCCCAGAGAAAAGGCTTTTTTGTATTTCCCAGCTCCCGTAGCAGATCATCTTTCACTCCGCTCTTGGACAGCTCAACCTCCTCACTGCTGTCTGTCGCAGTTTTCCAATGGATGAGGAGAGTCTAGTTTCCGAGGTCGAGAAATATCCCGAGCTGTATGACCCACAATGCTGTTATTACCGGGACAGTGGGAAACGTATCCATCATATCGGGTTTTTTTTCCATGCTGTGTGCGGTCTTTATGTGTCCTGGTTCTCGGGGTGGCAATTGATGCCTGACACATGATGCACCTCGGCAACTGTGTGTTTTCACGTCATCTCATTCATAAGTTCCATGTTCTTTAAAGCAGGGGTCTTCAACGTTTTTCAGGCCAAGGACCCCCAAACTGATAGAGAGATGGAGCAGGGACCCCCTACTATATATATTGTATTAAAAAAAATGTTTTATATTAAACTTTCTGACTGAAAGATAACATCTTCTGCCTCCATTTATCCATTCGCTACAATATGTTGGATTCATGTTAATGTGTATTTAAAGACATTTAAATTTGTGGAAATGTTTTTTTTTTTTTTAATGAATTTTCTAATCAACCAAAAATGTCACAGACCCCCTGTTGAAGACCTCTGATTTAAAGGATTCTAGTGGTCAATTTTGAACAGCTTGTTTTCACTTGTAGAAAATGTATTTGATTTTTAGATTTAGATTAAGCATTTTTAGATCTTAAAACAGCTGTCACTGCTTTACACAGTGCATATTTGATTGTATTGCCTGCATAGGTCTAAAATGTCCAAGACATCTAAGTAGTAGGATGAGTTATAGGTTCTGTTTAGCTTTTTTAGGTGCTACACAATAAAAGTGCATCAGTTCTTATCTACTGTGCATTCGGTAACTTTCCATCCAAATGTTATTTTTAACCAATTTTTTTTTTATTTTTTTGCAAAAGATGCTGGTAGTAACTGTTAGTTTTATGTATTAGGTGTAGGTTTATCAGTACAAATATGAGCAGTAAATATGATCTAAAAATGGTTCATGTATTCCTTTGCCGTTTATTTTCAGCAGATATGTCAAATATTTGCCATTTTAAGCTTCTCAAATATGATTCATTTATGCTTTCTTTGTCAAAGGAATCTGTTTGCCATTATAACAAGCATTTTCAAAATTGACTTTCATTATTTGGACAAAATAATAAGCTAATAAAAAAAAAAAATGGCCAGCCAACTAATCAATCATTATTTGCCGCTATGTGTACACCACTCTACAATTTTTGTTTTGTAAATAGAGCAGATGCTTGGGTGATGGCAGGGATGACTGCTGGCTGGGACTGGGGATATTGTCGGATGGTGGAAAACACTTTGAGGAACTTCTACACCCGATCAGCATGTAGCCTGGGAAGGAAGCAATGTCTGAAGACTTGTGGGGGTCTCACTCATATCTTTGGCCGAGCTGTACCAGACAACATTTTGCTTAAGGTTCAAAACTTTGGCCTTTTTATTGTTTGAAATACACACATTAAGCTTACAGAATGTTAAACGAGATTTAAGGATTTGAATTAGAAATTCTAAACCAGAGGGAATGTGTCAATTATTTACCGACGAACTTCAAGGTGGCTGTTGAATTGTTAATAAAGCATCACTTTTTAATTGTTGCTCTAATTTTCAACTAAACTGCCATCAGTCGATGGTAGACCATTACCAGTTTCTTACTCTGTCTCTACATGCATGTGATCTCCTCACACTTACTCACACTCACGATCAATCAAGTTATTTCAACAGGTTTCTGTGCAGGGATAGCAAAGCACAAATGAACTTGCAACTCATTAGGGAATGTGGTAATTGTGAGATTCATTTTTGACCACTATCAAGATGGCTCTAAGGCCAAGGAACTTCCTTAGACACTTCTGCTATACCCATATTTGTGATTTTTTTTTTTTTTTTTTTTTCATAGATGAAATACAATCCTAACAGTTCAATGTGGGTTTACCAATTACAGTGAGGTGCTTGCATGTTTGCCATCTTAAGCATAGTCCATCTGGCCCTCCTTTATAATAAGCCCCTCCACTGTGACTTTATTAGTGGGCTACTGTCAGCTGGGACACAGATTTGCTGGTGCTGCTCCTACTCAGTGGTCACAGAGAAAGGTCAATGAAAGTCACAGTTTAAATATACAGATGACAGAAAGCCAGCTCCTCTTTTTGGCTGTGTTCCCACAGTAGAGGAATAGTGCCATTTCTGATATTTTGTGACTCATTAAAAAAATGTGGTCACAATTTAAATCTGAACAGTCTTAATGGATTTTATGTACCCTGCATTCCAACATGACATTCATTCTTACTCCACACCACCTCATGAAGACAGATGAATGACAGCAGCACTAAAGCTGTTTATTGCAGTCAGAGTAAATACAAGTTGATGGTTTCTGCATCGGTGTATCATACATTTGACCCTCTACCCAATATGTTTTGCTAGAGTGTCTGTGTGGAGCTTGTCAACGTACACACTGTCGTGGTTTTATTTAAACTCTAATTCATAGTTTTATTTAGGTAGCAGTAAAAATGGTCTTATTTTAAACGAGACTTTTTCTATTCTCCCTTTGGCCTTAAGACATGCAGAATTGGAGACTTTGCCCCAAGTGTCTCAGATCCATAGAGCCCAAGGTTGCACATTTAGAACTCACAGGTGTGGAGCTGTTACTGTCTGAATATGGGTATGTGTTGTCAGTCAAAAATGTCAACAAGTAGTCGAAGGCATTATAGCTTTTTAGATGATTAAACACAGAAGGATGAAGTTCTGTGAATGCTAAATTAGAAGTCATCAAAGTTGCTTCAAAGAGATAAAAGTAAATGAGATGAGTATACAGAAGTATCTTGTTTTCAATGAGCCTGAACATATTTTAATCGTACGTTACACAACATTTAGCTAATATTTGCAACTTTAGCCACCAAAAGCAACTGGTCACACCAGACCGAATAAGGCTGTGCCACCAAAACAGACGTGTTTTATAAGTTCTAAAGTTAACTTGTAAGGTGAACAATAAGTATATATATTTTTTAAATCGTTTTTAAGGTGTTGCTTCAACTCCAAGTCTAGAAAATCTTGATCAGCAAGGTGAAAACAAAGTGTTAAAGTCTGACTGCTTGACATTAAAATCTGTTTCATATGTAATTCAGACCAAGTCATTATAATGAACAGACTTGAACAAGTATTAGTTAATAAAACCAGCTAATGACATGTAGTGAAAACTAACGTGACTAAAAATAAATAACTCAAACAGTAGGTTAATTATAAGAGTAAATATCCATGTTTTTATAAATCGTTTTATAACACGAATAGATCCAAAACATATTTGCATGCCACAGTGATGTCTTATTACCAAATTAATTCAGGCGTGAGGCATGTACAAATGTAACAAGAGGCTTGGCTTAGATTCAGAGGACCCAGATGAACAGACCTGTTTTTCCTGTGTTGATTGAGCAATTAGTAGTCCACCATGGCATCTAATAAAGACAAACTGGAGGGAATATTTTCCATTTCAGCACAGTGCATAATTTTATGTGGTTTCAAAACTAAAAATGTTTCAATCTAAACAAGTATATTACTCATTTTAAGCTTAAACATTCTTGATATTATCTGTCAAACTGTAAAACAAACTTGTATTTTAATGTCATAACTAAATTCCGTGCAATACATTTGAAATAGTAAGAGAGGCACTACTTATCATTACAAAGGTACTGTAGCTCTCCATTGTGACAGTAGCTGAGAGGATAAACAAAAAGTAAATTACCAGCAAATTCAGTCTGATTTAGGTTCAGTATATTCAACAGCAAGAATAATTAATTATGAATGGTACAGAGTGTATGTAAGGAATTGGAATGAGTTTTTTTCAGCCAGTTGCAGAGTTCAGAGGGAATGCTGGCACTAATTCAGTGTAGTAATTGAGGTATCAAGTTATACATTGACAGTTTGAGCTTCTTAAATTGACTTGTAGAACTGGAGCAGAATACTTATCAGATGGTGGAGAATATTAGGATGAATATCACTGCCTTGTGCATTTGCTAAGATTTACTTATTTTCAATGTGTTGCTTTAAATTCAGAGGAGCTTCTGTCAGCATCAGTGACTGCCAAACAGTATCAATGTGCTTTGAAATATACAGTATATCTGACCAGGGTACACAAGTACTTATCTAAAGACACTGTAAGGCAGCTATTTTGAATTCGAGCAAAGTCTCACGTCATCTAAAATAGGTCCAATGGTAATTTTATCTATCAAGCACATTATTACAGTTAAGCTCAATGTGCTTTCCATTGAAAAATATAATGTAAAAATATATGTATAAACATAAGAAAGGCAAGTTTAAAGTTGTGGGATAAACCCAAACCAAATCTAGAGTCTTGCAACTAATCTCTCAAATCATCCAAAAATAAATCCAAGCCATGTCTTAAATCATGAAAGATAAATCAAAGTCAAGTCTAAAGTAATCTGAACAATTCCAAGTCAAATTTAAACTCATCCAAAGTCTTCGCCAAATCTTAAGTAATGAAACAATCCAATTTAAGTTTTCAAAGTCAACGAAAGAAAAATCAAACTCAAGTCTCAAATCATCCAGGTTAATTTCAAGTCTCAAATCTTTCACAGAAAGTATCAACCCATTACACCCAAAGAAAATTAGAAATTTCCACTTAAAAAAACAACCCCAAATTCGCTCAGAAACAGCTCCACATCTGTGAGGCCAAAATGAATAATCTTGGACTCTATGGCTCAGAGACACTTGGGAAAATGTTCAAAGTACCAACAAATCTGCGTGTTCATCACCAGGCGAGATAGGGATTTCATAAAAACAACAGCAAAAATGGGCATTTTTACTTCTAATCAAAACTAAATCGGAGTGTAAGTAACAACCATTGAACAATGAGTCTGTGACACTTATACTATTAAACCTGTTCAAAGAATTCGCAACTGCACCTCTACTTAATTTGATGTAACAGAAAAACAGCAATTTTACATTGATTTTCATCACAGGCAGCCTGATCAGTGAATGTGCTGACCTTGTTAACCTTTGAAAAATAGTGCTGGCTGCATTATTATAACAGAAACAGACTACTCCCAGTACAGGGACCTCCAGGATGGAATAGGTTAATTAGGTCATTCTGGTTTGAGAAGCAAGTAGTTTTTGAACACTGAATATTGAAACTGTGATTGAAAGATTTCCATTTCAAAGATTGTAGTCCTGTTTACTGTTAGTTATCTACCTGGTTGAAAGCATGTGAATGCTAATGCCATGTTTAGCACTGTTTCTGAGGTAGTTTGTTCTTTGATTGATCCTGGACAACAAATGTTTATAAAGTTATCGTAAATGGCATGAGAGCAAAATCTCTCTTTTAGTAGCAGATGTGCTGTTCTACTTTTTCAGATATGTTAAAGTGTTTATTTAAAGAACAAGCCGACTATCTGTAAAATCAGAACAGGGCTAAGATATAAAAAAAAAAATAGTATGAAAAGGTTAAACTATGCTAAATGCATAGTGGGAAATGTATAGTTAAAGTAATTAATTCCAAATAAAAGCTTGTTATGCAGACAGCTAGTGGAAGCACTGGCCTCTGCCGATACTGTACAGCAGGAAGCTTTTGTTTCTGTCGAAGACACCTGTTTGAGGCTACAATATTTTGTATGTGAACAGTGATGGATGGGTCTGTCGCCCTCAAAGGCTATCCTGTCACCCCGGGGAAGGTAAGCTTTTTATCTTCTAACGACTCCATTTCTGAGTGCTCTGTCCTCCAGCGAGGAGGTCTGCAGACCCTGAGTAGTAAATGATTACTTGGATCACTGTTGACATCTTCATAAAACAGGGTGTGTGGTGGGATTCAGACAGTGGCCACGCTGCCAGGTAGTTCAAAAATGACATGATCAAAGTTACCCTTTAATATTAAAGCACTGGGGGGGGGGGGGGGTATTTTGTCCAGGGCTGTAAGGCATTGTAAGTTACTATCATTTTATTTCACCATTTTTGCTGAATCACTGACTTTGTGAGTAACTGCCACATAAAAGTGAATAACAGTCACTGGGTAAAAGAAGCCAGGAGTCCATCCTTTGTAAAAACTGGGATTTGGGAGAAAATTAAATTGACAAAGAAAGTGTCAGAGGCCCAACATAGCTTTTAATGGAAATGCAGCTGGACATCTGCTCAGACACTCAAGGATGAAGGCAAACGGACTTTTCATACACAAGCAATATCTCATGGAGCGCTCAGGAGAAGCATCATAAATTTCTGGCAGAGGAGATAGAAAGTACGGGAGACATCATTGTAAAAGGCCGCCTCATCTCAAAATATCCATTATAATGGGAGAGCGTGGAAGGCAGGAATCTTTTCAACATGATAAATGCTCCCTTGTCCACTGAACACAATTTAGAAATCACTTAGTGTTTTACAATAATCCTGCAGGCTGGGAGATAATTGCATACAGGAAATCAATTCAGTTCATGTAAAATCTATAAATAAACATTGCTATTTAGCTACAGGACTCGAGTAGCTGCTTCCTGTATTACTACATCCCCAGACTATAATAAAAATTAAAATATGGTTGAATAATTGAATAAAACACTGAGGTAAACAAACCATGTCGGCTACATGACACCTTAATCATAACTATTGACGGAGAAGTCATTTCAGCATGTATGATCCAGAATGTACCTTCAGCAAGCTGAAGCAGGTTGACTGACACATGAAATTTAAAGTTGGTTTCCATTGATCTCCATCCACCACAATGGAGCACTTTGAAGTGCATTAGCATTTCAGTTCTTTTCACACAATACTGCAGGTTAGGCCGTGGTTTTCCTGTAAGCACCAACACTGACTCCCACCAAGCTAGGAAAAGGCAGTTTCCCACACGCCAGCAAAATGACAGGAAATGTGGTTTCTCATACATTACAATTGCTCCATGTTTCAGTATCTGTGACACAGCCACCGAACAAGGTGTCACTTATAATGGCCATCATTTTCAAGTAATGTTTGACTTGAAAATTTAAAGCTGCGCATCAGGAGTGAGCTGTGAAAATGTGTGTGAAATATTCCAGACTGACAATTGTTTGATTGAGGACCGATCACACCAAGTTAAAATGGAAGGTTGCAATTAGAAACACAAAGCAGTGGTCAGGGAAGTTATTTTTAGCAACTCAAAAGAACTGGATGTGCTTTTATGCATTAAAGGATAGGTCTACCAAAACTGTAAAAAAAAAAAAAAAAAAAAAATCAGCTATGCAAAACTTGTTTTCTAGGTTTTGAGATATAAGCTGCTTACCATTGTACTCCAGAGAGGTTTGTGGCACAAATAGCACTGAGACAACCAAAAAAAATATAAAAACTAGGTGCCATGTCTACCAAACAATCAAGAGGTTTCCGTTAATATACAATGTATATCTAATACGTCTGTGAATTGTAAAAAGTGTTGCAGTTTTTTTTTTATAACTGGTGATGGGACAGGAGACATACTGCATTTAACATGTCTGCTTCCCTTAGAGTAAGTTTGTTCATTGTGGCATCACTGTTGTGCATCTATTACTGAATGGATCTGAGAATATTTTCTCAAATTATAAAAATAATTAGCCTAAAGCTGAAGGAGTGAATTTAAAAACAAATACAGTTTAAAAGCAAATGCAGTCCAATAAATACATTATTGATAACTGCACCTCAGCTGGCACTGACGAAGGCCTGGTCTGTGTAAGAAGAAAATATTGGGTTGCCAGGTTTGCTTGTACCCACAGACAGTAACATTTTCAATTTTGCAATCATTGCAAAAGTGTCAATTGAAAGATTGATGTTTAGACGCAGGCTTGTGCAAAGTGGAAAACATTGTTGAGTTTCTTACCTCTGCCGTTGTTTCTTGGTGTTCAGGTCAAAAGAGTTCCTAAGCAACCTGAACACAATTTTAAGATTCCGGGTGGCATCAAGTGGTTGATTGAAGAAAGGGTGATTTATTTTATTTTATTTCATTTTCAAATTCAGGCTTGAGACAATATACTTGAATAAGATGTGTGAAACTGTTTCAAATAAGGTCATCAATTCATAATGATATGTACTTGTGTAATTATCTCTCTGTGGGTAATCTGTTTGTTGGTGTTTGATGGGTTTTGTGGATCAGGCTACCGAGTTGAATGGTAGGACTTGAGGTGGTCAGTAGCAGTCTTTGAAAGGCTGGCAGCTGCTGCTGCCAAGACCCCATGCCACTTGTAGTCCACATTGTTTTGGTTTGTCCATAATCTTTTTGCTGTGAGTTACATTATGGGCGAATCTCTCTGTCTTAAACCTCCTGCATTAATCCAACTTCTACCGGTCATCCTGAAAAAGTGCATGAACATTATTTCACGTCATAAACTAGCAAAATATGTGATTTGCCGAGAATTTGCATTGTGGATCAAAACCTTTCGAGACTGCTCATGTAGTGCACAAACAATGTGACGCACTGTGACATGCATGCAGCAGAGAAAAGCTCTAACCTTCGTGAGTAAGTATTCCGAGTTTCGGCGCTTAATCATTATCAGCACCCAAGTTAATCACATTTTTGTGAGCGGTGGCCCGGGTGCCTCTGTCATTTTTCTGTGGACATAAGCAGATTGTGCACATTAAAATTGCAACCAAGTGGAGTTTCTTTAAAGATGCTGGAAAGCAAATGCCAAGATTTGCTTCTCAATACATTATATAAGTGTGAAAGGAGTTGCTTAAAGCATGTGCAAAGTTTGAAAACTTTGTCGTACTGAAATGTGGAGTTGGACCGTTAAACAGTTTCTCATCCGTCTTCAGATCAGGTTTTTTTTAGGTGGGGCTAAAAACTACCCTATCTACGTCACAATAGCCTTGTGACGTAGATAGGCTAGTGGCTACCCCACAGACGGTTTATATAACCTTCTGCATGGCTCCTCCTCTCACATGGTGAAACGCTATAAAAGCCTAGAGCTCATTTGCATAAGAGGTCATCCCACTTGACTTCAGTTCTACTCCTGCCGTAGTCAGATTGTTATTGTACATCAGCCAGCTGCTACAGGACGTCTCCCTCCACCCGCAAGATGCAAGAACCTCCAAAGCAGCGCTGCATCGCTATTTAAATATCCTACTGATGAAGAAAGGAAAAAGAGGTGGATTGATTTCGTGAAGAGCCTCGTTAAAGGAGACTTCAGGATCAACACCAACAGCCGCCTCTGCAGTGAACATTTCACAGCAGATAGTTTCACCAATCAAGTTTCACCAACTTCCAAAGTGCAAATCCCTAACGTGATTTAACTCGGTGTAGAATAATGGTATTTTCGTGAAATGGGAGGCAATGTACTAATTAGCTTCTATTGAGCTCGTAGCTGAGCAGAGTTCAGAGGAAAATGCTCAGATAAGCGCAGATTTTTTTTGTCCATCCAGCTACAATAAGGAACTATAATGTATGTGACTCTGTATTTTACATGTCGGGGTGATGGTAAACATGGACCAGAGGAGATCTAGTCCTCCCGATTAATGAGGGTTGGTTTTTTTTGTACCCCGGTGTAACGTTACAATCAGCGACCCTCTCGGTTACATGTACCGGTACCGGTCCGAATAAATGAGCCCAACTACATGTGCAGGAGGCTGCAGAGAGGAAGAGGAGGTGGAGGAGGAGGAGGTGGAGGTGGAGGTGGACGGACATCAGTGGAAGAGAAAGACTTTTGGCTCGACCTGAGCCGGTTCAAAGTTTGAATTAATGTGATGTAATGAATTAACATGTGATATAATGAATTAACATGTGATATAATGAATTGATGTGATATAATGCAGCGTTGTTCATGTTACAGTCGTTACAGAACTAAATCAACTCCTCCGCTCTTATTATCTCCACTATTGTAATTCAGGTGCGTTAGAAGTAGTTGGAGACTCACTGTCTGCTGTCTCTGGTGTCCAGTTTGACTCCTGTGTTACAGCTCAGGGGGACAAGCTTCATTTATATGCATCTGTATGTTTCACTCATTGGACAAATACATTCTAATTTTATTCTGTTTTCACAAAGCAGGATGTTCCATCCACCAGAGAGACAGAGTACCAGTGGGACATCATGCATGAAGTCACCGAGAGGTTGGATGTCAGACGGACCGCTTAGTGGGGAAAAGAACTGCAGCCACAGGACTGTCATACACAACACTGAACACCTTCCAGCGAGTGGGCGGAGCTTCAGCTCCTTCAGGACACGCCCCCCCCCCCCCCCCAGTCTCATAGCAGAGAAGACTGATGATTTTCTCACCATTTCAAACCACCAAAGTCGGGTGTTTTTTTTCATTCAAATTTGGATGGGTAGTTAACAACCCATACTTCTGTGGTGTGATGAACTTAAAACTAATTTCCATTTCGACTTTACAGAATCTTTAACATTCATGGGGTCATGCATTGTGAATTCGTCCCCCAGGGTTAGACCGATAACAGTTCTATTGTAACGTTTTGAGGTGCTTGACGGGAAACATTCAGTGCAGACGACACAAGCGTTGCCACAATGGCACTTTGGTTCTCCAACATGACAACGCACTCCGTCCACATCATGGTGCTGTGCATTGTTCGCGTGCAACATCAGCAGTCTCTGAACCTTTTGAGCCACCCTCGCAAAACTTTACTGTATAGTACGTTGTAGTATTTCAACTTTAGCTACAGGCATTGTGTCAAAGAGGATCACACCTTTTCTTGTCCAAATATGTCCAAGAAAAGCCCATTTCCATGGCATGTACTTATTTTTTCACATGATTGCAGCTTCGATATGTGTGAAAGAATATCACAGCTCAGCACATGGAGGGAAGGTTTAGAGTAAAGAGCACATTTTCACTGCCTTGCTCTACAAATGCAACACCTGGTCTCATATACTGAGTTTATTAAAAATGCACTGAATGGGTTGCTGCTGTCAATAGAGACTCGGCCTGTGGGCCTCTCAGTTTTCCTGAAACCCATTGACAGACAGCTCTAATCTTATCTCCTCCGGCCTATTTTTAGCCCCCATTCAGTCCTGGAGTGTCCCTCAGTTTACGTCAAGAAATAAGTTAAATTAATTGAAGGCTATGCAAAATCTTGGACTGCACTCAGCCATGCTAAATTAATTTGAGTCAATAGTACAAAACCTGGGCTAAGATTTAAAAATGAAAACCCATTAAGAAATACAGGGAGTTTGGCTTCATCATGCAGAGTGATCAAATACAAGCAGACATAAGTGAGGGGGTTGTAGACTATGTTGTTATAAATTAATAATTTAATTTAGTTGGAACATGGAATACAGTTCAGAGCCTCATACTGAATGCACACTGCTACGTGTAGTGTAGGTGCTGTGGGACCGGCTCCCTGAGCAGCAGATTTCCCTGTAAGTAAAAAATGTTGTTCAAGTGATTCTAATTTTTAGGGAACACCAGCATAAACTGCATTTTGTGTTTTACCGTAATTGGATTTTACTTTTCCACTTCAGTTGTAATATATGTGACTAGTAGAGCCTCACAAATGTGTTTCCAGTGACTTTGGTAATGCCATGTTTTCACTGGCTTTTACATCACTGTTAATTAAAATATAATATTGAAATTGTGCAGATTATGACATAATTGGAAGACTAAAAGAAAAGAGGAAAGACAACCCAAGGACCCTCCAACTCTGTAAACAATGTTATTCTTGCTGAATTCACTCAGCAGAATGTCATCCACCAGTGAAATTCATCCATAATTCATGATGAGTTTCGCTCTGATGCAGCATAATCAGTTTTTCAGACATATTCCATTGGAGTAATCAAACATTCAGACGGTTGGCAACATATTGCATACTCTCAGAAGGACACAAATCACTTAACCCGTTTCTCTGTTTTGTGGTGTGAACGTCGCTTGTCAAGTATGGATGTGCACACAGACAGAGTGTACGTGCATGTTGCTGCACATACTGTAGGTGTGCAGAACAGTAATTACTTCATGTGATTGTGCTGAGAGGCTGCGAGAGCCAGTGTGGAAGACTGTGGATTGTTTGCTTGTCAGATTTACACAACAAGGACGAGATGGTGCTGGCGATATCAAAACAGGGTTCATTAATTAGGATGTATTCATTGTGCGTGTCCAGAAACACCTTGAAATTGCTCATACTGTAAACAGAGTTAGATCATAAATACTGACACCATGCAATATACACTATTCACACAAATTACATGATGTAAAATAAGGCATGGTTCATTAGACCAGCCCACCTTCTTCCATCGCTGCATGGTCCAGCTGTGAAGGTCATGTGTACATTGTAAGTGCTTTCAGTCAGGAGCAGACAGAAACAATAATTCAGGCTGGTAATATGGGAGTAAACAGGGAGGCTGTGGCTCAGACGGTACTGTGGGTTGCACACTAATCGGAAGGTTGGTGGTTCGATCTCCAGCTCCTCCTGTCCACATGCCTCAGTGTCCTTGAGCAAGACACTGAACCCTAAGTTACTCCTGATGGTGTACCATCGGTGTGTGAATGTGCTCCTGATGGCAGCACCTTGCATGGTGATCTGTCTCATTAGTGTTTGAATGGGAAAACCATGTTAAAGCGCTTTGAGACCAAAAGGTGATAAAGCGCTATACAAGTACAGACCATTTACCATTTAATATGACTCCATCCCAGGCTGCTTTGCTCACACAAACCACCAAACTGCTAATTTTGTAGGCTCTCTTTGCTGATGTTATGGATCCCAGACTAGTAAATGAGGTACTTTTTTATTTTTATCTGTGAGGAAAGCTATCCAGATTACAGTCTGAACGTTTACCTGAACTCAAGTTTAAGGAGTAACTGGAAATGTGAACCCTGTGCATATATGGGACCGTCAAGATGAGTTTTAAAGAAGACACTTTTGAAGTCTGGATAAGCTAAAACCTCGTCCAGGTTGAATTTGTGGGCAGTCTCTGCAGCGTGGATCACACCGAGAACTTTGTAACTTCTTGCAACCAGGATGGACCTTTAAAAAAGTGTAAAGTAGCTGGGAGGAGGAGATGATACAGAAAAGAGCCCGTACTTCAAACAAACCTCAATGTGAACGCAGAGCCCAACTCTTACTAAACTGCACAGTCGATATTTTTTTTAAAGAAAATGCCAAGTAGAGACATCAGCAATCACAAATGCCTGTTGGAAAAAAATGACCTCCACAACACACGCACAACACAACACAACACAACACAACGACAAACTGAAGTTGCATATGGGCGTCAGGCAGCACTGTGACTTCTGCAGAGACAGTGTGATAAAGGAGTCTCCGTCTGCAGTATTTATTGGGCTCAGAAAAGTACGGATCTGTTCATTTTGCTGTATGGACAAGGTTGAACGTAGAATGCTTGCAGCTGTGGTTTTTTGCTAAGCTTATTAAAGTAAAGTTATTATTACACAGCTTTGAAAGTTTGAATAATATCCTCTGTGTGTGCAGGAGTGTGTGTGTAGACAAAATTTGGCAACTTAAAGATTAACAGCCAGGTTGATGAAGCAGCCTCACACTCTGAGTAAAATATTTGGTGCCATGTTTGCACATTAGTCATTACTAATACATTATTTTTTTAATATCAGTTATGATCATTTGTACACGTAGCTGTGCACTGGACTCACCATTTCCATCACTGCAATTAGTATGAGTATTTTCGGAGAAAAGGTTGAGGAAGAATTTATTTAACCGTAATTAACCCACAAATAATGATCACCCATCTCTGCAGATCTGGAGGGGAAAAAAATGGAAATTTTTAAAGTTTTTTGGATTAATGATTCAGTTTTCTGATCTGCAACTCAATCAAAATATCAGACAAAATCAATGAATAGCAACTTGATTTTTACTTCAGGAATTAGTGGAAAGCCAAACAGCACTAAAAGGAGACTCATTAAAGGATTTTGACTTATTAGGTGAAGAGAAGCATGTCTCCAAATGAATGCTAATGTTTTTACCATGTTTACTGGATGTGTAAATAGTGAATTACTTGCCAAAACACAGTTGATATGGTCGACATGTATTAATCTTGTTATGCTGTTTCTGCGTCCCCCGCGGCAACCACCTACCTTATTTGCTTTCTATAGCCAAGCAAGTTGCACTAAGAGGATCAGTGCAACATTTAGATAAATATATGAACTGTAGTGGATAAACAAAGTAGACAAGTGTCGATCATAATTTTCTCAGACTAGCATGAGCAGGGGGAATTTCTAACCCTCGTGAGTAAGTAGCCTAAGTTTCGGAGAATGATCAATATCAGCACCTGAGTTACAAACTTTTTTGTAAGTGCTGGTCCGGCACATCTGCCATGTTGCCATGCACCTGAAATTAAAGCAGAGAGCAAACATACAAATTTATGTCAAATTTAAAGAGAACAGAAAGAATTTGCAGTAAGTCAATGCATGTTCTTGTGGGCAGAAAACCTGTTTTTGGTCGTTTTAAATGCGCTATGGGTGGGTTGGAGAACCCGATATGTATTGCATCACAGTTCAGGTCGTTGGCACATGTCAATTGTGAAATCAGATGTGCCCGACCATCGTTTAAAAATACGTGTGTAACTTGTGCTGATGATGAAAAGCGACAAGAGTTGGGATACTTACTCGCAAAGATCATATCTTTCCCCTGCTTTGTGCACGTCATGGTGCTATTTACCGTTTACGCGCAACAGGGGCAGGCTCCGAACCTTTTATTGACCCTCGCTTGGTTACAGCTATAAGCCAATTATCTTAGTCCTCTCCTGCACAGCGTTGCCCCTATGCAACGCTAAGTTTTTATCAGCCCCATGTCCAGCATATGTTTCTTTAAAAGATTGCAACCAACCAGAATGGTCAAAAAAGTATTAAACCATACCCCAATAAGGTTGTGATTTACTATTAAGCATCATTTTAATGCGGGACCTTTTCTGACACATGGTCACACTGTCGTGAGAAGGTAAGATTGTTTACCTTTGTAATCTTATTTAAAAATAAATAATATGATCTTGTGTATAAAGGCGTACAGAAGCCTTTTGTTTGGTTTTATAACGTATTTTTGTATGTTCAGAGAGCACTTTTTCTTTTGGTTGCATCCGGACCAAGTTGTGCAGAGAAACAAGTCCCGGTGACATATCAATCTATTCTCGGGGGCAGCATAGTGGTTTTGGGTTTGAACCTCGGCCGGGGGCCTTTCTGTGTGGAGTTTGCATGTTCTCCCTGTGCCTGCATCGGTTCTCTCCGGGTACTCCACCTTCCTCCCACTGTCCAAATACATGCATGTCAAGTTAATTCATGATTCTACAAATTGCTCTTAGGTGTGAATGAGTGGGTGAACGGTCTTTGTTTCTATCTGTCTTTGTATTGGCCCTGTGATAGATTGCCGATCTGTCCAAGGTGTACCCTGCCTTCGCCCAAAGTGAGCTGGGATAGGCTCCAGCACCCCTATAACCCTGTTCAGGATAAAGTGGGTACAGATAATGGATGGATGGATACTTATTCTTGTGTCTTAATCAACATTGGAAACTTACTTTTTATATATGTTTTTCTAGACACTCAAGTGAAGAAGAAAATGAAGACAAAGATGAATGACAATCTGTCAAGTTGACAGAAGCTATCAGACCTCGTGATGAAAATATTGTGACAACACTGTTTCTCCAGTACACCCTGAATAGTTACACATTGCTCCATCAGCTGGTGAAATTCTGTCTCCATTTAAGTCTTTTCTCTGATGACCTTTTTGAGCTTAGTGTTAATGAAAGACACTGGAGATGTAGCTGACTACAATTAGTTATACAAGATTTGGCTTCTCCTAAATCTTTACAGAGCTGAAACAACTTCCTTTGCGCGAGACGCCGAGTATTGATGAACAAATGGTACCGTTCAAGGGCAAGAGCAAAATCAAGCAGGAACTAAACAGTAAACCAAAAAACGCCAGCTAAGCTTCCAGATGTTGGGCAAGTAGGAAAATAGCACTGCACCTGGCAGAACCAATACTAAAGAAAAGAAATGTCAAGCTTTTCTTTGACAACTGGTTTACTGTCTGGGTACAGTGTGCTCTAATGCCTAACTATGTTAGCTCTTCTCAACTCTCGACAAAGAAAGTAGTTAAGTCTTAAATTATGAATGTTTGCATATTCATTTTTGCCAACTTGAAAACTGTTTTGTGTCTTTATATGTTGCAGAATTAAGTTTCATGTCTAACCCATTTATAAGCATATAAAATGCCATTTATTATCAATCTAAGGGTTTATTGAGAAATTTGATTATATTCATGTATGATATTTCTTATGAGTTTACATTCTAAATAATGGATATATTTCCTTTTGATGGAGCAGAACATGTTCTTGCTATCATTTTGAACAGTTTAATTTTACTTCCCTGGTTTTGCATGTTTTTTGTGTTTAACTATATTTTCACTGACTCAATCATATGAAAACGTGGACAGAGCACAGAAGAGGAAAATTAAATGAAAAAGGTTAATAGTGGTCTGGTATTACTGATTAAATCAGTTCCCATTTTTAATAAACACTCAAACCATTTTATCACTTTACTGTGTGAAAGTGGCCTTGATATTAAATTGATATTGGCTGTCTTCTACAGCAACATAAGCCCGCCATTTGCTGCCGTGTCTGCTAATTTGTTATGGTTCAGGAGTGGTCATTCTGTTGGCCACTTATTCACAGAGATAAGCTGCAGGGATGCAGTATTTTTGCATTTAAAAAGTAGACAAAATAAGATACAATTTACTCTATGCTTTTTAATTAAAATTCATTCATCTGGAGCATTGATAAATATTTAAGCATGTTATTGATAAGCATACGAGCCTGATTGCAAGTCAGGCAAAGAGGGGCTGTCAGCAAATATTTAGTAGTTCTTCAAATCCAGATTGATTACATCTTGAATTCAATTTACAATGTTGGGAAGCTACTTTTAAAGCATTGTTCTGCAAGCTACCAAATAGTTTACAGTGGAAGCAGTTGAGCTCTGGCAAAGCTAACCAGGGGAGAAATCTGGTTTTGGTTAACGGCTCAAATGTGATACGAAATGTGTGCAAAAAAATGCCCCTCAATTGAATTTCTTGAGAAAAGGAGCTTGGCAATTTTTTTCACAGGTTGGACATGAACCTAACAAATAAGATATCCCACTATTAATGGGTAAGTGCACAAAATGTCGACTGAAGTTTTCTATACAATACAAAATCAGACATCTGCCTTCCAGAAACTTGAGTCCAGGTCAGGGGGTTGCACCAAGACTGACTACTCACTTCGCAAGACTTTTTGTTGTTAACAAATCTGTATTTATCAGAACACAACTAAACTCTTTGTCCTACTTTTAAACACTGCACTAAAAAAATGCACTGGCCAAAGGTCAAGTTTGTGGTACTGGGGACTGAAGTGCCTTCACAGCCATCAGCATCAAAGCAAACGGCAGCAGGGCTGGTTTAAGTGGGTTCAAATACAGTAGAGAAGCATTGGTAAAATGAGAGTAAAAAAACAGTCCTTTCCTTTTAGAATCCAAAATTATTTGTAGTTTCAATATCTAAATTCATTGCATTAACATACGAGTCTAGCCACGTTGAATCGTTCACGTACTAGGCGAACACCTTCATAACACCAATCATATTTTTAAAATAGTTTTTAATGAACGACAGCAGGTTGATGAGGGGCTAAGCATTTATTCTGCCATGAGTGATCAGCATTTCCCCGAATATAATCAAAGCAACAACAACAAAAAATGAAGCCGTGAGCGACAGTCTGGTGCAGGCAGTCTAGGCATCACCTTCCAGTAAAACCCAAACCAGCGTAGTTCTTTCTCTACCAGTTAACTTTGCATTATTATGTTTGCATATCTAAACAAACATGCATATCCTAGAGGAGAACTGCAACCAGGTAAAGAAATTAAGAATTAATCGGATCTCAGATCAGAGCCTACACTCAAGTAGCAGATACCACTCAAGTAGCAGATACCTCTCAACATCAACTGTTGGGTGGAGATGGTGTGAATCAGGCGTTTGTGGTCAAATTGCAGGATAGAGTGCTGCATCAGATGATCTGTCCTCCGAAATCATCCAACCTAAACCCAGCTGAGATGGTTTGGGATGAGTTTGGAATGCAGAGTGAATGAAAAGCAGCCAACAAGTGCTCAACATATTTGGGGACTCCTTCGGGACTGTTGGTAAAGGTCCATGACGACCTCATAAAGCTGGTTGATTGAATACAGAGTGTTCAAAGCTGTTATCAAAGCAAAAAGGTGTCTTTTTTGAACAATCTAAATGAGGAAAAAATTAGCTTTGTTGATTTTTTTGTGTACTACATAAATCTATGTTATTTCATAGTTGAGATGCTTTCAGTATTGATGCCACTGTAGATAAGAGGACATTTAAATTAATTCAGAATTGATGCAGTGAAAAATAAAAGAGGAGCCATCCTTTTTCACCAGCTTTGCTTCATTTGTTGAACACATATGTTCATGATACAGAAGACAAGAGGTGTTTTTTTTATGTTTTTTTTTTTACTGTTCACTCCCTCTGCTCTCTCCTTGTTATTTACGAATTCTGAATTAGACTTACAGCGGTTCATGAACCTGCGTGGTGAAAAAGGGATGTTAATGTAATTCCACAAGGAGTCCGGCTCATGCAGGCGGACAAAGAGCAGCGATCTCAAGGTGACCCCAAGGTGGCTCCCATTAATGTTTTATCAGTATCTGCACGGCGCTCATGTCCTTGTCACAAAGGATCGTCTTTGTAGGCTCTTACTGTACGTGGAGGAAGGGCTGCTCTGCTCGTGCAGTATGTTCATATGCACAAGCATAGTATGTTATTCTGTATACCAAACTAACAACATCAGTAAAATCCCTCGTAAATAACATTGAGGAATTCTGTGACAGTAAGTGACACATTTCATTGCTGTAGCGAGGTGCTCTTGGTTGGCAGATTTCATTATCTGCCCGAGTTCTCCCATAAAGGCTTCCTCTCGCTGCAGAGCTCAGTCCGCTGCAAATGGTTTCATCAGCTTTCCATATCAAACCAGAAAAGAATTGCCTTTGGCATTTCTAAGTGATGCATGACTTCACTTGTATTTCTGTCTGTACTTTTAATCTCTGAAAATCACACACTGTCAGTCAGCATTTAGTTACCGTCTGACACCAGCAGAAAATGTCAAATTTGCTTAAAGAAAACAAAAGATAAATGGAGTACAGGGGTTCACAAGTTCAGGGTAGTCCATGTATCTTGACAAACGAGTGCGGTGTTCAACACAATTCGATGAGAATGCTGTGTTGTGTTAGTCTATTACTAACAAGTGAAAGGCCTTTTGTGTAACATATGGTTGAATTTTGACAATTTGTCTTATTTCAACGGTTTTCATCACTGTATTTTATTTTGCATGAGTCAAGTTGCACAAACACAGTGAAAAACTATAGTTAAGCTTTTTTTTCTAATTTGTTCACACTAAAATGAAAGAAAGTGTGAGGAAGTTTGATGAAATCTCAAATAAAGATTCACTGGGGGAGAAAAAAATGAAAGAGGAGAAATCAGTGAACAGAGATCTGTGTTTATTGGACAGTCTTTACAGAAATGCCACATTATCATACTCTCTCTAGTGAGACCACACACATTCCCATGTGATTATTACATCAACATTGTGCTCTGTGGGGCAACCTGATGTGCCTGCCAAGTAGTCTGGGGTGCACACCACACGGGCACAAATGTCGTCAGCAGCGAGTCACAGGAAAGATTTCCTGTCCTGTGGACGGATATATATATATATATACATATATATATATATATATATATAGATATCTCTATATATATATCTATATATATAGAGATATCTATATATAGATATATGTATATCTATATATAGATAAATATATCTATATAGATAGATAAATATATCTAGATAGATAGATAGATAGATAGATAGATAGATAGATAGATCTATATATATATATATATATATATGTTAACTTCAATTGTTACATTCGGACAGAAAGCAGCAGTAGTCCTTTTAAAGCATGACATACTGTGTGTGTTTTAGTATTAACACAACAGACACATTTGCTGCTCGCTGTCAGTTTGTCAGCGCAGTCCTCTGATGTACTGACCTCAGTGTTCACTTCTCTATGCGCTGTGGTAACACTCGCTACAAGTGATATATGAAAGAAACTATGACAGTGGAAGAAAAACTCATCTACATCTCCCGATATAACTTATTCAGCAATATGCTGGGTAGTAACGAGGCGTGGCCAGCAGCAGACCTGGGATCAGCATACCAGCCTCTCAATGGAATATGTATAAAATAATAAGATATTTATTTCAAAAGGTTTCAAAGTCAAAGTATTTTTTTTTGTATCTAAAAATTGAATCTATTGTCTCCATTAAAACATATTAATATTAAACATCTTATTGTCTGTGTTTGTTATTCGCTCAAATCTGAATTCTACCACCTGTTGTCATTTTTGATACAGAGTCATCATGGCCATAATGTGATGAAAGTCAGCTGAAGGGTGGAGAGGGCGGTGTTTTTAAACCACCTCATTATTGCAAGATGACTGAATAATTAAGATGGATAAAAGGTTGTTGTAAAGGTGTTTAGAAGGTCAGAGTCTAACATGCCTCATCTTGGAACTGATATACATGTTAAATGTCTGACGAAAGCTGTAAATCATGCAAACATATTCCAGTAGAGTCCCTGAGAAAAGCATAAACCTGGAAATACGCATCATGTGTTCCCTTTGAAGTGAACATTTCTATATCCTATCACTTGCCAAACCATTCTCTACTCTTTGCTAAATCTGGCATTGCAAAGCGAACCAGCACAAAGTATAGCTGAGCTCCAACCACACGAAAAAAAAAAACAGTTGGGAGTTGCTGGACTATCAAACCACTGCTCTGGGCAACACTGACAGTATTCACTTCCAATACAGCATCGAGGGGAAATGCTGTAGAGCCACAGTAGCACGCAAGTTTGACAATTAGTACGAGCATCACATTTTCAGTAATTACACACTGATAAGAACATTTTTGTTCTCACCAGTGGATTATAGAGCTCACCGCTGCTGGCTGAATGAGCAGCTTTGTTTCTGCTGTTTCTAAAGAAAAATTGTTCTAATCAGCAATGTATGATATCCACATAGATAAATAGATAGATCGACTTTGTACTTGTATGTTTGTTTAGTGCTGATTGTTCGGGCTATATTTCTTTCTGTTGTGTTTTACCGTCACAAAAATGACTTCTAGAAAAGTCTGAGTCACAAATAGTGAAAAAGAAAAAAGGACTACTGTGGTTTTCTTAAGCGTGTATGAGTTTCCTCTTGTTTCTTTATTGTCCCAGTGAATGCTGTGCAGTTTTTCACTTTCATCTGATGACACCACCTGTACCACAAGAACAACCTGTGTTGTCTATAAATAACCAGATAAAAATAAAAAATAAGCACACAGCAGCGTCTTTGTTAGCCAGAGACAGCGCATATGTTCAGGAGACAGCACCAGTCATACAGGTAGCATTTTGAAATGCCACATTGTTTTGATACGTCTCCTGAAAAGAAGGGAAAAAAATAACCCTGCATGACAGGTTGGATAGGTCCAGCAACACTTACCTTTTCAAGCGGATGACTGGAGGACGTTTTGAAGCAGATTGTGCTTGATTCTGGCAGGTGGAACAAGGGAAATAAAGAACAAAGCAAGTCTACTGAATACTTAATTTATCATCTGCAGACAGAGCCTTATCGTAATGCTGCCTTTTGGCCTTATTGTGGTCCTCTTCAATCCAAGATGTGAGGTGCTTATCCACAGACAGGCGTATCGTGCAGCGTCATCTACAGCTTTTCCCAGCCCAAATTCTGAATGACAGCACGGCGTCGGGCCACTCCTAATGGTTTTGCCTTTGAAGGGAGTCACAATAGCATCAGAACACATTAGTCTTCATGGTAATGGTGTGTGTGACACATCAATTTGATACTGACCAGACGGAATGTAGAGCCAGATGTGACAACCAGAGAGATCCAAGGTGAGTTTATGTAGGTTACACTGTCTGGAGCATAAAACAAACATATTAATTATCAAAAAAATATGAAAAACTAAGGACTTTTATTTGGCATTTAAAATTTCCCTCTCTGAGGAAAGGATGAGGCCCAACGATTACCTGCCTATTGGCCAAGTGGAAGCTATAATTTCCTCTAATCCAGTTTAATCCAGATTACGGAGTTTACATTAGCATTTAATACCTGAGTGTTCCTCATGCTTTCGTTATAAATAAGTCAATTACCAGAACGGCCCTGAGTACAGATTAAAGGGGAGACTTTTTTTTAAACCTCTCTGGTTTATTCTGGTACTAAACCAGAATTCTGAGAATTCTGATTCGGTCAGGTATAACATTTACAGGTGTTTATGAAAAAACTACTTCACATGAGTTTTTAACGAGTTAAAAACTGAACTTTCTCTGCATGGAAACATAGTCAGCGATCTGTTGTCTCAACAGTTCAAATGGAGGGTGCACTTCATAATCAGTGAACTCGTACTAAAGGTCTCAATTCTAATCCTCTTAGACCTCTTCGACCATGATATCCTGATCTATCGTCTTGAGAAGTTGGTCGGTCTGTCCAACAGAGTCTTAAACTACACAATGTTTGTTTTCTTAGTTATGCAGATGATACACAACTGTACATCGCCACTGAACCAAATGATGATGCAGTGATATGCTCCATCACTGAATGTCTTTTAGCATTAAAAAATAAATAAATGGATGAGCAATAATTACCTAAAATTAAACGAGGATAAAACAGAAATCTCCTTGTCAGCCCCAAAACAAAAAGAGAAATCGTAGAAAATGATCAGGGGCAACTAACTCCGTAGGGAAGATCAGAGGTAACTAGTCTGGGTGTAATCTTAAAGTCAGATGTAAATTTCGAGGCCAACATTAATGAGGTGACGAAAACATTTTTTCCACCTGAGAAACATCGCCAAGGTGCGGCCATTTATAAATCGGACAGATGCTGAAAACTTGATTCATGCCTTCATTTCTAGCCGATTGGACTCCTGTGATGCACTTTTTACTGGCCTACCAAAGAAAACAACAGAGAGACTTCAGCTCATCCAAAACTCTGCAGCTCAAGAATTAACCAGAACCAAGAGGAGAGAACACATCAGTCCAGTTCTGGCTGCTCTGCTCTGGCTACCTGTAAAACACAGGATTGACTTTAAAGTCCTCCTCCTCTATACAAAGCTCTTAATTGGCTCGGACCGAGTTACATCGCTTACTCTGTTATGAGCCTCCAAGAACACTGAGGTTGGACGTTCCCAGCAACAGCCGAAAGAAAATTGGGGATTCAGCTTTTGTCAGCGACGTACCAAAGCCGTGGAACAAACTACCCGTTAGATATGAGGGGAGCTAGCTCAGTTCATACTTTTAAAAGAAAGCTGAAAACATATGTCTTTACATTAGCCTTTAACTAGGTACTTTTGAAGCTCTCTTGCACTTGCCTGCACTTGAAATAACGCACCTTTAACATGCATATTGCTTATTTTATATTTTAACTTTGTGTTTAATTTTATGAATTTTATCTGTTCTTATGCATCTAATTTATTTTCTATATTTTTAAATGAATCTTTATATCTGTTTTTAATGTGAAACACTGCATGTCATTATCTTACTGTGAAGTACTTTGAGCTGCATTTCTTGTATGAAAGGTGCTATACAAATAAAGTTTAGCATTATTATTATTATTATATTGGCCTATGAACTGTACTGGTGTAAAGCCACATTCAAAATCATTAGTTAGATATGTTTAGCATGGTGAATTACTATAAGCTTTTAGGACTGTTATCTACAAACCCAGCAGGTTGTTTAATAGGGTATTTTGAATCTGGACTTAAGAACCAGGTCTTAAATGCAGCTGAAACCAAAAGATATACTGCACAAGATTAGAAAGGTAAGACACCACACTTCACTGTTCTTTAACGATTTGTTTTACCTTTTAATGTATTAACTTTAGTTATTGAATCTGTTATCAGTCCATTTCATGATACTGTGTCAGTGTCACGTTTTGCCTCACTTTGTGCTGTGTAAAGTAAGGTGCCTTAGGTTAAGCCATCAAAAAACAGTGTTTGGTTTAGTTAAAAAAAATAAAATAAAAAAGATACTTGCTAAGGCTTTGGAAAAGATGAATTATAAGAAATTATCGATACTTTCTTCCAGACTCGAACTCTGGTTTCCTGGGTGAACATGGTGGATTTGTCTCCTTGTTCTGACTTTACCACTTTTGTACTTTTTCGAAAACCGGATCTCCAGATCTCCTTGTTCTATCACTGTTGTATGGGCATGTACTTGTCATACCTAGGCAAGGCTAAACGTCACACTGACAGTTTCAATGGGTATGTTACAGGTTTTGGCGTGATACTACGCTGGAAAATGATAATGTTAACCTCATCTATACATTATAACAGTGTATATGAAATGTTTCTGAAAATAAAAATATCAGGATGAGGTATGCAAAAGACTATCATAACAATACTACTCATTAGCTTAGGGGCCAACAAAGAGATGCTTGTGACACTCCGAGGAATCTTTGTCGATATTTGGGATTGAATCCAAAAATATGAATACTGATGCTGTGGCACAATGAATGTTAAATGGTCGGCACTTGTATAATGCTTTCCCATTCACCCACTAATGGAGCTGAGCTGCCATGCAAGGTGCTCGTTATCAGGGGTATCTTCACACACACATTCACACACAAAGGCTATGCCATCGGGAGCAACTTGGGGGTTCAGTGTCTTGGTCAAGGACACTGTCGCATGTGAACAAGAGGAGCATGTGAACACACAAGTCAACTAGTCTTAAATTGTGCCATATTTCGAACCTATGCAGTGATATTGGCTGTGTGTCAAATACCTGAATGAAGCCAAGTAGGTCAACAGCAGATCCACGTTTGGCTTTTTACTACCTTAGCTGCTTAAAAAAAAAAAAAAAAAAAAAAAACTTCAAATACTAAAGGATTAGTCTTGGCCATACCTGATTAAGATTAGAGACGGCATCAAAACAGAGAAAATGAGCACGTTTCCAAAACTTATCTGAGGATTACAGACATTTGCATGAAACATACATTTGATTTGGCATTAAATTAGCATTTCTAAATGACCTCTGAGCTGCTGTCAACAATAGTTGAAACTGCATGTGGCTGTAGGCTATGCTGTCTGTCATATTAAGTTGGATGAAACATGTGTTATATAATGCTGATCACAGTGTAAGCCTCAAATGTGACATGGTCTAAGGCCATGTTGAAAATGTGAGTCAAGTGGGAACTACTTTTTATAGTGGCAAATTTAAAGATAATTAGCAATTTTCAATGTATGAACTGTTAAAGTGTTTGTTTTAATACAAAGAGACAACTCCTTAATCAAGGTAAATGGAAGAACAAAAGTCTCCACAAGCCATTAGCTTCTGTAAATAGAGCCATCTGCTAACTGTGTATCCCATGTCCTACTTTTCCTGGCTCCCACAAAACTGTGAAATGTGTTTCCAACAGAAGAAAGCTGAAGGTGAGCACTTGCGCTGTCAGTTGGAATTTATCCTAAACATTATCTTCCCATAACTCAAGGTCCTCCAAATAAAGTGCAATCTCCTTTACAGTATAATCTTTATGGAAAACAAAAAAAGGACGGGGGCTGAGGTAGAGTGGTAGAAGAGACACCAGGACCTTCTTTGATTATTATCGACTCATTCTAAAGCATTAAATCAGAAAATTGAACATCATGTCCAGACACTTGACATCGTCTGCATTCTGTCATCACAGTTTTTCTTCCCTTTTGATTCTCAGCAAGGCATGAAAGCAATTTGTCATTTCACCTCCAAGGGCATTGGGAAGGATTTTTCGACACAAGGGCAATTCAGTACACGTTCTACTCTACTTTTCAGGGTTCCTAAGCGTCTCAAAGCCACCAACCACAAACCCAGAAAAAGTATTTCTCTTCCTTTTCCAGCTGTGTCAGTCTGTCAGTGGCAGAACATTCTTGTTCTGCTTTGCATGGGGAGGCTGGCAGCGGCTGGGAGGGATGAGCAGTGTTGTGTGGGATGAGCTGTGTGAGGCATACAGCACAGAACCATGTCAGTCAGAGTAAAACTGAGACCACCGCCATGTCAAACAACCACATGCTAAGAATTTTAATCTATGAACACAGCTCTATTGGGAATTATTCTTTTATTATCATTCCCTGCTGTAGACTGTGGAGTCCTGGAACTGGAAACGTAGTGAAGGGTTATCAGATAAGTTAATAATAAAACTGAATATATCAATGAATTATGTTGTTAGTTGAATATTGAATTATATGTGTGAAAGGAAATGTTAAGCATTATACTTTTCCTTGAACCTGACAAACCTGATGAAAGAAAGCACTATTTTTAGGTCACAAAAAAAAAGCTGTTACATTTCTACATAATCTTTATCTTTCCCTGGCTCATCTTATTTTGTCACCTTATCTTGATATTGATTAATATGATTATTTATACATTATTATTATTATTATTATTATTATTATACGATTTTTCATGTGCACCGTTTCCCATTGCTTCCACACTTTTCCCATTTAACTTATGCCAACATAATGACACGTGTAAGAGAGCAGCTTCACTCAGTTGTCAGATTGGTATTTGGAAAAAGAAACAAAACAACCCTGTAGCCAAAAAGGTGTTTTTTCCCCCATAGACCAACATTATAAAAATGATGCTACCGACAGAAATGCAAACAAGGTTATCATCACGTCACTATAATGTCATGTTACAGTGTTAATATAAAGTTTAAGAACTGAGCAGGAATAAGCGTCAGTGTGAGAAACACCAGCTGTCCACTGCATGAGCATGTAATGTTTCATAGTTAGGAAGGACCCAAAAGCATGACAGGACAGCTGGTGGAACAAAAAAAGCAGACTTAACTGACAAAAGGCAGAAAAAAACAGAGTTAAAAACATGATTAATTGAAATGAAAAACAAGCAAGAATATGGGAGAAATTGATTACACCGGGCAGGTAGAGTGAGTCCCAACATGGAACAACATGACAATCTGTGTGTTGGGAGTTCTTATACTAATCCGGATGATTAACAAACCGGCTGCAGGTGAGGTGGGTGTGGCAGACAGGGCATACGACAAGCAAAGACACTTCAAACCAAATGATTGAGAAAGTGAAGGCAGCTGAGGCAGATTGAGGAACCAGGAGCAGGTGAGGTGGGTGTGGTATACTGAAGATTGATAAAGACAGTCAGAAGTGACCAAATTTGAATGAGCTTGGGAGGCAGATCTGACATAAAACCCAAGGACACCATGCCCACCCACCCAAAGCTGATTGCACCTCAGGCATGACAATACAAGCAACAAATTGTATCTGGAATTATGTTGAGAATGACCACCAGAACACTGATCAGAGGGGGTGAATTTAGCTAACAAGATCATCGTGTCAAGTATCCCGTTTCTATAACACATCCAGTGTGCATAACATCTGTACAACTATTGAGAGATCTGTGCGCAAGCGGCAACCAAGAGTGATGTCGCCAATTGGTTTGTGAATGGCCGTTATGAAGTTTGGGTATCGTCTGGCGCCATCTTGCTAGTTTGGAAAGGTTTGGAGCCGAAGTGACCAAATTTGGACGAGCTTGGACGGAGCAAGCAGGGGAACTGACTCGATCTGATTGGAAACCTGACGATGCTACGCCCCGCCCACCGATAGCCGTAACCTGACTGCACAGCAGGCCTGTCAACCAAACAGGCACGCCCCCAAAGACACAGCTTTTTGAGGCTTATTTTTGAATTAATGATGCGATTATTTCAAAATGAACCGCCAGAAAACAAATAAGAGGGAGTGACTTTAACTAACAACACCAAAATGACTGGTGGAAATAATGTTTTGAATCTTATGGAGCCAGAGGCCTTTTGGAGCCAATCTCTAGTGGCACTTGGTGATATTGCAGCTTAAGACACTTTCGCATCAGCCTCATTTGTCAGACCCGGACGCTACGTCCACTTTTATATACAGTCCATGCCCGTGTGTTTTTGTTTTTTAACACTAGCTACCCACACAGTCCTCTTAAATGTGCCACTAATGACACAAACATTCACAAAAACTATGTTCCAATCACAGATGTCCAAGGGTACGCCTGTGTCTTTATTATATTTAAAAAATGAAGCTGTTAAGCAAGCTATAAAACATGTTTTTATTCATCTCCTCACAGGTGGTTTGTGGAAAATGTTTTATTTGCATGTATTTATTTAATTTTGAGAAATTGTGTATACCCTTTATTTTACCTGCTGTCCAAACAATGCATTTACTGATGTGGAATTGCAAAATGAATTGTTTATATCACATATGACGTGTAATCACTTTGACGTTTTACTGTTTTGGCAGTTACTTTCTTTTCCATTTCCTCGTGAAAGATCAATGCTTGATTGTATTAACAGAGACCCAGCTGCCTTTCAGTCATCCTGATTGCTTTTTACTGACACTTTAATTAAAAGAATAAAAAGAAGGCGATTCCACTGGTAGCCTGCCTATGACTCGCTGATTATTCTAGACTGGCCGTGGCTGCACAAATTACATCGGATCATAATCACTACATGGGACCGGCATTTACATTTTCGTGAGCAGAGGCTCTCCCGCAGGGATCGAGTGCAGCCTTATCAGACCTGACCTTGTGCAGTGCCGTCAGTGGCCGGACATCCGCACACGAGTGGAGGAGAAGGGTTCTTCAGCACATGCTGCATTTGTATGTGAGAAGGTCTCAAGAGTGTTGCTTTAGATGAATGCTGTTTGTTGGACAAGGTGGGTGCTGGCAGACCCAGCATTCGCTATTCCCCCTTGCTTCATGCATTCTGCCAATGCTGAATTATTCAAAGGCATTAACATTCCTAAAACTGGCTAATAATACATTACTGAGGCAGCAGAGGACCCTCCTTTGCCAGAGTCATGCCTCTGAGCCTGATTCTGTTGTTTAAAATGCACTGTTAAACTTGGACGGTTTTCTCTGTGTTCAGACGGTAAGCTATGGTGACACATTTCCTACAATATTTTTCAGGTCTTTATTTAGTGGCAGATAGAATAGTGAAGTGAATACGCCTTGACGAGGTCATTTGGAGTAGATCAATATAAGGTGTACAGTCAACTGAGGGCAGCTTAAGCTGCAAATGAGATTTGCAGTAATATCATAATTAAACAATAAAATCACATGAAAGTATCATTATATACGTAACAAGCTGCTACAACATCCACCCTAGTTAATAAGAGTCGACAAAAAGTCAATAGCTTGACAGAATACTAAAATGTTACTCAACACAAAATGCTTGTTCAGACAAAGGATCACTATTTCATGTGCAAATTAAGGATTCTAATTGCAGTGAAGATAAATGGCTGTCTGGTTCTTTTAATATTCAGGTTAATCTTTCAAACCCAAGATTAGATTACCAAGCGGAAAAAAGAGCAACTTCCCAGAGCCCGCAGCACTTGATGGGACCCGATGGCGCCAAGTTCACTTCATAAACACGGTTTGTGGTAATCTGAACTCAAATGTGTTTGTGAATAGGCACCAGCAAATGACAAGGGCAACAGAAGTTATAAAGCTTTTAAAGGAGTGACTGTGTCGTGGAAAAGCTGCTTGGTTCTTGCCTCTTAAAAAAAAAAAAAAACACAAACACAAACACCTGCTATCATAAATATATTTATGTTGCAATGTTCCTCAATGCAGTCTCAAAGAATATTAATTCAGGTCCTGCATTTTTAACAGAGATTTCAGAACTTTGTTTCCATTGGTCAGATATACATAGCGCATTGTTTTCCAAACCATGTATAAATGATTATGAAACAGAAATCACAGGAAGAAACTAATTTCTTGCAACATATGCACTGTTCTGAATTTACAATCAGTTCCTCTCAGCCTTTAACCTTTTCCCCAAGTTCAAATATCAAGCTGAGCTGGGACAAGCTTTAGAATAAACCAGAGGAGATGAGCACAGCAAGTGAGAAGTGTCGACAAATTTTGGTGAAGTAGTACTTGCAGAAATTTGATGTTGTAGCATTTATTCACTGACAAATAACTTAAAATCAGGACACATGCACTGGTATGTTCACACAGCTATAGTGCTAAATTCATACATCATCACATAATTGCAGTCTCTCAGCTCTGCTCTGTAGTTAGTTAGTTAGTTTATTTCCTGTTCATTCACCGTGGGCGCTTTAAAAAAAAAAAAAAAAAGGACTTGGACGCTGCTCTTTAGTGATATAACAAGAGGGAAAACTCAACTACTAACTCATGTTTAAGTCTGTTGAAGTCGAATACTCTAATAAAATCAAGGGTTACCCTTACCCTTCATAATAGTACAATATACAAAGATTGGTCATGTAATGCAATCAAGCTCCACTATTATTGCAGCTTTGGATTTAGTCCGTAAGGGTGTTTACAATGTTCAGCACATAGCTCTATAAAGTCAGAGCAGTTGTTTTTCCTGTGCCCAGTGTCTGTTTCCTCAGCTTCCCTTGCAAGCCACCAAAGGAATGACTCTGCTGTAGGTGGAACCCCCAACATGCCTCTGACGTGGGCTTCATGCAACACAAACGCACCCCAAGGAGACACACACGGGGACCTCAGCAGGATGTAAAGATGACATTAGGGTCCCCTCACCACGACAAATACTGTACACCCAGGGAGCCGCGCAGGGAAGTACGCCATCATCCCTCTTTATGATGCTTTCATCAACTGTGTTTTCCCCACAGACGCCGCGGAAGGAGAGTTTTCTGTTCTGAAAGTCGAGAGCAGAGAGGAACAGCGGGTACCTCGGTCACCGTGTACCTTCACAGGCAGAGCAGTAGAACACAGATGGACGTTGTTTATCACACTTTAAAAAAAAAAAAGTCTCTCCTTCCTCCTATTTCATCTCAGTCACTGAAATTTGTTTTCTCCCCCTGGGCTTATCCAACATTCGGGCGTTTCATTACTTTGAGGTGGAGATGAGGTCACTAATGTTGGACAGGCTATCAGAACTCCCCGCTGGGCAGAGATATTCAGGCCGGAGGGAACCACTACGCCTTTCTAGATATCCTGCGCTCATGCTGTCCTGACCCTCCCCTTGTTCCACCTTTCACACTATACACTGGGGACGATCCTAGCCTGAGGTCCATCCACGTGTCTGTGAGCCTGCGAAGCTGAAGAGACGCCTCGGGCCGGGAAAACTACCAGCAATCGAGCCCAACTGATGCAGGAGAGGCCTCAGCTGCCTTCCACTGGATCTAAATGAAAATCCAAGGAGAAATGAAAGAGGCCCAAGGGTGCATGCAAATCAATATATACACAGTGAGTCAACGGTGCACATTTGTTTCCATTAGCAGTCGTTTCTTTTCACCAGTTTAATATAATGTTTTCTTGGCCGCCAGCGATGCAGCATTAAAGTGCTTTTAAGCAAAGTAAAAGCTAATTTCAATTAAACCGCCGTAGAAAGCGGTTCTTCCTGTCATCGAACATCTGTGTGCTGTTGATACAGAGACGCATGGTCCATCTGGTAAACATAGGATGAGCGATTACACAAGCGATATCACAGCATCTATTGAAAGCTTCTCTGTATGATCTCACTTTCCCTGCTTAATCAACGAGGCAATTACTAAACGCTTATCCAGTAGGTTTTATCCAACATCACATCGTGGTACCTGGAGGAAACTCAAGGACAGTCGCACCAATATGCAGCATAATTACAATCATATCATCATAACACTCTCCTCTCGCATGCAGACCGAATAATACATTAAAAAAGCACAGAGGCCTTTGTCTGGAACTGTTTAAAGGTGAAAGTCTGGTGGAGATCTGTGTCAGGGCTATAAAGATGTGATTTCTGGTTGATTTTTTTTTTTCCCTTTATTATACAGTATTTATGAGCCTTTTGAAAAATGCAAAATCTCCATAAAATGTAGAACTCTACATCAAAAATGTATCTGGCTATGGTGGAAACCCATCATATTTTTGGTTACTCTGCAACCATTTAAACTCCTAATCCTGAAATATATTGATAAATAGGCCAATAAGCAGACTGCAATTATCTTCATGGATTTGTGTTAAGGTTACCATATTCATCATTATTATTTGAGGAACTCTGGCATTTAATATAATAGGGGAGCTTTAGTCCCTTCTTAGAGGAACTGGGGGAGTTGTTCCTTTCCCAGTGTTAAATGTATCTGCAGGCCTGCGTCTCTTCCACTCCTTCTCTCTCTACTGTAAATTCACACCGTCTAAATACAATCTGGCTGCCCTCTTTCTATTCCAACACTTCGCTAGGCAAGACTTTTATATAAAAGTGCTCAAGTCATATCAGTCAAAATCACAAAGTGGGGCTGCAACCCTGAAAGGCATCTATTAACGATTACACCGTGTACAACAATATAATAAGACAATCCTCATAAAGCCTTCAAAATTGAAATTAATAATTTATTCATGCTAGATAGGAACACATTTTGGGTTGTGATGAAGTGGTAAGTATTAATTCTCCTTCAGCTGGACATTAAGGCCCGGGACATACAAGCTGCATGGCGTGTGCATTACCTCTACAGTGCTGCACAGCTGCTTCTAGCTCGCGTGACGTGTCCACACTGGCAGCCCGAGTGCTGCTGCTGCCAGTCCTACCATTGAATTATTGAGTTTCCCTTTGATATTGACCATTAGTAATCAAATGTTTAAAGGCCCGTTGAGTCAAGCGATGTAACAAAAAAAAAGCAGGCACATGATTTCTGTTCACCCTTGTTCAAAGCGAGATATACCGACACGGAGGCCGAGAGAGGGAGAAAGCAGCAGGAGAACACTGCCTTTCACCTGGTAATTTATAGCCATGACATAATTAGAGCCTACATGTGATTCGAACTCGATTACATACATGCGATCACAAATATTTTCCCTTTCTCTTTTCACTGGGAAAAGGTTGCGATACGCATGAAAAAGAGGCGTCAGGTTTATCCTCTAGATGATGCTCGCAGACATGAGGCATGACTCTGTGGCTGTTCTAACCTGTAAACATGGGCGGAAAAATAAAAATCAAGTCATTCTGTGGACTATAACCGTCACATGCAATAGTACAATATGCCCAAGGCCGAGGATGGGGAAAGAGGTGCAGACAGGTGTGAGGTTAATTCAAATGAGGCAGCTTGTTAGTATTCTCAGAGGAACTAGATTTCAAATTATTTGCTGGGAATAAACATCCCAGAACCACTTCTTTGTCTTTGCTTTGATTATAGTCTGGCAATCCTGCCTCTGAGCTCTGGCTCTGCTCAGCCCCTCCAAAGAGTGGACCAGTGAGGGTGATTCAGTGTGATGACGTATAAGTAGAGTTTGGGTGAAAATCATACAGTATACGGTAGTTGAGACTGTTTGGTCAACGTCTGCTGCAGTAGTTTAAAAAAAAAATAACCCGACGTTTTTGCCCATCAGGATGCAGCGACTGAAAACAATACTCACGAAGCAATCCCCGACTGATATATTTATGTGGAGAATTTGGGTCGGGTATTGTCAGGCTAATCTTTTGCTTCATTTGTCAATAAGAGCAAGCTAAATCCTTGGAGCAGATGTGCAACAATAACAGAAAAAGACCAAAAGGTATGAAGCACTCTTAATATATGTAATAAAATATACTGAAATTACTCTCTAAACAGCAAACATCTGCATCAGAAATGATAGTTTGATGTGGTTAAAGGAAGGATGCCAGTACAGCAGTCTGCACCTATGTACAGAATAGATACAGTGTTTGGGGTGATTCTTATCGTATGTCAATATCTGTGTCAGCAGTTGCCTTATACACCTCTGCAGCTTATCAGATCTACATGAAGACAAATGTGCAGCTGCTGATCAAGAGAAGTGCTACAAAAAAAACAAAAAGTGCCACCACCAACTATACCATCCACACCTGCCTGCTACAAAATAACCACAAACACCTCGATACACATCGGGTGGAGGATGAATTTGTATTGTACTGTTAATACTTTTTCATAAAAGTACTGCTGTGTTTTATGCTTTAAATACTTTACTGACAGTGTTGTCACATTTCATGCCAGGGTATGCTCTCATCATTAACTGCTCAACATGAGATATGACAAGAGATGAGTGAATTAACTGTGTTAATCAGCGCTAAATCACATGCAAATGACACCAGGCTGCTAAAAAACAAAACAAAAAACCCCACCTCTGCTCACATCAGGCAGCTTATGACTCTCTGATCTACTGCTCATGCAGCTGTTTCAGAGCGAACGCACCAGTGATGTGCTCACTGAGAGTATATTTATTAACCACCACACCCGCTGATTTATATTCCACTTCAGCAGCCATTTCGCACTTTGCACTGCTGCACATCAGCCAATACAGAGATGTCCACACAAGTTTGTGTGCCCGAGACCTTCTGCTTAGCACGTGTCTTGCCCGTTAATATTGTAAGGAGGTAAATATCTCTGCTGGGAAATGAACTCCCAAACATGAATTCCAGAAATTGTGTGTGTGCAGGCATGTGCCAATGTTCATATTTTGACCTCTAAAAGATATTTCATATGTCATTGCTGTCAACGGCCTGTGAACTGGTGAGAGACAGATTATTAATGTTCTTGTGTCTATGAATAAAAAAAGAAAACTGGTTTTACCAACTGGCCAAGCAAAGAAACAACAATACTTGTATTATTATTCTCCAGGTGTATATACTTGTTCCTGCTGAGATTAAAACCAAAAGCTAATAAAATTTAAGTGCTTTCGATAATTGTAACTTGAAGATGTTTATAATGTTTCCACCCTCCTGAAGATCTGGGTTTTGTTTGTTCTGCAACTATGCAAAGTAACACATAAAATATGCGTAGTCATATTGATACATCAAAAGGACAAAGGTTTGAGAGGTAGAAACGAGATGAGCTCCGTGTTTACCACAAAGGTGAGAGCTGTTTTTTTTTTTTCCACCAGAATCCTGCTGCAGTCCATCTCTCTGGATGGAGACTTTTCCAGCTTCAGCGTTCACATATCTGTGAGATAACTTTCTCTTGCGCATGCAACGCTCACACACATCATTCCATATTGTCAACAACACTGAATCCTATTTACCATCTTTTGCAGAATCATGCGTCATGACAATACAATAACACCCCCCCCCCCCCCCCCACCACCACCACTCCACCCCCAGCCGCAGTGCAGGCAATTTTCCACACAATGCCTCACATCATTCCACCGAGGACAACAGTGGAGTGAGGGAACCTGTCTGCTTTTAGATGCCGCTGCAGCGTGCCGACAACAATGTATTACCACAACACACGAGTCGCACAAAGACATGTAAAACTCTCTTCTCTTGTTTGCCCTGTGCACTAAGGTTGCCGAGATAAGATGAATGTCTCTGGGGTCATAACAGCCTTCTCCTCTTTTTTGCTAAAAGGAATATATGGAAGCCAATTTCTGACAGGGATATACAGTACATGAACCGATTTTAGAGACTATAGAAGTACAAGTAAGTTAAAACAATGACTTCATGGTTATTAACTACCTTGTATTTGTGACTCGTGACCTCGTGGTTACGTCATTGGAAGTTGCATGCGAGGTATGCTCGCCATTCAAGCGGTTAGGTTGTAAGAATGCCACTGCTGGGCAACAGCATCATGGACAGCATCAGAAAGCCACAGAGGCTATTCATTTAACAAACTAGCAGGCAGGTGAGGTTAGGCTGGAAATATATACCGAATATATAACACTTAATGACAGAGGGATAAAATGAAGCCGGTTGGAACATCAACATTTCAGACGTATCATTAAACTACAGTATGAAGAACAACTCTATAAGACTGCAATTACAATAAATTCACTTACTATCCAATGAAAAATGATCTTACAAGGTCTCAAAGATTTCTGTAAACATCAGCAAATAGTTCAGCTCATGAACTCAAACCTTTGAGAATATTAAAGTCAGAGGTCGTGCATACCACAATATGTACATCGAAAACATTTAAGATGAGCATTGAGTCTGATCATTATGACTTTCTAATATTATGAAATGTCAAGTCATAATTTTCTTTAAATCGTTTAAAAAAAAAAAAAAAAGAAGACCTCCTTCATAATTACCGTGATTTTAAAAAGTCACTATTAGTTGAAAGTTTAAAGTCATTAAAGCTGCTTTCAATATTTATAGTTGAACAAGTTGAACATGACCGCTTTTATAAGAACGAGGTCACTCGAAGGGATGAATCACCTGACTGCAGTTCCTCTCATCTCTACAGAGTTTCATAGGGATCTCAAACTCGTTGTTTTTGCTGTTTTGGTTTACCATCACTGCTCTCATGGTTGTCAGCCACAGCAGGCAGAAATCTTGGGGGAATCAGCTCAACAAAAGACCACTGTGCAACTAGCTGAGGTAGATTTTGTCATGACATTCATATTATTGGACATACTTTTGAAAATGTTTGAGTCTTAGCATCTTCAGCTGTTTTACATTTAGCCTTCCACAGCCCTCTATCCCAGTAAAGCCCAGTAAAAGGCATTGGATCATGTTGAATGAGAACAGGCAAGCAGAAAACAGGTATCAAATAACTATTATGGTGAGAATGTGTGTGATTTTTACACCTCTAGTGAAAGGTGACTGGGTCATTTATCATGTTTGGTGTTTGTGAGCTCTTATCCAGCGGACCAAGTGACTGTCATCCACGACTTCTCTGGGAATTCATGTTGCTCACGGGCCTACACATAATCATCACCGTCATTGTCAGGGCAAGCACAAAGTGGCCATTACTGTCCCTGCTGAATGGCTGACCTGACCTCCTCACAGTGTCTCTTCGCCATGAGCATTACTCCATTTGGACCCAGTTTATCCCTTCTCGGAGATCTAATAGTGGTGTATTTAGTGTCATTCTCGGTGGTTGGGAAAACTGAAGTCCCATTTGCATGACGATAAAATGACCTGGGGACATCGTGATATTGAATAACTGAACCGTAATTTTAATTTATTGAGAAGCTGATAAGGCTGAAATGAAAAAAAAAAAATCCATTTATAATTTTTTTTTGCCAAACTGTTGAACTACTGACTTTCAGATGTTATTGACTTTTTGAATATAATGTCCTACATGCTTCACTAAAATGGATATTTACCTGATAAGGGAATGTAAATCACAAAATATACATTTACAAAGCACATCTGTAGTTGCTCTGCAATTCACTGCGCTTCCTGCTCAGGACCAATGAATGGACAGAAAAAGTTAGTGTTTGTCGACATAACATAGCAGCTGTCATTGTTTTCAGTCTGTTTCACTGGCCACAAGCAGCAACTAATACATGAAATCACAACACAAGTCAAACAGTGATTAAGAATTTCAAGTGTGAGCAGTAAAGACATAATATATGACATACTACAAAGCATTCTCAGGAACTTCAGGCCCTTTAGTTTGTATCCCTGAACTGTATCATTTATCTGCATAGAAAAGGACTACCTTAAATTCTAATATTGACTCATAGTATATCTCACTGCTGCTCCAAATGTATTTATGTGTATAAGTATTCCTGACCTGTGACATTTAGTGCAGCGTGTAGTGAATATGTCTTTGTGTGTCCTTGCATTGCTCTTATATTTCTACACAGTCAAACAACAGTTTGCCCTTTCAGAAGGAGCTCAGAGTGGGGATTTCCAGCAGCACTCGTCCGACTGCCAGGCCTCACGCATCACGATAACGTACATCACTGTTCAAGGTTATTGTAAAGGATACAAGTACAAGTAACTTGCTTTTATTAATATTTCCATTCAGTCTAAAGTCCTCAACTGAAACATCTAAATAACTAGACTGTACAGAAAACACATGAAAAAAGTAAAAGAAATACGACAGTGGAACAAAAGTTCAAGTGTCTTTAGATTCAGTAATGTGATACACGTTTGTGGGGAAGATGTGTTAATATGTGGGGAAGATTTAGTTAGGAAACATTTAATTCATTAATTCATTAATTATTTAAAGAATAATTTTAACAATTGTTATGACTACAATGTTTGAACATGTCATTTTAACCAAATTTAAACAAAACCAGCTGAAGAAAATGCAAACTAATGCCAGTTATATCATTTACTGTTATACAAATATTAGGGGTTCTTTGAAACAAACAACTGGTGTTGCAAATTGAAAGCTACAATCAAACCTCAAATGGTGAAAGAATTTAGTGTAACCAATGATTATGTGACATTTCTGTTAGCTTCATGTATCACTCTGAAGAAGGTCCCACTTTCCTCATTCCTCATCTGCACAGAGGTGATATTTTCAGTGGTGTGTCGTTTCTGAAGTCCTATGCTTTATTCTTCATCATTTCCATTGTACTTTGTTTCATTTTACGTTTATCGATGCACCAACTTCCCCATGTCAGCAATGCACTAAACCCTTTTCAGAATATTTCAGGTTATATTATGCAAAAATATAAATTGCACATAAAAGCATGTGAATGGAAAATGTCCTGTAGTTTCTATTCATAAGAGTAACATAACCAGACCAGAGCTGGTTTGTAGGAAGCCCAAACTGATCATTAAGGTTGATTTTGGTCAAACCATCATTTGATGTGCGTATCCGCTCCCAAGTATCAGTGCTTCACAACATGTGGTTTTAATGTACAGTAGTTTCCCTTGAAATATGGTAATTTCAAAAACCTTGTGATTTTTGGTACCTATGTAATTATACCCGAGTTTAAGATGAGTCATTGAAAATAATGTCACGTTTTCCAAAAGGAGGAGAGAGGCATTTTGGTACAACAATACTCAACAATTTGTGTACACAAATTCACCACGTGCTTTAAAATAATCTCTCTTTAATTTGACTGTCTTTAAAATGAAAACCAATACTAAATGTACCCAGCCACAGCCGGTTCCACAAGTTACTGTATAGGCTGAATTTCCAGCTTACACAAAGAGACGTGACCATGGAATTGATTCAGCGTATTTTCAGCTAGACTACCCAGCCCGAGGCGAACCTGATTCTGCAGACAGGATGACCATTTGTTTGCAGTTACCTCTTCTCGGAGACATTAAAGCTGGCCAGTGGTTCCCTCAGGGCTCAGAACTTTGTTAGATCTTGTCCATCCAAGCACAGTATGTACCCCTTCTCCACACAGCCGTTTAGGTTCATCATCAAGACTAATATCTGCCTTCAAAAGAATCACACCACCTAACTTTTAGTTCGGAGTAGAGCCGAGTCCTCTCCACTATCCACTGTGTATTTGGGGAGAGTGAGAAAGGCCATGAGATTACAACCCTGCCTCGAAATATATAAATGTTTGAAGAGCAAATACAGGATGGCAGCGCCCTTACGTCAGGGGAAATGTGAGGAACTTGACAGCTCTCCGCTGGAATTAAGGCAAATAAATACAGCAGAACAACCACTGCTGTTAGCATCATCTGTCACATATATTTCTTTCTAAAAAGCCAGGAGGCTAAGTGCAACAGAATTGCTCTAACAGAACTAGTCAAGCAGTAAGAAATGGCAGTCGATACAGGCCAATCATATTTGAGGAAAATTAAATCTGAAATATTTGTGGGAAAACATGGAAATGTAAAGTTCAATAAAGTAATACTGAGTGAGTTATGTTTTGCGCAGACTAAATTTGCAGGAAGCAGATGGTATTTGTCTGGATCATTTTCACATTTGCTGCATTGTTTTGGAGAAATGTAACCGATGTTTTTTGCGCTCTCCTTTGTCTTGTTTCTGTTTATTAATGGAGACAGCTAGAACCTATCATCTTGGTCATTTATAAAATAGAACCGACACCTATTTTTCACGTGCGCCCAGCTAAAATATGCAGAAAAATGACGTGATCTTTGATCTTTTTACTGTATAATCATAGCAAATTCCCTGTGAAGGCTCTAATTATATCATGGCGATACTTTACCAGGTAAAGGGGCAAGGTTTTCTCCGCTGCTTCTTCTCTACCTCTGTGTGTGTCTGTCTGTCTCTGAACGAGGATAACCAAAAATCATTTGACCGCTTTTTGGTAAACTAATTGATTCAACGGTATGACCTGCAGCTTCGGCACCGCAGCTGACCGGCAGCCGATGTGAACGCACAAGGGCAACCAAGGCGCAGCTAAGCGGTGCATGAGAAGTAAGGCACACGCCAGGCAGGCAGTGTGTTCCAGCCCTTCAGTCTTGTTTTAATCAATTAAAGCACCTTTGTATCTGATATTATTTGATACTCTGATCAGCAACAGCTCCAACATATCCAGTGTTGTTCATACCATTATTGAATTACTGCACCAACTACTGCATAAAAACGTCCCACTGAAGAGTAACTTTTGCATTACTCTTAAATATATGCTGAGGGTCTCTCACCTATTCGTTATTTGTGTCTGCAGACCTCCCCTGGTGGAAGCTTTGGGCAGCAGGCACCACGTTTTGCCTGTGTGACAGGAAACCCCCTCTGCCCACCCTCTCCATCTGTTCTGAGGGCTGGACTTGGACATCGGGCTGCATGTAGAGGCTGTGTCAGGGTCCCCGTCCAATGACACATGGACCTGGTCTGCCATTTGGAACCGGTCTCCCTGGTTTACTTCTGTGCCCCTCTGTGCCCCTCTGGTTCCTCCTCCTCCTCAGGGGGCGGCAGGCTATCAGGCCATGAGAGGAATAGACAATTTAGTCTGTAGTTTTCCACTAATATTTATGCTCAAGACAAAAGTAGCGACAACCAATTTAAATTTCAGTGATTGCAATTGCCTTATTTCATGAGAACATACTTGATTACACTCCTAGTTACCACCAGAAGTAGTGGAATTACAATAACGTTTTACTTTGGAAAAGCCAATTTACTCGAAAAGTGTGTCGGAGAGAAACGTTGACTCCACCGTCGGTATTCCAGTGCTCAAGTTGAGTATGAATACACAGAGGACTTATATAACCTCTCATTCCACGCCCAAATTTCCTCTGTGCGCTTCCTTGGTCACCCAATTACAAGGTGAATTAATTTGCTTGTGGTGTGCCTGAAATTCTGGTTAGCGGAGCGCTCCAGCTCTACACACCTGCTTTTCTAATCATTGGCCTTAGTTCCTCAAGATGTTGTAATTAGTTGGAGACCGGGTTGGGGCTCCAGGGAGCTGGATAAAGCAGATGTTGAGGGGATTGCGGAACTATGAGGTTAGACGAAAATGAATACAGATGTAGCCCCTCGGCTGCTTCTCCTTATTCATGCATTTCTTTCCAGAGTGCAGCAGGTGGAGGAGAAAAATGGCAAGACGGCTCGGAGCAGGTTGCCAGCTCAAGTGCCAAATGTTAAACTGATATCTTCACATGTATAGAATTTCTCAAAATTCTGGAGGAATGGTTTGAAATAAAAAATAAAAACACATTTGGTGTATTTGCCAAAAATGTTCAAATGTAATGGTCTGAAACAAAACCATAGAAGTAAGGTTTCATTTAGCGTCATCAGAATTCCATGAGTCTGTATGGAACGTTTCAGCATCACAGAATTCATTATGACACCGTAGTAAAATTTACATTTTGCATGTTCCAGCAACTTAAATTATACAGGTACTGAAATCCCATTTCCCTAGGTAGATCAGGATAATCCTCAAATGAAATGACAGAATAAGTAAGTCTGGATATGGATAGATGGATATAATCTTCTTATATTGTGGCACAATAGAAGAGACTATGGCTGACTTCTACGGCTGACCCTTCACCTTTCCTGACCGCTCTCTCACACCATCACTGACCTTAACAAGAGGTGGGCTCAGACCTGCTCAGGAACTTTGACATAGATAGCATCAGAAATTGTCAACAAGATGTTAAAGCATATTTTAACTAGAAAAATAACTACTGCATATTTCCCATAGCTGGTTCATTACATTGGTTCTGTTTTTGGTGTAACTTTAAAATAAACAACAATGAACTCTATGTTAAGCTAAAATTCAGTTATATGTGAGTTTTTAAAAATGATTTCCATAAAAACTGTGATTCCAGACTGCCGAGTTCCCAAACAACCTGAAATGAACCTGATCACGGTGGTGGGAGGGAACTGTGATGTTGTTACCAGTAGCCAAAAATACAGTGGCTTTTCCCGTCATGTGGGAGCTTGGCATCCTACTAAAGATATTAGTCACCAGCACATATGCACACCCAGGCAGCTGTGTAATGTACTGAGGTACCTTTCAAAACAACAGTGACACAATCTTGCAGCAACGTGTGGTTGGGAATGCGGCTCTCCATCGTACCACCTTTCTTATCTCTGTCACATTCAAAATATTTCAGTGTTTACTATTTTTCTAGTGATAGACTGCAACTCCCCTTTGAGCCAGTGAGGCCATCAGTGGGCCGATATGGGAAGTCGAGCCCCAGAAGGAAAATATTTTATAATTTTACTCTCCATCTTACATTGAGGAAATAGAGTTTATAGAGTTTTGGTGTCGTAACTATTTTCTTGCAGCACATTTACAGTGATAATGGTGGCAGTATCACTGTACACCACTTCAAATTCTAGGGATGTCCTCGACCAGGATCAAAATGCAGTCTCTGCCCTCCAAATTAATAAAGTCTGAAACAATGAACCCTTGATGTCAGACAGAAGTAAGCTAAAACAGGCCTTGAGATTTATTGCTGGGAAAGCACAGGTGTGTTAATAATGATCACATTCCACTTGGGGCGGTCCTATTTTTGTCCATGGTGGTTCACCATCATGACTTACTGGGACACTTAATGGAACTGAGCCATTATTAATACACTTGTTCTTTTAACTGAAGCCATGTCAAATTGGTTGTAGACTATATTCTGGTTTATGTGTTGGAGAATCACACTTCATTATCCAGCTGAATATTTAGAATATTTATTCTCTGCCACATCATTGTTGAAGATCTGTAATTGTTCTGATGTGACCTTCAACCAGAAAAGTTCCAGTCTAGAACCAGTTCCATTCTTGAACCACAAAGCCATGTTTTATATACAACCTAAAACCTTGTGGTTCCAGGATCCAACATTTATGGTTTCAAACCTTTTTTTTATTATTATTTTATTTTTTTTAAGTGGGAACAAATCAAATTTAAGTTTGCAATGAACAGAGCCTGTTCTGTGTTACTGGAAAATTCCCCTTGACTGTGCACAACTGCTGAGAACAATTTTGTGTAAATAAACTGAATAGTTGCCATCTGTGGCAATAGCTGTAAATGTGGTAGAAACAGTGGGAACTTTACTAGCCAGCTTCCTTTTTGCAATTTCATCCTATCTGCATCGTCTTCCCTCAAACCTTGTTTACTCTGTGGGCAAGATGGTAGAAATGTTGTGTTAACATCCAAAAGTTAATGTCATGCTTTCATGCCTCAAGATTCTGGGGATGACTTTTATTTTTCTGTCAGTATTTCACTTGGTGTCACTCCATCAGCTTTGGCATGTTTTATATAGGAATTATACAGACAAGTGGAAAATTCTTAGAAAACCAGCAGGTTCTAACTGCAACACCTTTTCTGATACACATTTTACAGCTCAGTGAAACATTGAAGGAGAGACTGGTGATCCTCTAAACCACTGCTCGCTCACCCAATAGTCTTGTCATACACACCCATCCTCACTCGGCACATAACCAATCAGTTGTGTGTACCCCCCCCCCCCCCGCCGAATAATCCAGTTGGCTGGAGGACCCTTGATGATCCTGTAGATAAAGGAAGATAATGCCTTTCTTTTTCCTCTGTCTCTGCCGCCCTTGGGTGCTGTGTTCCTCTTTGACCGAGTAGCTGTCATGGTAAGCCCTCCAAGCACAATCATTAGTGTGTTATTATTTATTATTATTCATTAACCTGCGGTCAGCAAGTCGGGCAGATACACTGGGGAAGTGACTGTCCCCTGTAATGAGAGCAATAACTCAGGTTAAATGAGATGATTCTGTCACAGGTGATGTGAGGGAGGAATTCATTTGAGGGAAAGGAAAGTTGAGTCACACTTTTCAGGTGGGAATCAATACCTGGGACATGCGGGCTGTCAAGCATCTTGACAGTCACTCCTAAGTTGAGGCTTCTATTTTTGACTACAGTAGTGTATAATTTTCCAACAGAGACTGTTTCAGGTCTGATGTTCATAAAAAGTGTCAATGCAACAATTGTTATCTGCTCTTCTAGAATATTTTTCAGGTTTGAATGCTTTTCCATCACATTGAAGGACAGGGTGGTCTGCAGCACTCAGTCATTCAGAGAGCAGTCACACCATAGCTAGAAACCGATACGAGTTTGCACTGTAATATCAATTAATTTCTACTGAGGAGTCAGTCAAGACAAAAAAAAAATTAAAAAAATAATTGGACAAACCATACCAGCCAAAAGTCAGTTCACAGTCAGTCATTTGTTCAAAATCAGGCTTTAATGTTCTGTGGAAGTCTGTAGAGTCTGGAGTTTTCAGGGAGTAGAGGCTACTAAAAGCCTGATGCTCTTCATCACTGCACATCCCCCACAGTGAAATCTGAGTGAATATGCAGCCTCAATCAGACTGTGCTGCTATTTCGCTCCAGTGTTATGCCCGATACGGTTATGTCGGCTAGATGTAACAAGTCATTTTGCCTGTCCGGTTGTTCAAATAAATATGCTCATTTAAAAGAAAATATTAAAAGGAGTGTTTTTACAGCTTAAGTTCTATTTTGTTGCTCGATTAGTGCGCTCCGCTATGATGATGCTTATGAAAGCAAGACTTCAATATGTGACGACATCCCTTAAAAATCTTTAAAAAACCTTTAAAAACCCTAACAATGTTTAATTATTGAGAAAATGACTGAGCAGTAAATTTACAACACAAATTGTTCTTTTCAAATGTTAATGGACAGAATTGATCAAATGTTGTTGTGTTGCTCAGAAACTTTGGGTAAGCTTTAATTTACCATTAGCTAATCTGGTAATACAGTCAAATTGTTTTTAGTACTGTTGACATGTTCCAGGATCTCACCAATTACAATGAGAGAACCTCTGGCCCATGTTATGAGAATGAAACCCACGTTGTAATAATCAGTGGCTGTTACTTTCTAGATCAATTTACAATAACCAGTGTAGCTAAAAACCCAAATTCTCTATCACGACAACTCAACAAGAGAAACTTTGATCCTCCAACTGTCAGGACATGAGTAGTAATCAGTTATTGACCCCTGAACGTAGGCGAGATGCCCTTCAGCAAGGCCTTCACAGGCAGCTTCCAGGTGTAAATCTGAGCAGTATTTGTGACAATGAAGGAAAACTCTGTGTAACCACCCCGAATAAATAAAGGTTAAATACAAATCTGGTTGTTGTTGTTTTAGTCAGAGCCATCCAGTGACAGGCTAAGTCTGTCCTGACAGCTTTTGGTATGAGGCAATAATAGCCAGCTCTTTTCTCACACCTCAGAAACTTTGTAAACACTTCCAGGGTTTAAATTTAGCGATTTAAACTGTGATGTGGCAAACTGCTTTGTTAAGTCCTCATATTTCCAACACTATCGGTGTCAGTGTTTGTTGGAAGGACTGCTCATGTGCCTGGAGTTGTTTTATGATGTAATCTGTAAATGCAAAGTCGATGACAAAGGTAAAATGTCTGTCACTGTAAAGGGTCAACCTGTGATTTTTTAAATTTTTTATAAAAAGTTTTGGCCCGGGCTGTGTCTAATGTGGTCCTACATAATGAGGAATTGCCTGTACAAGCAAAACCAGATTATGAGACTTCATTATTAAGGAAGAGAGCAGGGTAGCATCAATACCTACTAAACATTAGCCGAGACCCAGATGCAGCACAGGGTAGGAGATACAGGAAGAGTCAAACTACCAATAACAGTGTAGTGGGAACTCCTGAAAAATAATGGCACCAAGCAAAATCTTCGATTTACACAAATTTGCATTGGAAAGGAGACAGTTGGGTGCTTTACATAAAGGTTATCTATGGAAACTGGTGGTTCTACAATGCTCAGACAATGAAATTATGATGGCACTCCCCGACATTAAATTATATAAAATAAAGTCTAAATAAGCAGAAGCCTGACGAATATTGGCAGCACATTCTTTTGACAGATTAATCCAAAATTAGTTAACAATGGGGCTTCATGAGTAAAAAAGCACTGAGGGAAATCTTTACTATAAATGCATGTATAAAAGTGCGTATACTAAATACTGAATAAAAAGATGACCTTGAATCCAACAGGAAGTTTGGAGTATTTTATAGAGCACCATTTCAGCAACTAAACCCCTCCAGCAAATATAAGCATGGTGTCATTCATGTCCATGAGCATCCAATCTGCCATCATAAAGATAGAGTCCAAATATTCAAAAATAAAACAGCTCTCACTAATGGAGTGATAACTAACTTGTGTTGCAAGCTGTCCAACATTGATTTTTTTTTTGTAAAGTTTAAGAAGTCTAGCACGATTTTATCCAAACTATTTGGCGTCATCATTTTGGAGTTTTAGCTTAAACAAATGAAAGTACATTACATGAACACAATTTATATATTTTGCAATATTGAGCTGGGGGAATTCAGTTCTGTTGTATGCTGTATGTAAGGAAATTAAACATTAAAAGTATCTATGCCATTACAGCATCACCAAACAAAAAAAAACCATCATGCCACAGATTTTACACATAATTGGTTGGTTTATTTTATATTGGCTATGTCACAGGGCAGACAGGAACTGGATTCAAAATTCACAACTGAGACAGATCAGATCAAGACACTCTTTACTGAGACTCAGGGGAAAAACAGCAGCACAAAATTGAGTTTAAAAAAATAAATAATAGAAAAGTGGAAAGTAATCAGTCCAGAAATACAAAAGCAAAGCAATCAGTCCAAACAGGCAGAGAGACACAAGGGGTTGGCAAGGAGCAAAATCCAGGAATCAAAAACAAGTCATACACTAGGAACTTGAAGACAAAGAACGCTGGTACGAAGAGCTGAGAAATGACGACAAACTGGCAAATATGAGAGGGAACGACGGGTTACAGACACAAGAGGGCGGGAAGACAACTGGACAGAGGTGGAAACAAACGCGAGAGACCAGAAGTGAAGACGGCTGTAATGAGAGGAGAGGTGAGTATACAAAATAAAGCGGGAAGAGACATGAACCAGAAAGAAGGAAAGAAAACTGCAACTTCCCTGTCTGTAAGGGTAAACCCAGACGAGCGCCACCATCATTTGAGCCATATGTATTTACGCACTCATTTTGGTCAGTACCATAAAGCTCATGAGCACAGCTGAGAGTTGGAATTTAGATCAACAGGTAAATCAGAGTGTTACAGGCCTCAAACACAAGTCGTCAGTAAGCAGAAGATACGTCCCGTTTTGGACAGGGAGTCAGAAAAGAGACATTAGATGCGTCGCTTCATAGGCTGTTCTCCATCTGAGGAGCAGAGGCCTCACACAGTTTCACCACAACTAGCGCTCGCCTTGGCAGACATTTCCCCTTGTGTAACAATTGAGTAAGTGCACCTTCAGGGTTACTATTAATAGTCATTGTGACAATACATTCAAATCTGGCCTTTTACAAAGATAAATATAAAAATAACATTACAATTCTGACCATATACGTGTAGGCTTCATAAATGTTTGTCTGCAAACTTTGTGAGAATAAACCTCAGTTGCATACACAAACTGTGGCAACAGTTAGCCAGTGGTTTTACATTTGGGACGCAGTCCTATTATATCATTTTAGAGTAGAGCCATAAAGTCTAGCAGGGTAGTTCAGATCATTCACACAATTCAGCAGAGAGGTAACAGACAAATTCCACACTATCAGACAAATAATTTGGAGCAGAAAAGGCAGCGGCTGTTATACATAGTTAGTACGGTGAGAGATGCCATTAGGTGTACAGTGAGAACAAAACAGCAACAATAATATAATGTATAGTTCCTCTTTAAAATTCTGGCAATAAGAAGCCAGGAGATAAAGAGATTCACTTCAGAGCAGAGCATTACATTTCCCTCACCTCACTGTAGCTAATGCTAATTCAAATCTCACTTGCTCCTTTTCATACCATCAGTTGGACATCAACATGCATGCAAATGTAAAAGACATCATAACATGGCTCTCACCGAGAAGCTAATTATACTTTTCCGTCTTGAATTTTCAGCGGTCATGGCATGTGAATTATCACATTCATGTTAAATTATCTTCACACGGTCGCAACACACCAATCATGTGCTCTGTGTTTGTGTCTCTTTTCAATCTATGTCCTGCATTGAACTGTTCCTTTGCTGATTTTATGGTCTTATAAGATTATTGAACACGCTTTAAGTGTTTACGAATTGTCTTCTTGTAAGAAGACAATATGTATGTATACATATATATATAGATACATACACACACATATACATATATACACAAATACATACATATATATACACACATATACATACATACATACATATACACATATACATATATATATACACACACACACACACACACACATATATATATATATATATATATACATACATACATACACACACACACACACACATATATACACACACACACACACACACATATATGTATACATATGTATATATACATACATATATATATATATATATATATATATATATATATACATACATACATATATATATACATACATACATACACATACATACATACATACATACATATGTATATATATATACATACATATATATGTATATATACATACATATACATGTATATACATATCAAAAAGTATTTTGAGATACACTGATTTAATCTTTAAACCAAAAGCCACCACCATGTTTGTCGAGATGGTGTCAAAATGAAATACATTCATAGTTTACATTAACTGACAGACTTGAGGCCTCACAAATAACCCCTCTTTTAGATCCCAGCTACACAATGATTAAAACATAAAAATAGCATCTCCTTTCAAGTATCCACTGCATCATGTTCATAATGACTGTTGACATTGTAATAAACCATTAATCATTTGAGGGAAAGCATTTAACAAGCAGTAAGGATTTGTTTCATTTGTTAAACCATGTTTAAATTAACATTGTTAGCTGGGATATGATCAGATAATCATTAGACAATAAGCTGTGGATAAGACATTCAAGACACAATTGTATTAACATTAATTTCTAGTCTCGAGATGCTTTATTTTTTATCAATAACTCAACGGTTGTTTCTCCTGAGGAGGCTACTATCAAGTGTGTACAAAGAGAGGCCACATGAAGAGGGTTGAGGTGCTTTTGTCAGTTCAACAGATGGTATTTTACTCTTATGGACAGTGCGTTTAATCTTGTTACATGTTTTCATGTTCTATTACGGCGCTGAAAAAAAACCTGATTTTCAGGGCAGCGCCGTACTGTGACAGAAATAAAAAGGCACAAAGTTTAAAGTTCAACGCTCCAGCACTCTTGCTAATGTGTTTTTAAAGTGTTTCTGCCCCCAGGAAAAGCTCAAACAACAGGTCTGGGCCATTTGTGGATTTTGTTTGTACCGACTAAATCTCAGAAAATTGGTTAAAGTGACAAATTGCTAATACATGCAACCACAAACACACATGGTTCTCAACTTTGAATGTAGGAAAAGCAGTGTTACAACAACACTATTATCTACTAATAGCGCTAACGAATGCTTTGTTGTATTCAAGGCATGACACTGTGACAGTGAGCCAGCATGAACAATAGCAGGACCCTGAAATTGAAGCCGCTGAAGGAATTTCAGTCATCATTTAAATTTGTGCTTTTTCTGCTGTGACATGTCTGCACAGCTTCAGTGAAAACTCCATTAGCAGACTATTTCTTCTGAAAAATTATACTCATCCAATTCAGACAGAAGAATATACACATCCTCATGTAATTTTTCAACTCAAGACATATAGGCCATAAGGCTTACACCAATATTCAAAAAACTGTCTGAGATACAAGACGCTTAACACTGTACCGAAATTGCAAGCTCAATGTTGATTGACAGCTGAGAATTGACATTTAGATTGAGGTTGTCTATCAATATGATGAGGAAAAAGGTGAAAGTGAATACGATTATAATGAGACTCAAACAAAAATACATCAAAAAGATAATGAAGGTAGTTGGTTTGCTAAAATTAGCAGCTGGTACATTCTGAAAAAGCAGATGTTCACAGGAAAACCAGAACATGACAAGCTGGTAGATTGATGAGCAGAAAATCCTTTGGAGGGTGAAACATTCTTTATGGCTGCACAGCAAGTCAAAAATGCTTCCAAAGATGGAGGCAAATGTTTCCTTCCCATTGACCAAGAATCCTGTGGATCCACCACAGGATGCAAACTCTGGTAACATCAACAAAATAAAAGCCAAGGTTGCAGTTTGAGAAAAAAAAAAATCTAAGAAACCTGTAAAGTTCTGAAACAAAATTCTGATGAAACTAAAACCAACATCCATCAAAACGATGGAAAGATGAGATTTGAGAAACAGCTTATGATCCAAAGCACCACCTCATCTCTGAAACATGGTGTCAAAACTATGTTCTCACCTTACAGCCAAAACCACCAATAATCTTTTCAGGGTTCCTTTTTTTTGGACTTGTTGAAGACCAGACTAAAGGCAGAGAGACCTCCAGCAAGGAAGAGCAGAGTGTGTCTGCAGTGAAGATCTGAGACAACATCACCAAGGAGATACAAATAATCGAATGATGTCTAATAGACCGTGAATGGCTTTCAAAGAATATTCAACATGCTTAATTATTTGCTTGATTTCTTGAGCATCTGACCACTTATTTGTGAATCCTGAAACGGCAAACGTGTTTTGTATTTTGGTGATCAAAAGCACAGGTGCAACTCCGCACCGTGCAGTGGTGAGGTAGGAGGAATAGCTAATTAGAAGGTGTGTCATAGCCAACTTCAAGCATGGCCAATCAAATCAGCTTCTCCAATTCCTTTAAAAGGACCAGTGTGGCAAAGCGGACTCTAATCACCAAATTTATGGTAGTACGAGTTGGCCCCTTATGGCTGATCATGTTAGATTAATTTTGGAAGAGGTAGCAATTATATAAACCCTCCCACAGACTAAAATTGCTCATAAAGTTGTGTGGTTTTACTGTCTCTCCTTAGGACTTCAGTTGTGTGAGCACAACTCCTTGGGTGCAAACATTGCTCTAAACACACATCTACATCCTTGTTTTCAGGTCAGCGGGGCTTATGGTAACACATATCAGTGGGAGAACAGAGCTTGATTCAAGACCGGCTTCATTAAACACTCACTTGATGCAAAACTTCAGACTGTTCAAAGAAATCTTGACCTACCTTTGCAGCAAAGTGCTTTATTGAAGGAGGAACGGTATACTGTTAAAGATAACCACAGTTGTAGTGTCTGAACCAAAAACAAAAAAAAAAACAAAGCACATGAGAGGATGCACTCCTCTACAGGACCAAAATACCCCCACCCACAAAAAGACAAGACCTTTTGTACACTATCACTCCCTGTCTGCAGCCAATAAGGGAGGTTCTCTGTAATTAGCGCCAGTTAGGCCCAGATGGAATTCATCTGTAATCAACCAGTGCTGCTTCATACTCAGCTCCACTTTTTTTTTTTTACAAGAATATTAGTTCAATTTACCTACAAAGAGGCACATATTGCAAGTAAAAATGTCACTGGAAATGACTAACGACAATACAATGTGAGCAAACAATATCACTTCCAAGGAATTTTTAAAAAGGAAAATAAATTCCTTAAAGGTTCAGTAAGGTCAAAGAGTAAGAATACTCCCACAGAAAACCTGGATGTGCAACAAACACTGAATACAAGTGAGAAAACATTTCTCAAATATCACGAGTTCATAGCTCATATTAATGTTGATTAAATAAGCGAGAGGAATGTGCACCTTCCTCTTTGCATTCACACCAACACAGAGTCCAGTAAATCACATATTGAGAATGGAGGAAGTAGACTCCATGACAGACACAAACTTGTGCGCCTGTGCACCTCGAAAGGCAGCAAGTGTCCGTCACACTGTGAAAGCTTGAAGTCTGCAGTGAATTCACTCCACCTTTTAGTGTTGGCTCAACTTGGAATCCTGACGGAGGCGATATTAATATGTTTATACATATATATAAGTATATTCACTTCCCCCCACCCAATCTGGTCTGGTCGTGTGTTTTTTTTTTTCCTCCAGGCTCATTATACATACAGTCATTATCTATTTTACAAAGTTAATTTGGGTCCTAATTCTAACTAGTTTGAAAAAAGGCAACATGGTATTGCATCCAAATTCTGTGCCCATGTTACTGTCATAGCCACGCAGAATGCCATAATTGGGTAACATGTTTCTAATGCCGCTAATGAACTTGGCTCATTTGCATGACTTTCTGAGCCTGATACGCCAAGTAATTATCATTCATAAACCACCATGAAAATGAATGCACAGTAACTAATTTGCTGCTATGATGTGCAAAATTTTGCACAATATTTGAATCAGCTCTGAAACTCAAGCCCAAATAGCAAACAATGGCCGGGTAATCACAACACTTTGACATGACTGATGGTGTTTCAGTTTTGCTTTGAGTATTAAGGACACAAACAAGTCGGGCTGGAGAAGTATTTTGGATACAAAGCTCCAACAATATAATGAAAACCTTGCTTCATTGTGCAGGGCTGTCAGTCAGCTCGCTGAGCTGAGACCTGAGGTTGCAACACGGCAAGAAGCATCAACACAGAATCGTAATGTGTCTTTGTGTTGAGTTTCAAATGTCACGATGTCTGCAGCTGCCTGAAGTGCAATGAGCAGCCTCTAACCCAGTAGTGTTCAATAAATTGCATGAAAATCAACAATAAACTGAAAATATATCTTTGACGTTACTTTTCTGGAAAAAAAAAAAAAGGGGCTTTATTTCATTCCATTTATTTGTGTAGGGAGCTTATTCACAATATGGTCCAAAAACACAGCGGTGTGAGGAAGCTCATTGAAAAGTTCAAGACGTATTTCTGCGTCGGCTGCGTGCCATCTTTGCCCTTAAAGCTTCTTCTTCTCTTCTCCCTTTTCCTCACTTAACAACTGTGAACATGAGAGGTGAAATTATAACGTCCAGAGTCTGTTCTGAGAGTAAAAGTGTTTGCAGTTTTGCAGTCACGTTCCAAGACTGAAGATGGTGTGTCAAGTCAGGAGCGCAACTTGGTGGGTTTACTTTGACATCAGCCGAGTCATGCCCTGTGAATTTGTCCCTAAGGATCCAACTGTCAACGCTGAGTTCTTCTATCTTATTCTGAGGCATCTGAGGGAAAACATTTGGTATGAACATCCCAATCTGTGGCATGATGGCACTTTGGTTCTCCAACATGGCGATGCATTAGCTCGCAGATGCACCTTCCTCAGTCTTGGACAATAATATACTGCCCCTCTAAGAAGGCAAACGCCACACAAAACACCTCACCCTGGTCATTGCTTCATTGCTCTCTGATGCATTTCAACGGTCTCCATTGCAGATTTCCAGAGTTTGATGCAAAATACATGGAGCGCTCTCTGCTCAAAGTCAGTTGTGAAATCACCAATGCGCACTTAGCAGTGGTCACAAAAACAAGTGTTGCACGGGTGCTGATGTTGGTCAAGTGATGTAATTTGGAATATTTTCTCATGAAAGTTATAGCTTCCCCACCGTTCCATGCAAATCACTGTGCTGCACTCCGTCTATGCACAAGCATCGCACCTCTCATTTTTATTTTAAAAAAATATTGAAAAATATCTTGTTCTTTGTTTTACAAGTATATCAACTTTATCTGTACCTACTTCAAAGAAGATCAAATGTTTGCTTATTAAAATATCAAAACAAAACAACAAATACTTTGTGTCTTCTTTTATCTTTGATCCTGACATTGTCCAATGTTGAAAGGTGCTGCGAGGGCCGTGAGAGGACAATATTGTGTGGTGCTTGAAATCCCCAAAATATTTTTTACTTCATCATGATTTGATGCAAGAATGCATATTAGAGATTTAAACATTTCTTGTGAACAATTCCTCATGTTGACTTAAGAGTCGAGTTGAGAAGGTAAAAGTATTATGGTCATCTCCAGGTGATTATGAATATCATCACACAATTTCACATTCGCTTTGAAGTAAATCAAATGTATTTATTAATATAATTGTTATTATTATTTCTTAGCATTATATAAAGTATTAATTGGTCTGTGGATGGATGGGTGAACACATCCTGAGTGACAGGTTGTTTTTATTTTCTTGCCATTAAGCTGTTGATAGTGTCATGTGGGTGATTTTTGAAAAGTTATACAGAGAGTCTGGTAGACTAGCATACTTAAAAAAATGATCCTGTCTGTGCAGTCTTGCTAGTATAAATTCATTACCATGACATTCCTTGCTTTTAAAAAAAAATGTCTTTAAATGTAAAAATCTAGTTTAAATAAACAAGTGGATTCCAAGAGTATATTAATTTCTATGCTGCTTTAGTACTGTGCGCCAGCGGAAGATCGCCTTAAAATCCACTGCTTCATACTGCTAAAATACAGCTCGCTGAAAAGAACATGTCTTGTAGACTCAATAGTTACATCTACAAAATAAGGGAAACTTGACACCTTCTCAAAGAGCACTTGACATTTTTTTTTTTTTTTTTTACATGATTGGGCTCTCTGCCAGTCATTATTGAGTGATTAGGCTGAGGATTAGTGTGGGTGAGAAATCTGGCATTTTGAAGAGGCTTTATCGCTGAGGCCGCACCGGGCCATGTTTTGGCTGTTTTGTGACATTACTGACAGTCATCCTACTCCCGGCAACACACTCCTTGTGTGTATGTATGCGTTACTATTTCCCACAGACACTTATCTTGGCAGCCTTTGAAAACATATTTAGACTACTCTTCATTTCCCATCATGAACAGACAAAAGCTTCATATGCAAAAGGAGGAGGACATGCATGCACCAGGAATGTCTACCTGAGGATTTAAGTTGTACCTAAATCCCCTTCAGCTATATACAGAGGAGTGTACATCTTTGTTATCGGCCCCGAACAGATCCCTTGACAAATGTGCTTGTCTGCAGGTCATGAAATTTCATGCATCAAACCTCTATCTACAAAGTTAGTTGACTCATGTTTTGGATGTCGTACTCGTAGGCTGGTTCAGCTAAGCCTTTTGTTGCTGAAATTAAAGTTGTCCTTTCATGACACCAATGAAAAATGCCTGATCACCCAACACAGACTGATAAGGTGAGAATAATTAATTTAGAAGCTGCGATTATTAATTCCTGCATTCTGTCTTTATGCAACCATCAGCTGTAGAAATGAATTGTCACTCCTTCAGACAGGAAATGCAAGGGCATTGTGAGTGATGGCTCCAAATCAACCGGGATATAATCAGCTAAAAAAAAACACACACACTTTATGGGAGCTTTCTAAATAAAACCAGCAAGTTTGTGTTCAATCTGACAGTAGCTGCTGTGACAAAAAAAAAAAATCTTGTTTCACCAGAAATACGTGAAAAAAGTCTGAAAGCAGAAGATTCACATTTATTTTTGTTTTCCTTGTGTAGATTGATGTTTGAATTCCGTCTTTAAAAATTCATGTCCTTCACACAGAACTTGAGGCAAATGTTGATATAACGCTCGAAAAGCTGCACTCGAAATGGGTCTTCGCTTGAGTGACAGGCCAGAATTGATTTTTTTTTTTGACAATAAGGTTTTAGTGGAGTCCCGGACCTGACACCTTACACACACACACACATGCACACTGGCTTTACTACGTTGATGGTCTTTACTAGCTAGGCTTTCCCTCCCCCAGGCGTGAAGGTCATTGGCCTGTTATTCTCATTAAAGTACTGGCCATGCTTCAAGTTGTCTGTCTCGCTGCTTGATTGGCAGAAGAGATCCTCGTCTGGGTACTTTTGAGAGACACAAACACAGACAAGTTGTAATAAATATGACACTGACGTGAAATGTTTATGCTGATGATGGACTGTGAGGACAGTTTTAGCTGTGATGAGTCATATAGCTGCTGTAACTCAATCAGGTTGATGAACCATCAGTTTGTGCTGAACTAAGGCACTTTAGAAGACCAGTTCTATGTAATAATGTGTCAGCTACATTATTATTTTATACCTTTGGCATCATTTTGGGCCAATTTAAACGCAATTGGGGACAACATGTCCATCAGACCACACCTGACGATTTTTTTCTTTTGCAATTTTGAATTTTAAACAAACTGTTTCATCAGAAATAATAGTTGCTTTAGAATTTGAGTGAACAGTTGAGTGAATCTCTGATAAAAAAAAATATACTCTTTTTTTTCTGAAAACAGCAGCATTTAATGCATGGACTCCACAAATGTGTTCAAACCTGATGACTCATGTTCGTACAGCATTATGTGACATTATTCTAAAGTGCATCTTGTCATGTCAGGAATGTTTCTCTTTCTCAGTCTTTAAGTGCTCCTTAAAGAAGACCAGCCCTCCTTGGTCCTCTGTGGTCTCCAAGTGGTTCTTCAAAGTTGTGGGCTCATTGTCCTGCTGCAGTGTGAATCCTTCTCTGCAAAGATACAAACCAGCGGGTGGAGCATGTCTCTGAGGAACGGGGTGCGACTTCTTCTTGGTCAGGGTGGAGTTGATTCAGTCAGGTCTCCAACTTCAGAGTAAAACAGACTTGAATATTCCAGACTTGAAAATTACCACCACTATGTTTCAGTGACGGTTCAATCCACTGTGGTATCCATCACCTTATATACCCCCTTCTGTTACTGACACAAGCCTCTAACTGGGGTTTATCAGTAAGTAGGACTTTTTTTTTCCATCATCTACTGTGAAATGCTAGAATTTCCTGGCTTACCCTGAGAGTTTGTCCTTGTTTCCCCCTTGTGAGAAGTGTTTTAGAGATGCTACTCATCCTCACAGAGGATACAGTCTTCTTTTGAATGGATTTTTTTCTGATTGCAGTCTTGCATTATTTATTCATCAAATTTTATATCTGCGATGAAGTTTATTTTCATTCTTTCAGTGAGCAAAGCTTGTATTGATCCTCGTCTTGATCTTCTGATGGTTTGATCACTTTTGTTCTGCCTCATCATACGTTAGATACAACTGATTCAGTTTCCACACATTGTTTAAGCGCCATGCTCTGCCCCTTTAGAAACCTTCAGTCTAACCATGATTTCATGCTGAGAAAGCATCTTTGCTTAGAACAACAATTTAACTTGGAAGTCTTTCTGAGGCCAGTTTTCCCGCCTAACCTGTGAGCATTTTTATGCTGGATACTTGAGGCACAGCTGTATTTCTAAGGAAGGAGTTACCATGCCACGAATGTGTCCAAATTATGAGACCCCATGCACCCGCATAAGGCCTGGGACACACTGGATGCATGGTGCGTTCGTTACCTGTTGCTGTGTTGGGTGGTTTCATTTCGGTGTCAATGTTAACAGATTGGAGCAGCTTTACTTTCTCAAGCAGTAGGCAGTTGCACTTTACTATTTGCATAACCATTACAAGGGATCGTTGAACACACCTGTTACTTCATCTCATTGTATATCATCACAAAGTGGTGCAACTAGGTACTACAAGGAGTCTTCTTCAGTTACACCACGTCACTCGTCATCTGCAACACTGGTGGATTTATTTGATTTGATTAAGCTGCTAACTGCAATTATTAAATTAAAGATTCATACTTAATGGCCATAGTCAAGATAAACATGTGATGATTTGTAGGGAATATGGAATAACTTTTATCTGCTTTCATTTGAATTCAGAATTGGCTTTCCATGTCCAGTTTGCAAATTCAATATGAATAAATGATGTGAAAAAGTTCTGAATTAAGAGCAAATTGTTTTAGGAAGTAATTAACTTTGATTCCTGAAGGGCATGTGCTAGATTTAGGGCTTGAATACTGATTAAAGCCCTTAAACAGGCATAATGTTAATTCAAAGAGCAGCGTGGTCAAGGCAGTAACTGTATACTAAGTGAGGCCATTTTAGCTCATAGAGCAACCATCAGCAGAGGAAGGTCAGCATTATTATAATACAAGCACAAGCACCTGGTAGCACTGACCTGAGTAAAGCTGATTAATCTTGTTCATCAGCAGAGGTCACACAAGCCGTGTGTAATGAGACGCTAATTGGAGAGAGGCAGTAGGATCGTTCTCTGAGACTAATCCTAAACTATTGGGGGGAATATTGAAAATAGATCCCTCTATTACAACCAGGGGGCAACTGTGGCTTTTGATAAGAATCTGTTTAAAATGCAGTTGGTATGAAGCCTACTGAGGAGCTGAGGCCTCTAATGAATGTTAATCCGATGAATTTTTGGACTCTTTTTTGCCTTTCTCTCCGACTCCATTCCCCTGGTGGATTGATTCAAGGATTACTGATGCTGGGGAAGCCTCTTCACTTACCCCGAGCACAATATGGGCTGTATGTTTACTTGATGCAGCAGACCGTGAAAAGCGCCTTCAAAATGTTACCGAGATATGAAATGTGATCTAAGGATATTTGGAAGACTAAGTTCAGGGCCAAACTGAATATATGCTATATGTGTAATGGGGACACAGCCTAAAGACAAGTAAATAATTATCTGTAAGTGTGTCGTCTGTAGACATTCTCACGTGTTTTATGTCGGCAGAGTAAATTAGGTGAACTAATGAAATAAAGCACAGGTGAAAGAAATAATGGGTTGATCGAATGTCAAGATGCATTAAGTACTATTAAACTCAAAATATGTTCTCTGACTGGCGGTTTTGAAAAGTGAATGTGTGAAATTCACCCTGACTTTAGATTGCATTACAATAATTTCATATAATTGCTGCAGTTTAACTTATATTGAGGTAAGCTCAGAAAAGCTTTTATATCTGTGGGACTAAATAATTCATAAGAATGAGGATTAATACTTTAGGTAGCAAGTTCAAGCTTTGCTTCTTTTATCTGTATTGAAACTGTACTGTATGTCTTTGGCTGGGCTATACAGCATGTATTTCATAGCCAAATAATGTCATTCAACTCCAGTCTACTACTGGTCATCAACAATATAAACCTTCATATGTCATTGAATACATTTACATGCATCCTGTTGTCATCAAAAATCAATGTCATCTATGTGAATTAATAACTCATTATCTCTACACAGCAGTTTATATACCTGGATATATACCGTTTTGCTCTGAAACAGCCTCAGTTTTAGATGTCATGAGTACTTCAAGTTATTAAAAGACTTCCTTTCCGATTCAGCTCCAAGTGGACATGAGGTATCATGATATTTCTGAAGATCTGAACATTCATGCTGTCAATCTCTCATTTTACCACATTCCAATGATGTTCTACTGGGTTCAGATCTAAAGACTGTAGCAGGTTCAACATACCCAGGGAAATATTTCTGTTTTCTTGTTTAACCAATTAAAACAAATACAATTGTGCCGAGTGATCACACTTCATGTGGTCAACTTGTTAAATCAACCCAGAGTTTCCCAATCCAGCAATGACCTTCATTTACAAACAAAGAACAAACTATTATATTGTAAATATATGAAGAAATTAAACACATAATCAAGGCTAAAGGCTCCACAGCTGCAGCTGCCAAAAGCACGAAGGACAGCTGGCAATATCGCTGACAGTGAATCTATAAATTAAAAGGCTTACGATATCACTGCCCAGTAATTAGGGCATGAGTAGATCTGACAGATATTACATTTCATTAAATAAATGTGTTGCTTTAGAACCAGAATTGGATTTGTTGCCAAGTATGTTTTCAAATGCAAGGAATTTATCTGTATTTGTGCATAACATCAGACACTAGAAATTAAGAGAAAAAGCATTCCATGTGCTGTATATTGGGGAGCAAATAGATACAAAAAAATAATTGGAAGTGGTAGATAGGTTTACTTTAAGAACTTATAAGTACAACAAGGATATGGTGTTATCATTTCAATCAGTCTGTGTTGTAGGATGATATGGGTATACAAAAGCATAATGAAATGGCATCTGTATCTCATAAAAATCATCAGGAAAAGCTAAGGTGGTCTCTGAACACCCCCCACAGAGACACTCTCACTATCTGTGCACCGAGCTTCCCAGGAGCTTCTGTAATTTGGTGATTCCAATTTCAAAGAGAATTGATTAGTCTGTAGGTCGTGCTTTTATGTTTTGATTCGTTATCTTGAACATAACCTGCCCTGGAGCAGGTTGACTGGGGAGGCCTCTTAACTCATTGACATGTTCACGAAAACCAATTTGAGTGCATTCAAATGTTGGAAGTAACCATTAAAGATTGTTAACTGTGGCCATAAAGAGATGCACATGATCAGCAACAATGATGAGTCATTCACACCATTACAACACCACCAGCAGCAGTCTGGACTGTTGACACGAGGCGGTTTGGCTGCATGGATTCAGTTGATTCTGATCTACCATCTGCAGCCTCAGCAGAAATGGAGTTTCATTAGACCAGGCTGTGTTTTTGTAGCCTGTCCAGTCTTGGTGAGCCTGTGCCCACTGCTGCCTCAGATTTATGGTTTTGGCTGACAGAAGTGGGACACAAGTTGGGCTTCTGCTGTTGTTGCCCATCTGCCTCAAGGTTGGACATGTTGTGAGTCCAGGATGTGGAGTGGTTATCTGAGACTGAGATCCCCAGGAGATCAGCGCTCTGACAGCAACAATCATGCCACAGTCACAGTCACTGAGATCACATTTTCACCCAATAGTTCAATGTGAACATTTCTTACAGCTTCTGACCTGCAATATGCAGGACTTCACGCATTGCACTGCTGACACACGATTGGCTGATTGGAGAAATGCATTAAGGAGCAGGTGTAACTAATAAAGTGCTCATTGAGGGTAAATCTGCCTCTGATTTTAAAAACTGTGCAGGTTGTTGCATGTGGGAGTATTATGAGTAGAAAGGCTCCAGAAACTGGAATAAATAAATTACACTAAACTGTGTATTTTGAGAAAAAAATAAAATGTAAATAGATAAGTTGAAGTTCAGTTTGAGGTCAACAGACAAGTCAAAGACAGATGAGTTAAAGTCTGCCAATACTATCATTCAATTTTTCTCTTGGTGATAAAGTTGATAAAAAAGGTCTTTTAAAGTTGCCAAACCTACTGAGAAAATTGTCAAGTTGGCAACACTGCCTGTTTTATAAACTAATATTTTTGCATTAAAGAGCTTGCAGTTCAAACTTCCTCTCCATTGTTTGAAGTAGGATCTGTTGTGGAAGTAGGGTCAGAATTATGTTGACCCTTTTCTACTTCATGATCAAACCAGACTTAAGTTTTTTTTATCCACTTTAAGAGTTAAACTAACACTCGAAAAAGATGATATCAGCCGATAAAAGTGTAGCTGCTCTGATTTGTGTAGGAGGAGGGTCTGGGGGATTAAAATGGCAAATAGTTCACATTTCACTTGGATTGTACAGTTTCCGCTGCTGTACATTTGTCTTTCTTTCAGGGATACGCACACTAAAACAAAATAAAACATCTTGAGGGACTTAAAACAGTGACATCCCTCACATTGTTATGACATCTGAGGACAACAACAGACATAGACAAATCTCATGTCACACCGCTGACCTCTCTTTCCCCTCTGTATGTCCAGTCGGCCAGAACCGGCTGAATTCTAGCGTCTGCTGTACTCCCATTGCAGCTGATGTGAACTCGTCTCACATGACGTTGCAGACGTCGCTGCTGCTCGGCCGTTGCTGCTCCTGCAGTTTTGTTTTTTTGTTTTTTTTAAATGCACCGCTGGAAAGCTCTGAGGATAGATGGCGTTATAATAGATGCGGCCATTCAAGCATAAACAGGCCATGAGCTGCTCTGAGAACTGCCCTCCTGTCAAAAATCTAACACTTCAATTTGTTCTCAAATTTGCTCATATGCTTCACAATGTTTAATTTGACCAATGACCTCTATTTTCAAAGAGAAAGTCTGGGGGAGAGTTATAATCAAGTTAATAATTCTGTCTGGTCTTTCCAGACAACGAAAGAAGCAAAAGTCATACAAGAAGAGGGAAAATAAAACAATGACAGACAGATTAAGTTAATCCATAAAAAACGAACTGATTCGACATTAAACCTGACAGAATAGATGCTTTAATCCTTTTGTTAGAGCAGTTATGAAGAACAGTGTGGCATTGCTAAGCCTTTTGCTTGGCAACATACACTGCAATATGTCCGAATACTCTTCTCCTGTCTTTTCTTACTTATTTCTTATTTAGTAACTGATGTCGGGCTTTTAAAGTCAGCCATCTTGCCTTGAGAAGTGACAAGTGTGACACTGTTGCTGAAGGGGACATTAGTAAGTGCTCCAGCCTGCTGCTGAAAATTTCTGGACAACAAATGGAAACACAAGCACCTTTTTTTTTTTTCTCCTGTTTTATTTACCGTAGGAAAATAGAGACAGTAATACGTTTAAATGTGAGTAATACATTGAAATACCTGCGTCTTTTACTGGCAATCCATTATTCAATGCTGTGTCGCTGCCACTCAGCATGTTCCAGAATACGGTTAAATACCATCGTAGAAAAACTGACACCACCTTGAAATATTCCTTTTATTTGGGCTTCATGCATAATCAATGAAAAGAATACAGCAAACACAAGAGAAGATAATGGAAAGGTAATTGTGTTCTTTTCTTCTCCTCCTCACCATCTGCAGAGAGTCGAGGATGGAAGTTTCCATGTGCTTTTTATCATCCCTCCCTTTTATCATCCCTTATTCAGGTAATCAGGCTAAAGAAGAAAACTCAGTATTTCTTTTAGGGTTTTTTTTTGTGTGGTCTGCTTAAGATTGTGCAGTAATACCAAATGGATATGTTTTTAATGTTGTAACATTATACATTGTTATATAATATTAGTAATTATTGACTCTTTGTTTTATATTTACCAATTTTTGCAACACTAATATACAGTTTAATAAATTAACTCCCTCACAGTGTAACTGTTAACCAGAAACAACATAAAAATACCTCTAAAATATTAATTTGAATGTAAGAGTAAACATTTAGTAAAGGCTTGAAGAAAAAAAAAACAATTTCTTTGTTTTTGACTTAACATTTTATAATACATACAAAATATATACATTTAAGATTTCTTAACACTTGTTCATGTGGAAATGTGTGATTATTTCTGAAAATGATGGTCAGTGCCCAGAAAAAAAACCCTGAGAAAAAGGGGTTGTGTTAGTGCTTCTCACTTTAAATGTAAAAAATCATTGAAAATATGTTTCCTCCAGTGCTGCTTCCCAGACATACTTTCCGCATTCATATTTGCTCAGAGCCAACAAGAAGTCAGCCAGCTCAGATGGCAGGAGTTTTGATCATGCGAGGTCCCTAGGCTCGATTGAGAAGGATGCTAATGTGCATGCCCTGTGGGCCCAAAATATCGGCCAAAAATTGAGGAAGCATGCAGAACACAAGGTAGCTTGTGGAGTAACTTTCATTCAGTTAAATGAGACATCTTGTTTTAATCTGGTATCCGGAGCTGGATACAACGTCACCTCTCAGCCTTGCTGTGAATCTGTCCCAGTGGCCACTTGCAGAATTTCAACCAAACAATCTCCTCCAGCCCAAAAAATGATTCCACTCATAGACCGACATTATAAAAGCGACATCTGTAAAACTGTTGACTGCCTCCAGGTGCAGACAAGGTTGTTTTTTTACTCTTTCTAAATATAAAGTTTCAATCCATGGAGGTTTCATATTTTCCCCAATCTTGCACAAGTAAGTTTTAATTTCCTGATGTCAACTAAATGTCTACTAACCAAGAGGGAACCTGTGGGCGGCGCCCACATGGTGAACAACACTGACACAAATCCAGAGGCGAGAAAAGGCGAGTGTGTAGGATGTACCGGGATCTACCAGCAAAAATGCAATATTATATTCATAATTTTGTTTTCATTAGTGTATAATCACCTAAAACTAAGAATTGTTGTGTTTTTGTTACTTTTGAATGATCCTTTCATATTATCCACACAGGGATCAGGTATTCTTCCACAGAGCCTGTCAAGTTGCATAGACTGTATATAAATTGAATGTAGTTTCGGGGTCTGAATAATGAGGTGGATGCGGAAGTACCTTTAGCTGCAATATCACGGAGTGCCGCTAGAGCTTGGCTCCAAAAAGCCTCTCATGAGTCAATATCTTTTTTTCCCACGAGTTATTTCCATTTTGCTAGCCAAATTCACTCCTTATTCGTTTTCTGGTGGTTCATCTGACAATAATCACGTTTTAATTAGAGAACGAGTTTCAAAATACAGTGTTTTTTGGGGACTGTGCTGCAGTCAGTTTTCCACTATTGGTGGGCGAGACGTTGTATCGTCAGCTTTCTAATCAGATTGAGTCAGATCTATTGCTCACTCCTCTTCAGCTCTGAACTCCTCTGAACTGGTAAGATGGCGCCAATATCCAAACTCAAGGCTTCATAACGGCCGTTCACAAACCAATGGGTGACGTCACTGCTGGTTGACACTTGGTTGCACCACCATGTTTCCATGTTGTATTTAGGCCAAAAGGAGAAAACCGAACACTGGCTTTGGAGTGGGCCTCAAACAATTTTTGTGAGTTTTGCGACCACTGTAGACACTCCACACTCAGGAGAGGAGAGTGAGGCGAGGTGTATTCAGCTAGTTGTAATTTACAACCTCACCACTAGATGCTACTAAATCCAACTCACTGCTCTTTGAATTAAGGCCCAACTCATGTGACCAGCAACAATGACAGACGAGTAAGTATCATAGCTTTTTGTAGATATACACATTATCAACATGCTGTTTACCTACTTCATCCTAGAAAAGAAAGTAATTACAAAGACATTTCTGTCATAATATAAACTGATGTTTTCTGAACAGAGTTACTTCATGAGAACCGCTTATTTTGATCTTTAAATTCAACATTAATATTACTACAGGTTATGTAGAAATATTCTCGAACGATTTTCTGGTCATTTAGCCATATTCAATGGTATATTTGCTGGGAGTTTGGTTATATAGCTCATTGTGTTAATCAGAATTTGTAAAAAATAGTCATCTTTGCATGGAAATTATAGGAGGTAAACTAATAATTTTGTTCAACAAACTGCACAGTCGGTCTCTGTACAATAATTAGGCCATATTTGTTATTAAAACAAAACCTAGTGACATTTTTAGAAGGTTGCAGAGTGAGACACACACACAGTTTTGATTAGACAAATGTAAAAATCCCATAATGGCTGGTGATGTGGCAAACAGAGTTGTTGTATTTCAAAATTATCCCCAGTGTTTCTCATCCAAAGAGCCCAAGGTTGTTAATTATGGTCTTACAGATGTGGACCTGTTTGTGACTGAATTTGAGGATGTTTTTCAGGTGGAAATGACAAAAAAATAGCCAAGGGCTTAAGTGGTGAAATGTCATCATGATAACAGTGTCAAAGTTAATTTACACAAGGAGGTTTGACATTATTTTTGTACTGTTTAGCACAGGCTATTTGGTGAGTTGAATCAAACATTTTAGTTAGTCTGACAGTGGACATTTTTCAGAAATTCCCTATCATCCTCAGTCTTCTTTTAAATCAAAACAAAGCAGTTGTAATCAGTAATCAGTTGTGTGCTGGTGTGCTTGACCCATGAGCCACGTGTGCGTCAAAACTCAAATGGTTTTGATACATGTGGAAAGAGTCAGCGCAGTAAAGGTTGGTGGAGACTTTCACGGAAAATGTGCTCATCCGTGTTTGGTGGGCGGTTTTCTTTGTTCTTGTTTGTTTTAAGTCATCTGTATGATGAGCGGCCTCTGGGATTGCAGCATTCGGCCCTATTGAAGCGGGGAGAGAGGCATCTGTATGTGACCTTGCGATGTAAGCACTCAGTACCTTTTGGCCCCCTGAAGATTTGTGAAGCGCTGCATGTAGTAAACCATATCCCATCATAAGCCAGCAGCACACCAGGCTAAAGTAAATCACTGTCTCCCTTGCTCCTCAACACAAAGTCAAGGTCAAAGGTCACAGCTATCTGCATTTTAAAAGGTGATTGAATCAAATATTCATGACTACCTCAAAGCAGCTTAAACCTTACATATTTGTTTATTTATTTAAGAAAGCATTGTGGATGCAGTGCGAGACATGCATACACATCATAAGCGAATCGGTGCAGACATTTGCAATGTTAATTGCCGGCCTCCAACTCCTCCACTTTTCTGCTCCCGTCTCCCCGAGGAGAGCGAATAAACGTCTGAATTCGTGTTGACTTAAGATTTGTTTCAAGTTCATCCAACTAGGATAAAGGAATAACTACAGATGTGAAGAGCTTACAAAGTAGAAGAATATTATAGTCTCTGCTCTTCTGTTCATTTGAGGATCCATGTGTACCAGCTCCCTGTTGTGTTTTGGATTGACTTCAAAGATTGCCTCGAACACAAATAACACGGCTTGAATCTACTTCCAAAATTAATATTTAGAGACCACGTGCAGAAAAAGGTTGTCCAACAGTTTGAAACAGTACAGCATCTTCAATATCACTAATGATTTAGTACCAGCAATTCATGATAAATAATGCAGCTTTGTTGGTTTCATTTGTGCAGTACATTATTTGGATGTTAAGAACTGTCAGACAGGTTTTGGTGTGAGTCAGTTTGCAGAAGCAGCAGTTTTCTCAACATGTTCATCCTCCTCCACGTACTTGTGAAAAGCGTGTGAAGAGGAGCTGAGTGACCCTTCATGGCACCATCAAGGTCCATTTTGTAATCTCACCTACTTCTGAAATCTCCAATCAAGTAACCACTGACTTCAACTTCCCCGTCCTGGTAAAGCTGACCATCTTTAGACAAATCTGTGAGATGCTCAAATTACATTTTTCTCAAAAGCTATTTAAAGCCTTCTCAGCGTTTAAGCACTCTACAAAAAGTATGGTAGTTTTCATTGGCCCTGGTGGGGTCCACTACCCTCATAATCCCTTGATGTTGCCACTTGGTTTGGATTCATGTTAGTTCTGAGGAAATTGATGTGTCCTCGCAATGAAAATAGAAATGTTAAATTTAAGAATCATCCTATTAAAACTAAAAAACAGCACTTTCTCCAGCTCTACAATATTTAATGCTGAAATTAAAACAAGTTCAGTTCAGCAAAGACAGAAGACATGAAACATGAATACAACAGTAAAACATTTGAAGAGAAACACAATTCAAAACATTAAATGTGCTGCTACTCCGCACAAAAATGTAGAATACAATAAGGTTTAATAGGTCCATGCTTTTATCCACTAAAGCTCATGCAGTGTAAGACGCTTCAAGTAAATAATTAAAGTAACCCACCAGTCAACCCTTGCCTCTGCTACCAGACAAAGAAATACACAGAGATAAAATTCACATTGTAATATGTATTCAATGACAGAATGAGTTGTTTTTCAGTGTTACTTGAATTTCACATTCAAATTGAATCACTCTTTTCTGGAGTAGAAAATCAACTCGTCAATCACAGCTTGAAGGAAGTCTATACCGGTGAAATTTTGACTCTCTTGACCGTTCTCTGACTTTGTTTGATGTGTTTCAGTGTCGACATTTTAAATCTTTCATATCCGCTCACCACGCTGTCAATAAGACTGTAAATGGTGAACTTAATGATATTGATGAGTCATGCTAAAAGGGAATTTGGCTTCGCTCAGGATTCATATTGAACATTTTACTTAAAAATTAAGACCTACGCCAGGCTTTCTGGAGAACTGTTAAACTATTGCACAGAACTTTTAAATCTGCACATAATTTTCATACTGTCTAATACTGTCTTTCTTCCCCATGACCCCTTCAAAGGTCAAACCATGTTCACAGTGTGTTACACAGAGCAGTACCAAATACATTTTATGTTTAGTACAGTTCTCTGTATCACAACATATGCGGGGTGATCAAAAGGTTCAAAGACTGCTCATATAAAAATGTAAAACATGTCTGATTCTAATCTGGCCAGAATCGTCTTTTAAGAAGTACTCTCGTGCAGCGAAACACTGCTCTCAGTTTAGAACGTTTCCTGAAAGTTCCGTTCTGTTAGCATGTCAAGACCATCTGCAATTATTGCGGAAGCTCCGCCACATTGTCAGAACGCTGAGGAAACAGGCAAGAGATGTGCAAGTTTGCAGCATTTTAAGAGAACCCAAATGTAAAAGGGCCACTGTCCGGTCCATTGCACCTAATGTTTTAGCAGAACTCAGCATTGACATTGGGAACAAATTCTAGGTGCACAACCCAGCATATGTCAAAGAAAAGTCTGGACATGGTTTTGGTTGCGCTTCTGACTTGCAAGCACTTATCTTGTAGCATACTTTGCATCATTAATCACAAAAGTTACTTCTTGCCACTGCTACTGTGCTTTGCTCTGAACTTTGATTTGATTGCTCCTCCTACAGTACAGATCATAACTACATATACTGTGGTTGCTTCAACAACAAGAGAGATCTTAACCCAATGAGACTGATTTTTCGCAACATTTTCTATGGCAGTCTTTCTGTCACTGTTTCTCAGATGTAGTCTGGTATCTCACTACCTATTTAGGAACATGTACCCATTCTTAATCCTGCATTTAAAGCTATACTCTGAGTCAGTACCATCCCAAATATCTGAACTGCTGAATAAATGTGGACTGTGATTCAGAATTGTTGAACCAAACAGTGTCCTAACTGGGAAAATATTAAATTTGGAGGAAAATAAATTAGCACTTGACAAGCTAACATGTCGACAGAAGCAAATCTATTTTTTCAAATCAATCGTGCTGATAAATTGAGGGTTGTACCTTTACAAATTAGTCAAACAGGATGGATTATGACTTTTGAAACGGAGAAGTTTTATATCCCAATGGGGTAGAAATGAAGGTCAGAAGACAGTATTAGGTCCAATAAAATGTTTATTTCTTGTCTTTTGAGTGATTCCCAGTAAAGTGCTCTTGAGCTTTACAGATAATTTCATTCTGCCATATTGTCCATGGTGACCTCTGTTGTGGCTGAAGCACTTAGTGTTCCCCAGTGATTTTTTTGTTTTCCTAAGGTCAGATCTCTCCTAATGGCTCTAAAACTAGTTTAGATGTCAGCAAGAGCAGTTCCCTGTAGCGTGCATTTAGACCCAGTGTAGGGCTGTGGTTTGTTTAGCGAAGTGGTGGAAAAGCTAGCCCACCGGCTTTTCACAGGTTTCCCCTCGATCGCATCAACAGCATCACACATCCAGCACTGATGCCATAACACAGTGTGCTATGGAGAGAGGAATACTCAGTGATGGTAGTTTTTCGAACATGTACTTCCAAGAAACCTTTTGCTGTTTTATTTATGAACTTATGGAAGCATCGGAAACTTGGGATGGAGACAAAAAACAGCATTAAACTTCAGTGCCCTTTTTCAGTTTTTATGTATCAGGGGATACACAGCTTCTGCAGCCTCTGACACACAACTACCACGGAAATACCTGTTATTGCTGTCACAGGGGCTAATTTGTTCCATGTCAGCATCCTGGTGGAACTCAGCTGCTTTTCCATGCTTGTTGCCCACACATTATGTTTGGTTCTATTGTGATTGTATCAAGCAGATGAGAATAGTAATTTATTGCCCTCCTCTGCTGCTCACCAGAAGGTATTTACAATAATGGCTTGCTTCGTAAAAGAATATACATTTGCCTCTTCAATCCTGGTCAGGAACAAATGTTATTATTATCGAGACTATTTCTGGGTAAAGTAGCTCCCCTCGTGTGCGTGGTGGCATCACATTTGACTTTTAAAAGGATTGTCCACAACAGCAGTTAGGTATGAATGTTGCGTCTAAAGATTTGGTGCTTTCTCTTGCAGGCCGATCTTGGTCAGCCATCTTGCGGAGGATAGAGATCTTGCTTTTATAACACATTTGTCTATTTTAATTTTGTATATTAAACATGAAATCTGAGTACATCTGGCTTTAAAAGGGCAGAAACACGATTGATTAGGAATATTTGACCTATAAGCTTACTCCTGATAATTTTGACAGGAGCGAGGTATGGTGTGGTTGCGGCTTTTTTAGGAACTTAAATTTCATCTTTTTAGATTCATGTTATTTCACCCGCATCTGAGTGAGATTATGTTTTCTGTTTTAGTTTACTTTATTTCTTGTTAAATCCTTGTATGTTTTTCCGGTTTCTAATGCAAGTCCTATGACTCATCCCTTCGTCAAGTCCTTTCGTACTGTTGTTCCAGTCTCTGTCACCCTGGTGTTATAATGTTGCTAGTTATTCATGGCATTGTTTTTCACGGAGCCATAAAACAGACACTTCACAGATGAAACAATGGACAATATTCAAGGTTAGGAGGACGGTTTGGATGCAAATGGGCCCTGATTGGTGAAAGTACAGTGTTCCAAAGTCGTCTTTTGTTCATTGGTTTAATGCATCCTATTTCTTTTGGCCTTTGTGCTTTCCATTGAGTCTTCTTGTTTGTATTGACTCCAAAGTGAAAAATATCTTCCATTTTAATTTTGGTATAGGGTCTCTGGGTTTTTTGCATGGTCATGGTTGTTTTTTTGTTGTTGTTTCTTGTTTATTTTCATGAGTCCATGACTAAACTACTGTTGTAATTTAGATGTTATCTAATTCAAGCTCAGTTAGGTACTGTAGTGTCTATTTCTTGAGCCACTGTGTGGTCTGTTCCATTAATTGCAGGTTCACAGATACTTAATGCAATTCTCTATCTTCCCTCAGAGTATGGACTCTGATCCTGTAATTTTAAGACACTTTCTATGATCTGTCCTAATGGCAGTGATGCATGGGCACAGTAAACCATCTCATTAACATCCTGTCTTGAAGATTAGAGTCAGACATGGCCTCTGCTGAGCCGCTGCTTCGAGGCCACCACCAAATCCCAAATGATTTGGTGGAGGCCCAGACAGGATGAGGATAGAAAAGTACGTAGTCTCTCCCCAAAGCCTGGCTGCTTCACAAGTTCGCAATGGTAATCACTTCCCTGACGTGTGGATGGATGCACAGATGTATTGGCTTCAACAACGAATGCTTGCCACCTCTCTGAGCTCTGCAGCACTCAGCAGAGAGACGGAGGGGGGAGCATGTGAAAAGACAGCCATCAAAAGGAGTGCATCTTACCACAGTGTTTGCTGATCGCGGTTTGCACACCACCATGCCAAATCATACTGCAGTGAATCAGTGTGGAGGCCTCAGTATGGAGCAGTTTAAAGTAAACAAACACCACTCGCCTCGAGTAGAGACTGCCGGTGGCTATGTACACCTGGGATGTACGCCAGCAGCTCTGCTCTATGTCCACAGTTGCCTGCTGCGATATTCAAATAGCTGAGGTAGTCTGCTCCTGAGAGTGAATTGACAAGCAGGTATTAGCATTTGTTGTGCAGCTGCTGTCATTGTATGTACAGTGATGGCAAGTCCTACTCAGCTAGTTAGAGCAAATATAAATGGTATATTATCTTGAACATACTGGAAGCCAGAAGGGCAATTATTTCATTGACTGTTATGCTGTTTAGCACAGCTGTCCTCAAGGTTTCAGGGTAAGGTAAGCCTCTGGCTTAGCTCACTGTGAGTTAGATTTGGCCCATTCCATATTTCATGAGGCTGACAGGTACATACCGATCTAATTTTGTCCTTGGAGATAGTCGCAAGGCCCCACATGCGATTTATCTGCAGTGCAGTGCTCCATGGAGCAGATGGATGAAGTGATAACAAATGACGGCCAGTGAAGCACCAACAGTCTGACTTATGAGTATACTTGTCGATAAAGTCCTCCACAGGCCACACTATAGCATGTAATGGGAGCGGGTTAGTGACCGTAAACAGCCATAACTGACCATGAACGCCAGCGTTAAGATGGAGGAAGCCCCCTGTTTGAAGACAGATGGAGATGGGGACTGATTTATTTCCCACCGTAGTGAATTGGGTGGTCATATTTGAACCACTTGTCAAGAAGATTGGATGCGATGACAAGGGAATGCGGGGTGCATTCGGGGTGCGGGGTGCTTGTGAGGGACGGCAGCAATTTATTTTGCATCAGCAAGGAAGTTGCAAAGCCCTGTAAAAATGATGCAATTTTGTGTCACGCCTCTGTGGAACAAGCCCTCTTTGAAATTAGGTATATATTGGAGCTGGAGAGGATGTAGCATGAGACACTTCAATCTTATTTGCCTCGTGCAAAAATGCACTCAGACATATGCCAAGCAAAAATGTCATTCCGAGTGAGCTGGCTCCTGATGACTTGGGTATTATCATTTCATGTGCCCCTTGAAGTGCCCAAGCTTGAGCAGCATTACGGCGCCAGATAGAGGGTTTTTTTCTCTCACAGATAGTTGGTCTGTGTTAATGTAGGTATCAACAGTGTGAGATTACCCCTCGTTACTGACCACTTTGATTTCCGTGAAACCTGCAACTAAACTGGGGTCAATCAATGCAGTGCAGTGCAAGCTGAGGAAAATCTATTTGTTCTCAATTACACTGCAATCAGCAGCGTCACAGTATCCATTACTTTCCATCTGCAGTCACAATACCAGAGAGCATAGTATTATGGTAATTAATGAATTTGTACAAATATGACACTGTTAATTTAAAACTGATGAATTCTTAAATGAAAATGCACCATGAAAATATTCCCATAAATGGGACCACCTTTAGTTTCAGCCAGTTCCCAAACGCTTTGAGAATTTAAGGTGCAATAATCAAATTAGGCCACCTTTTATTGAAATATATCCATCAGTCTCTTGAGACAGAAACTCAGTGGAGACATATACTCCTAAATAAAAGATAATAAAACCTGTTAAATCAGGATTAGCCCCCTAATCTGGTTTGTGCTGGCCAGGGAGAGCAGTGTCCTCTTGGCTGGAAAAGGCAGCATGCGCGCGCGCACACACACACACACACACACACACACACACACACACACACACACACACACACACACACACACACACACACACACACACACCTACCTCCACACAGCCCCCATGCTGCACTGCCACCTAGCAGACAAAATGAAAAACACTGAAATCAAATAATTTTTTTGCGTCGTTGCAGGCAAATGTGCAATTGGTATAAACTGAGTAAAAAAGAAGAATCTTTTCATTCAAAATGTAACAACATCCCTCTCATTGCTGAGCAATTTAATATTAAAGAGAGCTTTAATATTAAATGAAATGCTCTCTTTCTACCTTTTTTTTACACAAAGTTTGAGCAGCTATCCTTATTCAGACATTGTATTGACTTCCATTCACCGTGGACAGTCTAACCCTGACCTAACCTAAATTCACATCCTACCTCTCAACCATGACCTCAGACATAATGTTTTGCCTCATTAGGAACAGGTTTTGGTCTGCATGAAAACTAATAATTCTGACAAGGTTAGTGTTAAACTAAAATGTGTAAACACACACACATGCAGTACACAATCAGTTAAAGTCCCCTTTTGGGATTTTACTGCTATGCTGATTATGCTGAAAAGATCAAGTGGACAACATGGCAGGTGACATGGCACATGCTTTGAGGGAGCCCCATTGTGATTCACCAGACACACCATGTGACTTAAGGCAGGGGGGTAGGAGGGTAAACGGGGGCGGGCCTGAACAGCTCTCCCTGGAGGACAACATTGTTACCTTTTCCAGTTCATCAGTGGTGGCTGCCCTGGGGAAACAGTCGATACCAAATGTTTGGGCACTTAGTCACTGTTGTCAGCTGTCAGATACAGCGGATTAGACCCCACTTGGCTGCACATGGCTGACAAATCATTGGGATTGGTTACAGGGGAAAGTGCTGCATGTGTACCGCTGCAGGTGTCTGGCAGGGTGGAGAGACGGTGCGTGGTCAGATAATAAATAAAAACGTTGCTGGTCATTAATGTCCAAAATCACCACTGGCTTTCAAGAGTTTTACTATAGCGCTGCAAAGCTGCATAACCCAATGAGGCACAAGCAAGCATGGGAATTATAAACACCCTGTCACCTACACAGCTTACTGCTAAAACATTTCATGAAATAAAAAATAAATAAATAAATAAAAAGGGGTGGTGGGATGTGGGGAGTGGGACGGTGTGCATCACCTCCAATATACTGCTTGGAAATTGGAGGTATTTCACTGTTTGGATTGTCTTTGTTTTTACTCATACTTGTGTATCAAAGGGGCACCAATGCATTATCTTCAATTACCACTGGGTTGGTGGCAACATGCAGTGAGTACTTGGATGGTGCACTCATACACAGAGTATGAAACGCTGGACACTTTCAAGCCTCAACAGTTAAAAACCATGGCTACTTCTCCAAAAGGAAGGGACCACCAACCTATTTGCAAAGTCCTTCGGCTGAGGAAGCTGCAGTCGTTGCAGAAAACCGCACTCTACGTGGTTGGATCAATACGTTCTGAGACTGCTCCTGGAAGGTATAACCCGAATTCAAACTTTGTCATTTGATCAAAATTAGGCACCCGAGTTACGCACGTTTTTGTGAGCAGTGGTACGTGTGATATGTACGGAAGCGAACTCAACAGCACGACTCAACACACAGCTCAGTTCAAAAGTTATTTGCTGAACAGATCAGATAAAGTCCAGGCGTAGACACCAAAGGGCAATCCAAGCACGCAGAGACAATGAGGCAGTCCAATAATCAAAACCAGAGGTCAGTCCAGGCATTGGTACAAGAGGGGGTAAGACAAAGGCAGATCTAAACAAGCACAGAGAAGTCAGGCATACACTAGAAAACTCAGGGACAAGAAAAGCTGAGTAGGAGAGTTGGGAACGATGACAAAGTGTCACCGAAGGGAAGGAACACATTAAATACACATGAGAGTGGGGAGGCAATTGGACGCAGGTGGGAACAATCAGGGCAGAGCAGACGATCACAGAGGTGGGAAACAGGGGACGGGAAGTGAGGCAACCTAAAGCGAGACGAGAGGTGAGTATCAAAATAAAACAGGAAATTGAAGACAGAATACTCCGAAATAAGAGAAAAGAATTTAACGGACAGGACGATATGTAACAGAGGGAACATCTGCGATGTTGTACGCACCTAAAACTTGAGCAAAGAATGCACATCAAAGTTTGTGAAGAATTCTATAACAAACTCTATATGTATAAAAGTACAAACATGGATGTTTAATACCACAAAAAAACACACCAAAACACAAAAGACAGACACAAAAGATACAGGAATAAAGGGCCAATAAAATGATGGCAAATAATGGCACATGTTAAAAGCAATGACAATCTTCTGTAAAAATATATTTTAAGATATTTTTAAACATGTCAACACAGGGTGAAGTTAAGTACGCCTCACAGGTCATTCCAAGTTTGCGATGCATGAAAGGAAAGGCCAGATTTAAGCAGCTTCGTTCTGGTGGTTTGGACCTTGAGGAGAATTTTCTCTGACTATATTGTGATATAGCCAATAAAGGAATATGTGAGCTTGATATTTACCTCGTAAAGCTTTGCCGAGAAAAACATGTTTGCTTTTTCATAGACACAGTGAAGTCCATTGGGCCATTAGATATTATACTGTATTACAATGATGTGCACCAGTCACAAAAAGCAGCATTATAGACTACGTTATTTCAAAAGAGACAGAGGCATGCATATGCATTGCATCAACATAATCTAATCTAACAGGAAGCTTTGGACTCATTTTTTAAAAGTATTGTTTTCAAAACCTAACTTTGTTCTGACTTTTTGTCGGAGGCTATCAATACAAACAGCAAAGGTCAAATTGTCATTGAGCCAAATGCAGAGCTATTAAGAGGTAGTAACCCTTCTTTAGATGAGCGGTCGAGTGTTAAAGCTGTACAGTGCGGGGGTGATGACAGGAATGCAAAAATATAAATCATACATTTGGTCCTTGTAGGGTTTAATAAAAACTTTAATCACAAAAAGAGCCTCTTTTTCTATTCAAGGTCGCTTTAAAAACATTGCAGTGGAACCTGGCAGAAGAGGACCTGCTCACTATGTAGATATGAAAGACTCATTCTAAGGAATTACAACGATTCTTTAGAGAAAGTGATTGCACACGTATGAAAACATAGTTACCAATCTTTTTTAAATTCATAACAGATGCCCCCAAAATCATACACACTGAACCCTTAAAGACCCTCTGCTTGTGATACATGTCTCATGGACACTAGTGCTTTTCCAAATAACATACTTCCCATAGTAGACTGACAAATAATGCTCTTACATGTTAGGACTTGTATTTGTGTAGCACAGGAATTGTGACAGAGTTGTGTTGTATTAAATCACACACTGCAGTTCTGCACTGACCGGAAATAGCTCAGCCTGTGAATACATCGCCCGCTAAAAAATCTGCAGCATTAATTATTTTACCCAGAAATGAACGTGTTTTTGTGCCCTCTGTTTATCACAATAAACACACTGATGGCTTTTACGTTGGTGGACCCACCCTTTCCTCTACGCAGCCAAGATGGCGACCGTTTAGGGTGAAAAGTGTCAACCGTTGGACCGCATCATCCTGGTACTTTTAGTGCGCTGCATGTTTCTGTACTTGATAGTGTGAACGCACTTAAAACAGTGAGAGTTTGTAGACAAGTTTTTGCTTCACAGCATCATGTGGCCCTGTGTTTTATACACATGATGCAGATCTACTCTTCATTCCCTCATTCTTTGAACAGAATGTTCCTTCAAGGTTATGATAATAAAATATACACCGGTATACCGCATATGAAAATCATTTAGTTTGTCCTTCTACCTAATGAAGGGTGCTTAGACCAAAGCTTTATGTGAAGTTATTAAAAAAGATTGCGTTCAAATAAACAGTTTTGTTTACGTTAAGACTTTTCAATATACAACCACAAATATACAAAATATAATATTCCCTGTGTGACATGTCTGCCAAGACATCAGTCTTTTTCTGGGTCAACCAGCTACGGCTCCCCAGGCGCAACTCAATGTAAAATTTAAACACTGTCCCTACAGATAGAGAAAGACTTCACTCACCAGTAGGCAATCTTGACACCTGCAAAGAGGTTAATATTACGTGGGCTCACAGTCGGCTGCAGCCTCAGACAGGCATGGTTGTGCTTTTCAGGCAGAGCTCTCTTCCTGAAGGTCCTGCTCTGCTTTCAGAGCGGCTCCAAGCTCCTGATGGCAGATAATTGGAATCATTTTTAGAACGGTAGCCTGCGTGGGTGTGACAGCTGGTAATAATGTGTGCGTGTATGAGTGTCAATTGCGTGTGTTTTTAGGCTTGACAACACATGAGAAAGGGATGAAGGTAGAAAAAAAGGAGAGAGAGAGAGAGAGAGAAATAAAAAAGTTAAAAAACAGGAATCCCAAGCTGTGGACAGTTTCTCTGGATAATGAGATGCTGGAATGGTCTGCATTAGGTATTTGGGGCACATCTGTGTCTTCATAGACCAATGGGCCAGGTGCATCATTCTGCCCCTGCGTTTGATCCATCCTTTCATTTCTGTTCAGAACGGAACAGCAGAAGTTGACATTTTTGATACTTTGCACCATGCTGCTGTGGGTACAAAGTAAAAATACCAAAACCAGGAGGCAGCCACCGCAATTTACATGACCTACTTACAACAGGTAACCAATGCTGTCATGGAGTAGGAGCGGTGTTTGAAAGTGAAAGAGGAATTATATTGCATTGTGTATGTTATTACACGTTTCCTCCCACTACTTTGCGTTTCCACACACAAATGTGAGAGACCATCTGTTCGTCAAGTGCCATAAAAGTAGAGGCATTATTAATTTAATGTCATAGAAAGAAACCAGTCCCACATTTGTTTGCCACATTCAGTTTAGGGCTGTCATTAACACGGCCATTTCAACACGTCAAAGTATTTAGGGCTGCAATCATATTTTACTGCTTTGTGTAAACATATATTTATGGGAGCATTATCAACAACAGAAAGCAAGACGGGGATAACTGACAGCAAAACAAGATCAGTGGCATTCAGTTGCCAGTTTATTAAACACACCCAGCTAAAGCTACATTAATGCATTCTAATATGACAGCGTGGTCATAAACCCGTCCATCATGAAGGTTCTAATGTTCAATTTTAGCTGAAACTGTAACTATTAACTGTATAACCGTTCTGCAGGCTGCTGTTGCTGCTGGATTGTGTTGCATTTGCAAACTTTTTGCTTCTTTTTGTGGAACATGTTCACATTTTTAACAGAGGAGGTTAAATAGTGCAACACAGCTCTTAACTTAATCCATTTTGGATGAGTATGAGGACATGTTGTGCGGCAAGCTGCACGTGTGAATTGGCATTTCCTAAACTCCCGGAGACTTTACATTGTGATGACATCATGAAAATTAAACTCACTTTTCTACGGGCTGGGGAGGTTTTACAAATATGAAACTTCCATGAATTAAATATTCATAACAGAAAGAGAAAAAACGCCCTGTTTGCAGTTGGAGGTGTCCTGTCAACAGTTTTATAGATGTTTATTTTTTTAAATAGTTGCAAAACTGCCCCAAGCTTCAACTCACCATGACACAAACCATTGAATTGCTGTTTTGAAGCCTTGAGTCTGACATCTTGGCTGTCACCATCTTGGATTATTGGGGCCAGAAGTGATCATCAGAAAAGCTGGGGAGGAGTGAGGACTGGATCTGACTGAAAACCAGAGAACACTGTGCCCAGATATGTCAATCAAACCAGGCACACCCCAGACATTCCTAATATCTAATTCATTATAATATTATTTTTCAGAAGGACCACAAGAACACTGCGAATGACTCACAATGAGTCATATGAAAAAATAAATGTGACTTTATATTTTAGTTGAATGTGAGTTTATTGGATTTTTTTTTTTTTTTAAACCAGCCCTTGGTAGCCCTTAGTGGTATTACATTTAAATTAATTTATGCACTGGCTTAAATTTTAGACCCAGAAACTAATTTAAAACACATCTCTGGTGTCTGAATTTGCAAGTCAGAGTTTACCAAGTTAAACTCACTTGCATGTAAATTCACACCGATTTTTCTCCTCTACTCAATGAGACTCGTTGATTGCAGCAATTTCTATTGGAATGATTTAAGATTGCTGCAGTTATCATTAGAATACAGTTACAAACAAAGGAAAATGTTGCTTTTTAAAATCCTGGAGTTTCCAAGCCTTAAGCAGATTTTTTGTTTATTTTTTAAACAGATGGACCGGCATCTGTATCCTTCTGGTGCCCGTCTGGAGGCTCAAGCTCAATAGATGACGCAATGAGAGTTTTCCACTTTTAAAGAAAGCAAAAGTAAATTTCCCAAAATGCAACACTGTTGCTACATACATTTAGTTTATGTTGAAACAGTTGACAATATTTGTCTCAACATTTAGAAAATGTTCAACAGTTTGTAAAAATGTGTGCAGCTAAAAAACTTTGGCTGCCTTTTGAAAAAGTTTCCTCTTCTGCCTCTCTCCCCTTTTTCACTCTGACAGACTTTCTGCTATTTCCTTTAATCTTTGATTTCCCTCACCGTCTTTTCAGGTTCCCCATCGCCGTCTTCCTACACGTGCCGGAGTATGACTGGGCAATGTTCTCTCCTCTGTATCACCCCTTCACACACATACTCAAACACACACCAGCCCAACCCATTCTCTGTAATGTTCAACTCATGCATCACCTGCATACCAATTAGACTTCAGGTCCCACATGGCTCATATTCAGGGCTGAAAGCCAGTGGGGCTCCAGGCACATCAGCACCCTGGAGTTGTGAGCTACCCTCGCTTGTTCTCTAGAGAGCGCACTTAACAACCCGCAGAGGGTTTTTCTGCTGCCTCCAGTTGGCACCCAACGTGGGGTGCTGATTTTCGTCACAGTTTAGTCATCCAAGAACCTGCGCTCCAAAGCCTGCTCTCTCTTTTTTTCTTTCAAGGAGTATGTTGTGAGCACTGATCTCTGAGACCATCCCCCTGCTCCTCGAGAGTGAAAGCCCAGTGATTGGAGTGGCTGGTGTGAAGAGGAGCAGCCTGACGTTAAAGCTGTTGAGGTTATCATCACTGGCACTCGCGCTCGGAAACAGCTGAAAGGTTTCAGGTGCGGCTGAGGTCAACCATTCTTCTACTTATTTGTCCTGATCTCTAATCTCTTATAAGTACTCTTATTGTAAGGTGACTGAAACGTGGAGTCTGCGTTGGCGTAAAAATTAAATGATTAATATCAGCACAAAAGCAGACTGCCCAGTGTCAGAGGCTGCAATAACAGAATGTGCACGAGTGTAGAGGTGTTTAGAATAAACAGATGTAGATGATTTAAATCTGAAACAGTAGTGGAAATAATTGGAACACCATCGGACAATGTTTCCTAAAGTGTAAGCCGCAGCCTGGTGGTAGTGCAGGTTGGCTGTGAAAGGTAATTTACAACTAAATACAAGATTTTCATTTAAAAATGTTTAATTAAGTTGGAAATTATCTAAAAATAGTCATGGTTAAATATTTACATTTAAAAGGTAACCAGAACTCCTAAAATAAAGCCTTTAAATTGCACGTTAATCTTCATTTTTCTGATGTATTTTTGATCTTGAACGTTTATTGGTCTAGGATTTGTAATTGACAGAATGGTTGATTTTATTGGCATTGTAAGAGTTACAATGGGATGGCTATCAGCTGACAAAAGAAAAGCTGTTAACAGAGAATCAATCTCAACAAGCGAATCATCAGAAGGTAGAACAAAAAAAATAGAACTCCGACAAAGTACTCTAGGAAGTACCTTTCACTGGGAATGCCAGATGTGGGACCAGGAGGCAATCCTCTGCTTGTGTATTACTTTGAAGTGCAATCAAACAAAAAAATGGGAAACCGTGCAAGCTCCACTGCATCTAAAAACTAAATATGGACAATACTATTCAGATTTAATGCCACGTTACACAACATGTGATTCACATCCAGTGTCGAGATAAACTGTTTGCAGGGAGAGATACTCAGAGACTGGAGTAACTCTTCTGAGAATGGGCGCTTTGTTTTGTTGAATGGATTAAATATTAGGCAGCAAAGAGCCCAGCTGTGATGGATTGACATAACTCCAAGTGTTGGTCTAATTTAACCAAATGACGTATGCATGCTGATCTTGGCAAGCAAACATAACATTTGGTCTTAGTTCTATCAGCTATTTGTGTTTACAGAAAGGAGTTCCTCTAATTCGGGTACTAATACATTATTTTCTCAGACTAATCTTGTCTTTTATTTGTATTTTTGAATCCGTTAATCGACTAGCTCTCAGATACTAATCAGAGTCACTGTCTCAATTGGTGCTTGATTAAATGCAGGTGCACTGGGAAGGTCAATCAGTAAGAAATGCAGACAATGCCAGTATGTTGTCTGCTACAGGTGCCTAGTTAGACTGATTAGACTCCAGGCAATTTTCCACTGAATTGCGTATCGTTCCAGCAAAATAAAAGAGCTAACTGTAAAAACAAACGTATTTATAATGAATTCACAACTCCATTGTGTGATTTGTCACCAAAACTGCAAATATCTGAAGTGGGAGAGGAGCGCTCTGTTGCTGTTAAGGACAGAGGCTGCAATTAACTTTGTTGTCATTTTTCAAAGCAAATACAGTCAAAATTAATTTGGAAATCAAATGTTAATGTGTCGTACATATATTATTTGAGACTACAAGAGCATCATGTTCTTGGAATTTTTTGAATCCATGCTTTACCAAACAAACTAAACCTGATGCTTTATACATTCATGCTCATATTAGTCGTGTGGTTCTGCCACACAGTGAGATGTATGGGCAATTTGGTGTTTTATTGGGTTTGAGTGACAGTAAAACCTGGCAGTAGCAGGTTGTAGAAGCTGTAAGCTTTATTTTTGTGACATTTTGACGTTGATAATTTGAAGTCTGCTCGTGTAGCTGTAAAGCATACTTCTGGTCTTTGAAGGAGATCTTTGTTAACAAATCAAACAATTTTAGCTGACTATACCCTCTATTTTGAGTTGCCGTTAACGCATTATCAAATTGTTCTGGCCAAAATTGTTGTATCCTAATGGGCATAGACCTTGGGTTAACTTTCAAATATTTGGCATTGACCGCTGTATGTTGTGCGCTGGAACTCTATCACCATTGCCATTGTAGGAACTATTTCAAAGTCATCGCATATCAACTCTAAAGCTGGAATCATATTTCTCCGGGCTGCACACAAGCAAAAATGCCTTATCTTGGTGTTAAATGGTGAGTAAAACTTCAGGGCTAAGTAAGCAGAAGATTGAAAAAAAGAGAGAACTCAATCGATTGGACCTGTTTTGGCTGGCTTGCAAGTTGATAGTTAGCCTGCCAACTAACACTGTAAGTAAACATTACATCCCCCAACTTCCTACCTGCTTTGCATGGATGAGTGAATGTCTCTTTGTGGTGTGGCCCCTGCATTAGTGTGGCTCATTTACCTGCAACACAGAGCCTTCAGACATACAGAATGTCTACACAGCTGCGTTTCTCAGTCATCCGTCTCATGCACATCTGACTGAACAGATTTTCTTCTAATCCATGCAGCTGTGTCTATGTGAGCGTCGTAATGACTGTCATGGCTCGTGTTTTACTCCCACTATTCAGTCGTGACCCCGCCCACCAAATCCATTGTGTGTTAGGCTCTGAACCGTTTAAACACACAGGTGACTCCTGATGACAGGGAGTAGCATGAAGGTAAGAAATAATTTGCAAGTGGAGTAAAAAATATTCCAAGCACCCTGTCTGGATGGTCTACAAAGTCGCTGGCATCATGTCAGTGCTGTGATGAAAGAGTTTCCCACAGAGGAACTCTGAGTTTCCCACTGGGACTCCTTCATGCTCTCTTCCTTTAAAAAAAAAATAAAAAGCAATGGGCTTTTTTTTGTATTTGTTTGTTTGATGAAGCAAAACATGACAAGTGATTTAATATAGACGTTACATAATATTATCATACCTGAATACATACATAAATCACAATACTGCAACGAGACGAGCATTACATTAAACAGGGAGTGGGGCATACTGTACGTGCCAAGGATGGATTGATATGAGCCACAGGAAGAGCTTTTTTATTTATCTCCCAAGTTGGGTGAGGACACTTGGAGAGCACAGACCTCCACCAAGGCCAACAGGCCACTCTTCTATGTGCAAATCTACAACCTCACGTTATATAAAGTAGTCTGGATGTATTTCCAAAACTATTGGAATGATTCTAAAATGCACCTGTAGTGTGATAGTTCCTACAGATCATTTGTAATGCAGCATAACTGTAAATCTGTGTGATCCTGTCAATCTGTTTCATAGACTGAGTTTCGTTCCACCTACAGCATGACCATCAGATCATCACGGCAGATTCAATTGAGGTGATTTCATCTCCTACCTGCTGGCTCTGAATGAGTCAACTCACGGAGGAAATCCTGCCCTATTTCCACGGGTGTGCTTTTAGTAACATGTTTGTTGGAAGTCTCATCACCAAACCCTCCCTTTATATCCTATTAAATAACCTATTGCTATTTGTGGTGAAAATCTAAAATCCTGGTTATTTTTCAGACATTTTTGTTTTACCTTTCTGGGTGGCGTGGTGGTGCCGTGGTTAGCACTGTCGCCGCAAACGCCTCGTTCAGGATAAAGATTACGGATGGACGGATGTTTGCCTTTGTGACTACTAGTAGGATTTGAAGTAAATACAAGTGAAATGTTGTGATTGGTCCTCATCTTTGTTCAATTATTAGGCTATTTGAGAAGAACAAGTGTCAATCTACCCATGACGTGTATTTTAAACTCACAACAGCAGGAGCAAAGGAAACAAGGCAACTCTCTTAGAGACCACCCACGGTGACATTGACACTGAAAGAGGAAGCACAAATTTCCTTTCGTGTTTTTATTTGGGGTTCAAAGCGTCCACAGGCTGTTTGAATTCTAAACCCAATAATTTGCAATTTCTTGTTGAACCTCCCCACATTCATCATCACCCTTTTCATTTATATATGTACACACAGTTTGACAGTACCATGTATATTTATGGGCTCGCTATAGCTCTTCATTGAAGTTGTGTAAACAGTGAGTTAAATATTCAAACTTTTTTGTGTGCGTGTTTTTTTTTCATAATTTTCTCAAAACATCAGCCTGACAAATAATCAGTCATGTCATTTATCTTACTTTAAAAAAAAAAATAAAAAAAACATGTACCATTGCATCATGTAACCAAACCACAGATCACTGGGGATTATAGTCTGGAAGTGTTGAGAGTATACTGTTGGTGAATAGCACTGTATGAAGAGACTGAGCAACACTAGACAGTGTGCAGATTACAAACAAGCATTATATGCTGTCATTAAAAATATAACATAAGATGGTTCAACCACGAGTCATACGAATTCGTGGGGCACTATTTCTATGAGGTGCGCTTATATTATTTATCATCATGGCTTGTTAGTTTCTTCAACAGGTGCTGTTCATATGACCTAAATATTGCAGAATGCCCAACCAGGAAACAAACAGGTGTTTCGTTTAAATTGATCTTTACAGTAAATATTTGAAAAGTCATGTAGAACGCGATACGAATGTAAAAAACTGAATTTCAAACTTTTTTTTTCCCAGGGCTGGATATTTCTGATGCAGAGCTGTATTTGCTCAATGGGCTTGGATTTCTCAGCCAGAAATCAGCGACTGACATTTATAAAACAACACTAAACAATGATATTTATATTATTTATTGCTTATTTATGTTTAGTTATTATTATTATTACTACGTAATGTATGTGCTAATACAGGATACTGAAACAAACTGAAAACATTGTGTCATCTTCTGTGTCTCCTATTATTTTGAAAAGCAAAATTCTCCTCACTTCCTGTGACCAATAAACAAAATAAACCAACTTCAAATTGAAGATACAATCAGGTACAATCACACTCTAAATACATTGTACATATTACATTTTCACAAATATACCATTCACATTCATTATCTCAAAGTAAATATTATATGCATCTTCAAATGTAACTTATCTACCATCCTGAACCTGATCTGCCACTTCTTTTTATAACAGTGACAGTGAGAGTACACCTTCTGGTTCAACTGGGACACATTGTCAGTGAAGAACCTTGGGTCATCATCTTCATACGCCCTCACACAGGTGACCTAGCTGGGGTTGCTCAGCCCCAGTTTGTGACCTGACCGAGTAGCGCTTGTACTCCACGGTTCAACTCTCTTTATCCAAGGCCCGGGTGCCTTATGAGGATCTTTGTTTGTCAGAATGCCTTTTTCAGCCTCTTTCCAACATGTTCTTGATTTTACGGTCAGTGGCCTGCTCCCATCTGGTCCAGGCACATTGCTTGCTCAGGCTCAGTGCCTTGCTGGCTCGTTCCCCATCCACTTTTTTTTCTTCATCCCCTCCTAAAATAAAAAGAATCAGTCCATCTCCGGTGTTCAGTCTTCAAAACACCTGTGCCATTGGATCATGTAACCAAACACAGATCACTGGAGATCTCATGATACTATGGTACAATGTAATGTGATAAATATATTATTTTAACATTAAATGTATGACTCAGTAAAGTGTGAAATAAGTCAAAGGATCTAAATGCTTCCAGGATCCACTGTGTAATGTAAAGACTACATGATTAAAGCATATATTAAACATTAACTTTCTTCCAAAGTACCAAAACAGATTATTTAAAGTGTGTTTGATGAATATATCAAATTGAAAAAAAGACATTAGAATTTCATTGTAATGTAAATAATCAAGCAGGTGTTAAAGGTCTTGGTGCAAAGTCTACCCAAACGTACAGGTAATATAAATGTGTTTTTATGAAGTTGAAGATGGTAAAAAGCAAAACAAAACCACAACCAAAGTTTTACTCAAAATATGAAATAAAAAATCTTAGCAAGGAATATAAAACTGATAATATTAATATGGATTTCAGATGCTGGCTGTGTTAACATGTTGCCTTCTGTTGAGGGGGACCCCAAGTAATACTGTCCTCAGGTCATGTGAAAAAGGTGTGATATGTTAGGCCTGTATTTTTTTCCTGAAATAATGTATTTTGTCTTTAAAAAGCAGCATGGTTGGCATCTTACAGTATTTGGCCCAAATCAGCTGCATTGCTGTGGGCTGCAGAGAAACGATGTATCCTGCTCGCAACTGAATCAAATCTCTGAAGGAGAAAAACAAAGCTCCGAAGTGTCAGACTGGCCTCCTCCTGGAAAACAGACATGGGGGAGCTGAAAGGAGAAATGGAGAGAGAGATGCAGACATGTGGCTCAAAAAGGAGGAAGAGTGGCAGAAGAAGGAGCCGAACTGATGAAGATAGTAAAACAAGGACACTCTTTAGTCTATAATGTTGTAAAGTTCTATTTCTAAGGATATTACTATGTTGATTTAAGTGCCCTGAGATGACCTTTGTTGTGATTTATTAGATTTAGTTTATTAGATTATTGACCTTTATTTACCTGTTACTTATGCTGATTATCTCTGCTGTGCACGAGTACATATTTGTTTCTTTCTGACGCTTCCCCCTCCAAAGGGCCGATTTCTGTTTAGTTCATGCAGAAAATATGATCATGTATAAGAGCGTGTTAATTCACTGATCCAAAACAAACAGAGTAAATGATGGAACTTGCTCTGCTTGTAATGCATGAGGATGTTTCTCCCTAACTTGTGGCGCCTTTCCATGGCTTGATATCACATATAGGTTGAATTTCAATGAGTGTGTTGGTGTTTTCATCTCTGCTGCAGGTTGTTTCTTGGCGCCAGTTATCTTCTCCTAGCGTATGAGGAGCACCTCTAAACTGTCTGAGTGTGTGCCAAGCGTTTGGACAGGTGCCTAAAGAGGCAGCACGCCGATTCCATTCCCCTTGGGCCTCGCCTGTATTTGATATGCTACATGAGACGCCTCGCAGTCGACCGTGCGTTCACAGGCTAAGCTTTGGGACCAAAATTGTCCCTCCTGTGCTCTGAGTAGGCCTTCCTCAGGGCTGGTAAACAAGTCTGCTTGTTAGTGTAGCTGCTGCAAGCTTTCTGTCAGAGATGTAGGAAACAAAAACATGCTCCCTTCCTCTTTATCACAAGCGAGTCTTTTCAGAGGGTGCATGTGCACATAGGGGCTTCATTGTGCTCTAATTTATGAAATCCTGCATTACTCGGTGGAAAAGAAAGTTTATCATTCCTACTTTTACAGAGCAAGTGTCTCTTCTGCACTTCTTGTCACACCAAAGTCTTCCTTTAAAACCTAAGGGAATGCACCTTGTTAGTTAAGAGCAACATGGAAATATACTGCTACCGCTTTCAAGAAAGGGAAAGCTTTCTTCCGTGCCCTAATTGAAGCTGCCATGAATAATGGATATGTTTGTAAAGAAACTATAAATCTGACTTTGTTGCTATATATGTGCTATAATGTTCATTACACCTAACAAAGGTTTTTTAGAGACTTAAGTCAAAAATATAACACAGTGCAATTAAGAAATACTATAAAGAAAGTAAAATTGCTAAAACTCGCTGTTTACCGTTCACTGTTTACTGCTCCAGAAGTATCCGAGCTGCTGCTGGTTCAGAATAAAAGTACTCAAAGAAAAGTCCAGACATGGAGGACAATTTCAAGTTTATTTCAGTTTGGTGTATTTTCCATGAATGTGGCTATTGTGGGTCTGTGGGTCATGTTAGGTTTGCACCCTGAACTCTGAGAAGGAGTTGTGTGTGAAAGCCCTTTCAGGGTCAGCGCATGTCTGACTGGGTTGTTCTGGGAAGTCGCAGAGGACAGAGCAAACCAGCCTGAGTTTTCAAAACTCCTAGATTATAAAAGCTCGAGGGGCAACACTCAGTAAACCCATTTAACACATAAACGTTGCTACACATATTACTTACCCACAAGTTAACTGACTGTTGATGAAACGTACTTCCAACATCGGACTTGCTTGCCAAGGCCTCAATACAAAGACAAACTTCTGTTTTACTTTTCAGGTAATTCAGACAAACACAAAATCCACTGTGCTTCTGTTTTGCTTTCGGTGACTAGCAGGCAGCTTCATTTCCATAGGCCACACCGGTATTTGTCATAGCACACACTTGTGCTTTGACAGATGCAGTAAAAAGCCATTCTGGTGTGGTGCAGGCCTTTGGAAATAATGGCTTTCAGAGTGCATTGCAGTGATTAAAGCTCACTCAAGTGTAACTACAATCTGTAGCATGAGCACTTTCTTTATCCTATTCACTTAGAAGAGTAGAAAATCTCCATGCCATTTTTTTTTTTTTTTTTTTTTTTTTTTTTTTGCCACACTCATCAGACTTGCTAATGCTAATGCTACCAGCCACGACATTTGAGTAACAAAAAATTGGGGCTGTGAAATAATCTTCTTGATAATGAAAAAACGTTATTAACTGAAACCTTTAGTAAATTTTGTGCGGTGAAATATAACTTGAATGAGTAGTTTTAATCATCTCGTCAAAAAAATAATTCCTTACTTCATAGTAACTTATTTTTTAGGATATATTGAAGCTGCATAGTCACACCTCACTGGGTAGTAAAAGACTGAGAAATATTCAGAAACTGCTGCTGATCTTTTTTTGTCCCATGATAAAGTAAGTTATATTAGCTTAATTAATACAAACTTCCCATACAAATATTTATCCCATCTGTGTGTCGTCCACAAGGCTTTGTGCAGTGAGCAAACAACACACTAAGACATCTGGGAGAATATTTTGCAGAACAACAGCACATATTAGCGAGCATTGCTGATGTTTTTTTTCTTTAATGTTGATTTTGTTATGGTGAAATTGTGATGATATAATCGTCTTCCCTGGAGCTCAGATGGCAATTATCAACAACCAACCCAAGAAATAATGAGTGCCACACAAAGACAAACGTCACATCCACCTCAATGTCTTTAAGAGGTTCTTTCAGAATTGTTGCTGCTCACAAAGATGTCAAAATCTGTTTTCATATCAGAGGGTTTTTCTGTTTTTCCTGGCAGGGACATTGCATTTTTTTTTTTTTTTTTTTTGGCATGTTAAAAACTGCCATTTATGGTCTTGTGCTCACTTCTGTAAACAAGGCAAGACGAATCATTTTGACAGGAGGTAATTTCATCACAGTTCAGAAATTTTCAGGAGCCAAAGTACATACAGTAATACTTTAAAACTATAATACGGAGATGTGGTGAAGGAAAAGGTTGTGTGATTCTGTTGCAGCCTGTAATCCATGAGATAAAGCAGAAAAGCCCCTGAAGCGAGAGCGGATGAGTTCTCCAGATGCTGAAATAAGAGGTTAGAGGACAATGCTTGAAGAAAATGCTAAAAGAAAAATGAATTCAGTCCATTTCGCAAGGTGCTGTTTATTGGCAATTATAGTGAAGTACTTCAGACAGACTCTGCGTGGAAGTGAGAGTGACACCGCTTCACTTCTCATCAGGCACGGATAAACAACGTAGAGGTGAATGTGAGGGCTGTTCAATCACAGCCACCATCCACAATTCTCAGACTTACTGTCGCCGTAGCCTCCACACATATTGACTCACAACTTGTTTTGTTGTTCTCTTGTTTGTGACTAGATTGTCAACCTGTGCACCTACGCAGCAACTTTGAGATGTTCATGCGGTGAATAAACAACAGAGGACACGGCTATTCATTTTCCTGAGTTCATCTTTGGAGAGTAATTTTCAGTTTTAGACTAAGGGACTGAAATTACTGCCTTAACCTACACTGGTCACTGACCTGCAGGCACATGCACTACAATAAAATGCCAAAGCTACTTCAGGTGAATTTCAAGATGAATGGAAAAACATACACATGATTTACAAAAAGTAATATTCATGATTAAACAACAAACATTATAATGACAGGAATCCCAGTGGCTCATGTGATCCCAGCCACAAATCAGTTCATCCTTAAGAAATATTCTGCCAAATTTGAAAAAAAATATCCCTGAAGCTGTTCTTGAGATATCATGTTCACAAGAATGTGACAGATGTGAGGCTGCATTGAACTGGGGCTTTGATAACCCAGCATCTTATCAGTTCATCCAGGAGTCCAAGTGAATGTTGATGCCTTGAAGAAATTATCTGGAGGTGTTCCTGAGATATTTCTCTCATGAGAATAGTTTGGCACGTAGTCATAGTGACATTCATTTATGGGTCCCAGAAACTGGTGAGTTCATCCTCGGAACCAAGTGCCAAGTCTGAAAAAATCCCCTCAAGGCGTTCTTGAGACATTGTGTTCACGACAATGGGACAAACAGATGTGGATGAACAGATGGAGGGACAACCCAAACACATAAGACCGCTGGCCGTGGCCATTGCTGGCACGAAGGCATAATAATATGTCTGCAGGTGTAAATGCAAGAAGAATCAGAATGTAATTGAATTAGTCAAACCACACGTGGCTCCTCATGGCTGGCATTGTGATTAGCTGTCACTCAAAGGGAACTGCAATTCATAGCATGACCATCGTCTTTCGCCCAGACTGCAACCAGTCACCAGTGGACAATCCACATATTTTGGCCTCCTTCTGGGGACCTATCATGTCGTCCATCTTCAAACAGTCTGTTGGAGGAACCAAAAATGTTGCCTATCCCCTAATGCCTTTACAAGTCAAAGCAGGTTTATTCAGATGTGATGGGAACATGCAGCGACACTTTAGAGCAGACGCCAAACAGAGCAGGTAAAGTCACAAAGAGGTTTTGTATTATGATGCTTTACTTCAGTTGGTACAAAAGGTAAGTGGCAGTGAGATGAAGTGGTGCCGGTGTAGTGAGTCACTACTCAGTTTCATGTGTTTTACTTGGGGGTGTACAAAAAGAGCAGACAATATCTAAACAATTTGAAATGAATGAGTGGTTACTAGTTTGTGCTGCTCATTATATAGACATTGATTCAGAGTCCTTCAGGAACTAATCACTATGATTAATCAATTGTTATGATTATGACTGTGATAATTTGTTCCTCGGTAACTACTCAGTATACCATTTTAAGAATGAGCTTAGTTATTTATGCCTCAGAGTCCGATATTTTTTTGTACAAAATAAACTTGAAGTATGCAGTGAGTTGCCTCCTTTCAGACTGCTGTTTCACTACTGTTCTCGGAGTTATGTGTTAAAGGAGTACAGGCTTCATATTACTAAATTATATTACTGTGTAGTAGCACTCCACAGTTGACAGTTGTGCTTTAACCGATACAACTGCAGGGAACAGAACTGTCTGTATGTTGGTGAGCTGTAGTGACCTGGCAAACTTTAGATTTCATTCAAATGAATGGCATTGTGTGTTTTTTTTTCATGTAAACCTTTGACCATATACACTGAAAAATCCCTGATGTAATGGGAAAGAAATGACAAACTTGGGTGGCGAAGTTCAGCCATAGTGAGGTCTGTCCCTGTACACCAGGCAGCTCCGTGGCTGTAAAGCTTCGGCACTGGGCATGATGCCACCGTCCTCATCTGGATCACTGCCACGGACTGACATGTCCCCAAAGAGGCAGCAGTTTGGGAAAGCACGTCGACGATCTTCTTGTCAGACCCACAGATTCACTCTCTCCGCTGGCTGCAATGCACCATTTACTGAGCAGTTTTAATGAAACCCCTTTCTTTTACCTTTCTCTCAAGGCTCTCTGTGAGGATGTAATGGCATTAAACTGCCTCATGATCTCTTTCCATACATCATCCTTTTTTTGTGGAGCCATAATACTGCTCCTGCCCCCCCCCCCCCCCCCCCCCCCCCACCCCCTGCAGCTCAGAGTATTGTCTTAGTTTCTGCATGGCTGAAGTTCTTCTGTTTCACTTTTAAAATGCCACTTTGGTCCAGAGGATTATGGAGTTTAGAAGGCAATTCTAGTATGTTAATTCATGTTAATTAAAGTTCTGTGCATGCATTTGCCATTTATACTGGGATTCATCACCATATGCGTGCATATAGGATTACTGCACAATTAAATACAACGTCTCAGTTTTCTTATTCACAACATTTGATATGTGCACAAAACATAATGAATGTTTCGTGATTATCATACACTTTTCTTCATGTTGTGCAAGTCATTAGTCAGTCTCTGGACGAACATCACTACTCCTGCCTCCGATGGGTATTCATTGAGACTTGCGTTTGAAAGAACGTACAGATGACAATGTCACTCATACGAGCAGAAGACAACAAATGTGTCAAAAACAATTAGCTGCCACTATAGGTGTACACACGAGGATTGGTGCATGTTACAGTACTGCACTAAATGTAGGCTGTGATGGCCCGGCTCTGTGACCACGATAAATGAGGAAGCACATAGGGGATTGAAATAATGCATTTGTTTAATCAAAATTAACCAAAAAAAGTGTCCAGGAAACTGTTCTAATAAAAGGACCTATCAAAGAAAACATGCAGTCAAGGGAACTAAAGCAACATCAAAATCAAGAGGTCTTGCACAGTCTGACGTAGTGTAGGGAGCAGAAGTCCACAGACTGTTGGAGGTGGCAGCTTTTAAGACAACCTGGAGACGGTGGCCAGCTGCTTCCAGTTGCCCTGATGACTCCATGACCAACCAGGAACCAGTGGAGCAAGAAGGCACAAACAAATCAAACACAAGTCCTCGTGGTGGCACCCGGAGCCGTCACAAGGCCAATACTTCACAATAATAATATCAATTAGTTAGTTGCAAGCTATCAAGGTAACATTGTACCAAAGGATGTTGTTTTTTCAAAGAAAAGTGCCCAGTAGATAAATGACAAACAGGAACTGGAACAAATAGTAAAAGGATCAGGAAATATTAAATCAAGTAAACTATTCGGTGTTTGTTATATAATTAATGTGAATGAGTGAATTAGGGAGTGGTTGAGGTTGATACACACCTCTGATCTCTGACCTCTGATCCTACAGGTCAACACAACATTTAAGAGATGCATCAGAACACTGGCAAGATTATCATCTGTGATGTATCCAGTTTGACCACCTGATGTTCCTTTCCCATGTCTGATTCAATAAATAAACAAACATAAACTGATTTGTGCATGTTCACGAAGAAGATATGTTGTTGTTAATATTGTTTATGCATGTGACAATAGAGAGAATTTGCAGATTTAGTAGAGAAAACACTCCTCATCAGAGTTTAGGTTAATACCCTGTTCTCTGGAAATGTAATTTGATTCTATCTTGTCATAAATGAGCTCACTGGGGCTTACTCTATTGATTGTGGTTTAGCATTCTCACTAACAATGAAACTTGTGAAATCCCACCACATTTCAGTAATTTGTTGTTTAGAGGAAAACTGCAGAGGGAATCTATACAGATGGATGTAAGTCAGTGAGGCACTTAGAGCAAATAGGAGAAGATGCCGATTTTAGCTTGCATTCCTATTCCAGTGAGTCATTATCAGCAATATGCATGTACAACATGAGAGCCCTCTGAGATGTATTAGCATAATAAAATGACATTAACTGCTGTCACCTGATACTTTATTTACCCTTTTAATGAGCTTATTTTTTCTCATTTACGTTTGCAGCTAAGGGACACATACAGCTCCCTTGTTGCATATCGCACTTTACGCTGACATCGTTCCTTTGATTCACAGTTGTGTAATTACTAAGTCAATAATTTCCACTACTACTCTTATGCAGGACTTGGCTTAAAGTGATGACCATCTGTTCAAGATAAATTATGAACCCAAACTAGTTTGCATATATAATATAAGGGGTAAAATTCCAGTCTAAGTTACATCGATGTGTCGGTTGCTGCAGCTCTGAACTACTGTGGGAGTTGTTTCTTATCTCTCTCGCTGTAACATATAGCAGCACAGTCATAGCAATCTGTTGAAAGCAGATAGGAGCCTGTTCTTTTCAAGTGCAACAGGCATGACATCCTCCTACTGTATCAATACGGATGATTCAACACAATGCTGGCTTGTGATTGGCTGCTCTGTCTTTGATGGCAGTCTTACAGCTCTTTGTATAGTCATGGTGAGTTAGTTTGAATCAAAATCAAAAGACGCATCCAGTGATCTGTCAAGTTTCATTATATTTTTTTATTGTGATGATCAGAACTAGAGCGGAGAAGAGAAGCCTGCTCATTGGGTAATAACACTTTCTTTGTGTGTCTACCCCTTGAAATAAATGAACTCTTGTGAAATGTTGTGATGTATAGGTATAGTTTATAACCTTATTATTACCTTGTTACCTTCTTTAAAATGGCTGTGAAACAAATATTGATAATTTCTTGCACAAATATAATGAAGAAGCAATCAAAAGAGAAAGAAAAGTATTAATTAAAGCTGCGTCAAAGTACATCTAGCCACTCGGGGGCAGCAGAACAAATGGAAAAACAACAGTGTCATATTTTATTACATATGAAGTCAAATTAAGGCCAATGTTTTTTTTTTTTCAATTTGAAAGTACAAACTTTAACGCAAACGATAACATATGAAACTGAATCATTATTTTGTTTCAATGGGATAAGAGGTGACTGAAAGTAAGTTGTTTATTCCAAGAAATTAAAAAATGTCATGAAAAGAAGGAAATATTCAAAAATAACAATTTGTCATTTTTGTTGTTCCAATATTTTCAAGGTCTGTACTTCATCTCGAATGTTATTGTTTAATTTAGAAAGTTTTATTGCAAATTGACAACAAATTTAGCCCTGATTTTTGGCTCCAGATTATTGATCCATTTAGGGCCAATTGTGACCAAAAGAGTGTGGGAAACATTTTTGTTCTCAAAATATTTTTTGATTAATTATTCAAATGTATTTGAAATGATACATTTACTTTTTCAAATGTTTTTGTCAAGAATAAATGTTCTCATAGTTAAAGTTATAGTTTTATATAAAAGTATTTAACCCAATTGTTTAATTTCTTAGTGACAGGAAATATTTTTTGACTCTTTTTTTTTCAAATCTTAATTTTCTTGAACTAACTTCTGATCTGTGACCTTATGGACACAAAAATGCTCTAGAGCTACTACGAGTGAAATCATACACATTACACACATTTATTTGATCTATGGTTAATAGAAAAATAATTGCTGGAGCAGTTCCCAGTGTGCTACTTTTGACTTTGTCTTGTAAAATAATGTGTTTTTTGGTAAAATGGCTGAAACCTTGAATATTCTGTGTCAATGTTGTCCTTTCACAGCTTTGTTAAGAGTTACCTATGAGTTTGTGATATCTATCTTGTATATCATGTATCTTACCTTTTGTGTCAGTGACCTGATATAGGACATATACAGCATACAGCATGAAGAGAAGTTGAACTGAATAATATTGTTGTGCTCCATCAGAAATTGTAATGAATAAATGTACATTGTGGCATTTTATGGCATAGTTAGAGGTCAGCATAGAAAAAAAACACATGATACAAGACACTGCAGTTCTTCTGTGTGAACAGCTATAATTAAACAGCACCATAAACCACAGTTTATCAGTCTAAAACATTACATTCACTGTGAATCAGCCCTGTCTGTGACCGAGGAGTTTCTGCATCATAAAATTGTTAACCCAAGAAGTTCTGTAAAAGGTCAAAATTTCAAAATCATCCTACCTATCATATTTCAGTAAACATAATATGGTGTTATGCCATGCTGTCTTTATACAATCGAAATTTAAAAGATTATTGAGTTACTGCAGGCAGCACACTATTGTATTCATCTTTTATCACAGGTATACTGCATATACACAAACTAAAATAGTTTTGCCAGGTAGGAATATGAAAACCCATTAAAACATGGAAAGCTAAGGCTGAGTACTTGTGAAAAGTGAAAGTCAGAAATCTCAGCCATCATGTATGAGTCATTGAGCACTTGTTTAAATGAAATGGCATTTGGCCATAATCTGCACATGTATTAGCACATTTTACAAATGGTCTATAAGTGCTCTGTAAAGAATGTTGACTCAGTTATATATTTTCCTCTCATTCTCAGCAGGGTTTTCATTGTTGGCTATCACTGCAATTGTGACTATAAAATATGCTGAACACATTTTTGGAAAAGCACAGAAATCTGACAGTGGAGCAGCTTTCTTGCATTCCAATCCAAACAAAATCAAGGTCAGCAGGCCTAATGAATGCCGTAAAATGTTCCTGGATTATCTTAGACATTCTCACATTTTCTATTTGCTTAGAGCAACCTGTCTGATGCCTCCGCAGCAGCTGGCAGCTGAAATTAGAGCTTTGTCGAGAGAAAGCTGAAGTTCAAGTAGTGAGCTTTGCTCTCGGTTATGTTTTGTGGCACTTTAAATGCCCCGCAGGGTTAAGAGCTTTTCTATGCCCCCTACCTCATGTCATACCTGATTAGTGTAGACAGCCGCACAGCAGCACTCACTGGAACAATGCATACACTATGTGCATTGCTTTTATTCCGGGGATGATGCACATGTATAGCAAATGTAGTGGCGTTGCTCCACGGAAGACCATTTGAGTTCATCTGTAAATGTCAATTATTACATGGATGTTTTTTCTGTGAAAGTATTTGCTGACATTTATGGTCCCAAGAGGATGAATCTGACTGACTTTGTTGATCCCCTGACTTTATGTAGTGCCACCATGATGTCAAAACAGCTACCAGATGGATTGGCTCAACGGCCTCAAGTCAGCCTTGCAGAGAAGCCAGACAGGCTGAGGAGTATTTGGCTATGTTCAAAACAACAGAACAACTAACTTTTGTGTGACGCAGCGTTCTCATTCATTCATTAACCTGACTTAACTGCTTGACTTGGACGTCATCCGTGAACACTGTCTCCTAGAAATTATATTTCTCCATCCATCCATCCATCTATCCACCCATTATCTATACCCACTGTATCCTGAACAGAGTCACAGGGGGCTGGAGCATATCACAGCTCACTTTGGGGCGAAGGCAGGGTACACCCTGGACAGTCTGTCACAGGGCCGACACATAGAGGCAGATAGAAACACAGACCATTCACACCTATGGGAAATTTTTAGAATCCCCACTTAACCGAACATGCATGTATTTTGGATGGTGGGAGGAAGACGGAGTACCCAGAGAGAACCCACGTAGGCACAGGGAGAACATGCAAACTCCACACAGAAAGTCCCCCGGATGAGATTCGTACCTACAACCTTCTTGTTGTGAAAATATGTTTCTATACATAAAATATATTTGGAAGGAAATATAATTGCGATTTGATTACAGTTTTGATTAACATAATGTAAGACAATCTTAAGCAAGAAATCTTAAGAGCACAACAAATCTATGGGAATAAAGTAGGGGATACGTTTTAAACAGCAGCGTACAGTGAACGTCCACATCAGTCAAAGAGTATCTGAAATTGAAAGGGTGTGTGCTTATATTCAGGCCAGAGAGGAGGAGGTACCTCTACACCACGCCTCCACGCTCTGCTTATTACTGCACAAACTCACCAACACAAGAAATCAGAACCCATTTCTGCAATATTGTGGCCTTACTCAATGGCATGCAAGTACACATTGGAAATGGAGATTTGGCCAAGAAGCAATGAAAGAGAGGGACCAGACATGCAACATAGGTTCCATCTTGAACTGAACCTTGGAAGCCATCAGGACGCCCCTATTCTCTTTTTCTACCTTTTACCTCTCTAAGGTGTCTGTCTAGTTTATTTACCACCTGTGCAGTATTTTGCTGTCTATAAAGTAATGGATCTGTCACTCAAACTTGAATTGTTGAAGCGTATGCCATGTCTCACTGTAACCAGAAACAACACAGCCCTTGTTATTTTCTTTTTTAAAACTGTTCAGTCTGAAACTCTTTGTCTTGATAACTTCTCTCTGTGGTGGTTAAGTGTTCTGTGCAGTGTGCACTAATGGGAGAATTAATTGGTCTACCAGGCCTCTAATAATATATTTCGATGACATTACTATGACACTTTTTCTCAACAACATAATAAGCATTTCTGACAGGATGATGTGGCAGGATATAGAAAACGTTTTGGCACTGGTAGGTTATTATTACATTGTTGTCAGGGGTTGTTTATTCGGAATAATACAGTGATGTTACGTTAATGCATTGACCATAAGGCCTGTCTTTGTATCTTTTTAGATTTCCTCTTAAATGTAGATAAAATACTGAGAAAAAGTTTAGCCATGTCAGTTATGTATAGGCTGCTTTTTGTTGTCTTCTTTTGAAACTTTAAGTTTGGCAGATTTTGTATACATTAAACTTTTCACAAGAATATAAAGAAAAAAGAAAAGAGCAACATCTGCTGTAGCCTCCTGAGATTCATAAAGTTACAGACTGACCATCTGCCAAAATGTGCTGGTGTGTGTGTGTGTGTGTGTGTGTGTGTGTGTGTGTGTGTGTGTGTGTGTGTGTGTGTGTGTGTGTGTGTGTGTGTGTGTATGAGAGAGAGAGAGAGAAAGAGAGAGAGAGAGAGAGAGAGAGAGAGAGAGAGAGAGAGAGAGAGAGAAAGAACATATCAGTTTCTGTGCGTTATATTACTTTAAAAGGTCACCAAAATGGGAAAATAATTTAAGAAACAGGACACCCTGGATGATATTTACTGGGGTCAACCCTTATTTCTCAAGGGCCAGAATTGGGAAATTATTTTTTTGGGCCCGTCTTCTAAATCTTACATTCTCAACCATTTCTGTGCATGATACTGCTGGCATATGTTGGGAAAAGCCTAAAAAAAAAAAAATGGCTTGACCAAGCACAGTATTAAGTGCTAGAGGTCATTTGTTTTTTGACAATTCAGTCACATGACATTCAGCCATCCAACACCTCATCACTTAATCACTCACTCTGACAGAAATTCTGTTTTCTGGGGCCGGCCCCATCAATCCAGCCAAAAAATGACACCTGTCGGTTACACCTAGAGGAGTATGAGTTGTCTGTTCTTTTTCACTTCATCATGTATGGGGAACAGCTCTCTGTGCTCCTATTGGCCAACATCACTGGGATGTTGTGGAAGTTCTCACTCCCTGCAGGAGAAGGTAAAAAAATCCTGACAGGTTAGTTTTTTTTATCTGGATCTCCTAATTGTAAATGGGCTTGTTAAAAAAGGGGGGGAAAAAAGGGAAAATGAAATGTTGTGTCAGTGTTCGTAGACTGCAGGGCTCCAGTCAGTCTCCTAGCAACACCGGCCCTCAAATGTCAGTCTACTGCCATGGGAAAGCCCCACCCAAAGGCTTGTGGCTTAGACACTGTTTCGACAGATATGTCCAAAAATGTTTTTTATTCCCTTCTGAATAAAATACATATAAATGATGCATTGTTTTAATTGAGATTTCTTCATATTTCAAATTTCAGTTAAAACTTTGAAGGTTGTTTCAACTGTCCTCGATAACAGCACCCGTGGTCATATTAATTAAAATGATTTTAAAACCAAACAAAAAAACATGGGGTAAATGGGAAATATGATTTTGTTTAACAAGCAAAGTCTAAATAAGGCTTACTAATAAAGTTGCTCTTTGTGTATTCTGCTGATGATTAATATTCCTTCCTTAGGTGTTGTACAAAGACATTAGAAATAATATATACTAAGCTGGTCCTATCCTGTGAGTATGTGATTGTTGTCAAAGAGAACTGCCCTAAAGTCTTTAACTAATCTCCTGTGGTTCTCATTAAAAATTAAGTCTATTAGATATTATAATTAAGTTAGTGGCTGGGGCTGACAGCCCATTGTGCTTTAGCTGTTCTACCTTGCCGTTAACACACTCAGTGATGCATAACTAAACATAGGCAGACCAATGAAGCCAAAGCATTTTCTTAATTAAATCACAGTACTAGATCTCTGCTCTGTGGTTACAACAAGAGAGCAGAATGAGATGTGCAAGACAAACATCCCTGTGATATTGTTTACGGCTGCACTCCTATTTTCTCCTGCCTCCTGCAGCTTCACCTCGAGAAACACATCAGCAGATGCACTGACAGCATGTTCTCTCTTTGTGAAAAGTCACAGCCAATAGTGTGTGTTTAGGCAAAAAAAAAAAAAAACACAAGGCCAGTCAATTCTGTAAAGCTTGGTTTTCCAGCCTTAAGAAACGATAAGGGTGAAGACTAAACCATGCAGGCCCATATGTGTTCTTCCCTGTCTCTTTGATATGTTTATCAGGTGCTGTCTTGGAGCAAAACTCCAAAATCAATAAAGCAATTAGTACATCCCAGCCCCTGACTCTCACCAGGAAAGATTTATTGGTTGCGACAGCAGCCTGGGCACATGGGTACCTCATCATTTCTAGGTGGCTGGTTGAATAGCGAGAGCCTCGCAGCTCCATGGGCTTGATAAAATCACAGGGCATAGGCATGGCATGCCATCTGGGAGGGGGGGGGGCTGGATATCTTGGTGTGATTCCATTGTAAAGCATTCAGTAAGAGTCCCCATACTTCCACCACCCGTACTGTTCATGGTGCACAACCAATGCTTCGAATGGATACACAAGACAACCATCATGCACACAGTTAAAATCAAGTCTGGCCTCAGAACTTCTGAGGATATTATTGGTGTCCATTTCTTGAATCATTAACAAATACTCTTCTTATAACTACAGAGTTTGTCTCATCCTTTAGTTTGTGGGTACTTTGCAAAGAGTAAAAGCTAATGGAAATTGTTAATGTTCAATGGTGCCAATTTAGCCAAAGAGACAAATGTTGGCAAAAAATATGGGCTTCTTTAAAAGAGCATGATTACAGCACAAGTGAAACAAAATATGTCAAAGTCTACACTATCACACATTATTTTGACATTACCAATGGCTCAGAGTATCCCACTAAAAGGTTTTCTAGGTTCCTGCTAAAGTGAGAGGATCTTGCATCATAGATAGAAATGTCCCCTTCCTTGTCATAAAATCTGTCAATAAATTGATAGCATTTATGTATCGCCCAACTTACTTTATGTCTGTCAGGGAATAATGAAGAGTAATTTAACACCTGGTGAAAATGTTGTTTTTGGTGACCTTCATAGGTTTTATTTCACACTTTACTGCAGTGATGTGGAGGTGCACTCCATGATGTGTTAATACACATTTAATTCAACTGTCACTCGACATTTTTTGTAATGCTGCCAGCACCCCAAAGATCACAGAAGGCACTTATCCTGTCAAACTAAATTCTTTCTCACATCCTGAAGGAATAATAAAGATGAAGTTAATATATGACCTCATTAGGTAATCACATTGAGCTCTTTTAACATTAACCTGAGTGTTAACAAAAGATGTTGACAGGATATTTATTTAACATATTCACAAAGTATTTCTGACACGTCAACATAAAAAAAAAAAAATCTGAAATTTCATCTGCATATTACAAATTACTCATTAAACTACATGTATACTGTAAACTGTAACTGTACACTTCAGGTAAAAACAATTTTTAAAAAAATATTTAAAAGCAATATTTGGTATTATCACATTTTATATCTTGACACCAGAGCATTGATAAAAGCAAAAAGTTGAAGGGAGTGATTAGCTGAAAAAATAAAGAAAGAATGAAATACATAATGTATCAAAGCCCTGCATCCCTGACAACTGATCACCTTGTAATTTTGGCCATTCAAAATGTATTTTTAGATATCCTTAATGTAATTACATACGTTCAATTGATCAACCTATTAAAAGTTAAAAAGGCTTGTCATACTTGTCACTCTAGATCCACAATAACACGCAGTGCTTTGAAGTAGTTGCTTGTTACCAATGGCTCCCATCAGGGAGCAGATCTGTGCATATCAATTTGCCACTTTGTGTTAACATTCATTTTACATATTATTGTAGGTTTTGTCCCTCCTTTCCTGTGGCTCTTTTGATATGAATCACACATTTGATTGCAGGTCGTACTCATTGCCAGTAATCCTGCATACCCTCTGTTTATACCCAGACATTTAAAGGGACTTCAAAACTTTCATATCTGTCAAGCTGGAAATATTATTAAACTCTGAATATGTATGATCAACCCAAACCATATTCCTATTATCGCAGGATGCTTTAGGATGCTCTAGTCCAGAAGGGTAGCACAGTGCATCCCCAGCACCCAATATATATGACTTATGCAGCACACAAAGTCACATGTTGAGGAGGAAAAAATGAGGAAAATACACAGAAGCAGAGAAAGACAAAGGAGTCATGGTGAGTCCCCCCACAGAGTTTGAAGAGAGCTGAGAGGCAACATCAGTTCTCTCTAAAATTTCATTGAAAAATCCTCAGTGAAGGCGTCCTTACCCTGAGGTTTGGTATGCATGTACAGGCTGTGTTTGACAAACGTTGTCCTTGAGCCTTAAGTAAACTTTTACCACTGGTGGAAGAAGAATTCAGATCCTCTATGATACAGATATGTAAAAGTAGTCTATTAGAAGTAAGAATATTTCATGAAATATGCTACTTAAGAAATAACATAAATGCTAGGAGCTAAATGTTGTCAAAGTATTAAAACAGGTTTGGTCCCTCTGACTGATGTATTTTTATATCAGGGGGAATCACAAAGTTCTGAGACTCTGCGATGTCACTGTGGCGATAGCTTGCCCCTGCTTCATGCACATCAACAGGCCCAACAGTAGCAGGCTCAGAACTTTTTGATTCCCCCGATTGTATGACATAATTGGATTATTAATACTGAAACATTAGTGTATAAGCGGCATGTTACTGTTGTAGCTGCTGGCGATGGAGCAAGTTGGAACTATTTTACACCCAGTTTTATAAACAGGGACAGCCGATACATCTGAGGGGTTATGACATGATAACTAGGAAAGAAAAGAAGAGGAGACAAAGTTCTGATTCACAAATCTGTTGTCAGTTTCTGGACTTTTTCTGTAAACTGTGATTTTTGGTGTGATATTTGATTGTTTGAACATTTATTGAAATGGAACTATGCAAGGAGTTTAGAAATCACTATTTGGTGGAGATGTTAATTATAGACCTATAGAATGTGACCCTGACTACACATTGCCTTGATAAGACGTCAAAAAAAGGTTGGAAACCACTGGTTTGATGTGTTTTATCTTAAAAGCTGGTTATTACTCGTTCTGTCAAATCTTCATCTGAGTAACCGAGTCTGTCAAATAAATGTAGTGAAGTACAATATCTGTTTAAATGTAGTGGAGCTAAAGTACAAAGTAGCATCAAATGGAGATATTCAAGTCACACACAAATACCTCAAAAGTCCCTTACAGAAAACAACACGAGTTCGCATGTTTTCTATATGGGACACGTGATCACATGTTTATCACATGTTGCAACATATGACAACATGGGTAAAATATGTGGGAAAGTTCTTACAAGGGAATCATGGGAACAACATGTTGCCCGTCAGAAAAATACATGTCTCACGTGCACAATCACGTGCCATGTGGTCACATGTTTATGCACATGTGAAATCCATGTGGCACTTGAGTACTTATGTACTTTGCACTACTGCATCAAACCCGTAAATCTTTTATCCTACCTTTTTGTGGTCCCATAAAATAAGGAAGCCTGTTGGCAGAAATAATTCAGTTTTATGACTTTTCAGTAGAAGCTTTCCATTTCAATCAAATTTGGATAACAAACAGCAGATGGTTTTATTTTGCTTCGAACGATAGTAAGCACTTGAGGATTATCTATTGGATGATGTATAAATGTGAATTACACTGCCGCCTCCATCGAGAAATCACTGCTAACACCGTACACTGAGTCGGGCATCTTTAATTAAGTCCTGTTGAATAAATAACACGTGTTTACAGCTAGCCCAGGAGACAGCTGTTTTCAGGTAGCAAAAAACACGGCTGTGTCAATCTGACCCGTCCTTTTAAAGCAGTGGATGCTGTCTCATGGTTCGCTCTATTTCAATATAACACAAATCCTTTGTATTTGTTGCTTTGTTATTGTCCCTGCTCACACTGCACTCAACTCTCCATTAGTGAAGTAAGAACAGGGCACCCAGACAGCAGACTCTCTTCCACAGTGAAATCTCCTCTAAAATGGACTTGTCAATTGTTCTTTGTAAGCTTGATCTAGTGTTCCTGTCCCTGCCGCCTGCTTTTCTGTTTGTGAGTTGGACTTAAAAGCTGGTAGGCTTTTATACAACAGGCTACCTTTCTACCAGGCAAAGGTAGATAGCTCGCTGTCCAGTCAGTGTCAGGCACTGAGGACACCCACTGATGAAGATAGCTGATATTCGGCAGCAGTGGATAAAGCCATGATTCATTCGTTTGTTGCTTTGCCAAAGCCTCCGCCTTGAGCTGTGGCCTGTGATGGTCATATATTTCAGAATGCGTTTGACAGCGGTCTGCCTGTATCCTGTTTGGTTGTTTGTTGCAGGTTGCCCATGTTGCAAAAAGGTGCATCAGCTGCAAAGAACATGAGCTGACCTGAAGCTCGAACCAGTGCTTCAACAGACAAGACTGTGTATCTTGTGCTGAATGAGGGTAAACAAAATCACATGCCTGGCTTATTGGTTTCAACTCCTTATTTGACAAACCTCAAAGATTCGGTTACTGATGGCCTATTTCAAAGCAAAACTCATTGTAGAAAGACAGGGCTTGCTGTAATGCTATACCTAACACAACTTAAGCGCTGCTTTTTAACTTTTTCATTTAGTATGTGAAGCTACCTGGTCGTTAATCGCTCCTCTGAAAGTTGGAGTCACCCGTCGAACTGACCACATTGTCTTTGAACTGTTGGAAGAAACCAAGCCACACAAGAGGAGAGCATCCAAACAGATAGGCCTTAAGAACAGGCATGTAAGTGTTATCAGCAAAATTGTCTTAAATTATGAAAAGTAAAATTATTCACCGTGCAGTAACACGTGTAAGGCAATTTATGGAGCTTTCAATATGTTTTTCCCTGTAAACCTTGAATAATTACCTCCGTAACACCCTTTAGCAACATTTAGTATTCCCGACAGGTGAGTGAACTCAGTCATTCATATCCACATCGAGTCTCAGCATCGTATGCTCTCACAGACTCACCTGTTGAAGGAGCCCACGGGGAAAAACGTTCAAACCAAAACTGTTTGCATCAGTAAGACAACAAATCAGATCAGCATCTGTCTCTACTTTGAGATAAACCTCAGTTTTATATTACCATAACTGTTAGCTTAATCATTATGTAAATAAGGCAAACAATCACAGATGTTTTTATTTTAACCAAAAACGGCTGCAGACAGAAAACCAGATGTGACATGTTATTTCAGTGTAATAATTTCTGCCAACTTAAAGACTTTCAGGTCCTTTACTTGCCCTGCTGAGGTGCTCTTGAGCAAGACTCTGACACACTGATTCTCCTGCTTTCAACACCAGCATTAAATTTGGTCAATGCTTCAGTGATAAGATGCAGTCGCACTTTATGATTTAATCTGTAATACGGTTGTATAATCCTGAGCGGTGAACCTTTAAATTGCCCAACACTTCACCGTGTCATGTCGTCCACAAGGGCAGCAAGAGTAAGACCAAAGCGACCCTGCAGATTCTGCTGTCATGGGTCCTTCCTCACTACCAGCGGACCTCCATCTATGGCTGCTCTCCATAAATCATAACAAAACAATGCCTGCATATGATTTATTGCAAGCCCTACATTACATAAAATACAGTATCTACCAGGCTGTAGTCAGTCATTCAGCTACTATCGTACCAAACAGCAATAAACAAGTCTGTGGGAATGTTTACCTAAGCAACTATTTCTGGCATTTCTTTATATTTGTGTGGGCAAAACCACAAAAGGAGCAGCAGCAGAGAGTGTGCCAGTAACTTTCTTTGCTTCTTTTAATACATTTTTTTCCCGTGTTGATCTGCGCCTTCATCAGATAGCAACAGTGCAGATAGCGATAAGAAACATGCAAAGAGAGAGGATCGTTAATGACAGTGAACATTCCTGGCCTGGATGTTACACCTATGAGTCACGTGAAATAGCACATTCCCATGAAAATTGTTGTCTTTTTGACAAATTGAGACAATCAAAAACAGCGCCTACATATAAGGGTGGCAAATTTGCCTTTTTTCCAATCATTCATTCAACAAAAATGACAGTAGATGCAATATTCTGCGGAAAAAGTAAGTACACCCTTGGCTTTAGAAGCTAGAATTGATCTCTTTAGTAATTTCGAGCACTCTTCTATGTACAAATCCACCTGTTGCTCGATGTTAGTTTTCCTTGCATATACTGTCGGTTTCATTTGAAGGTCCATAAACATACAGGCGTACTTCCTTTTTCCCCAACACTGGTCAGAGTATGAAAATGTAATTTGTTTAAGTTCATCATCGTTAATGTCAGTCGCCGTTTCAAAATGGATTACACGTTTACTCTTTCAAATATGTCAAAAAAGAGAATTATTATAAATATTCACATGTTGTAAAATACATGTTAAAAATGGACCATCAGAAAATGCATAACGTTTTATAATGGCCACTTACCAGCCCTCTGCGTGCTTGTTATCAGGGTGCACGAGAGTGTGTTCCTGGACGAAGCTCACTGGAAAGTCTTACATAACACAGTCATGTTATCCATTGTTAATACATAGTCTAATCTATTACACCTATAATGTTGTTATTTGGGGCATGTTAGCATGGTGACATAAGTATTATTTGGAAGCAGCATGTGCATACAGGTAGACTCTGTACCTCAAGCTATGTGTTTGCTATTGCATCTTTACGAGCTGGCTGCTGAGATTATATGGCTAAATGCTCCTATGTTTTGCATAAACAGCCTAACAGCTTCATCCACCATCCTGAATCACTGTGAGGTGGACGATAGTAAAAGTGACAGCTACCAGACTGCTTTATGCCACACCTCTGTATGAGTGCAAGGCAACGGGGCAGCATCACTTCTCTGATATCTTCAACTGCACTGTGCCTGTAAATCCCATAAGAGCCAGGCTGTATCATAAGAGACAAACAAAACAGAGAGGATACTGGCCCGAGGCTTTGCACTGACATCAGGATGTGTAAAATCAATGGTGTGACAGTGTATGAGAGCTTAGCAGTGTCCTTCACATATCACTTGTCTCGGAGAGAGTCTCATTGTTAATCTTGTAAGGGCAAGAAAATGAAGACTGTATGAACCATTGATGGGATAGTTTGATATCATTGTGCTGATGTAACCCAGCAGTGTAAGCAAAGAGTCAGGAAGCAAAGAAACTGTGCTGCTTTTTTTGACAACTGCTGCTAGATGCCACTGCGCTAGTGCTCCCACCATTTTGGGACAAAAGCAAAGAGTTTAGAATGAAATAAAATCAATTTAGAAGAACCGTTTAAAATGTCATGCTGTCACATCAAATGCAAATGTGTGATTATGTGCTTTGATTTTAGTTTGCAATCTCAAGTATGACTGAAACTTTATTTCAAAACACCGTTATAAAGTGAGACATTTAAGTTTATTAGTCATATGTACAAAGTGTCAAAAAAAAAGTGGTTTCCTAATTTAAAGGTTTTTTTGTTTAGTATATGAAATTCAGAATCAATATTTTTCGCATTTTTGCTTTGATTCTTTCAGAAAAGTAAGCAAATAGTTAAATGCATATTCACAGGAGGGGGATTACAAATATGACAGAAAGAATTTTACTTTTATATGACACTTTGTAGATGTTAATTTTATAATGGTTAATTTACATATTGCTGCTATTGAGTTATTGCCCCTAAAAAGTAATTTATTACAAGTACATCTTTGTAAATATGAATAAATATTTACACTTGACCCACAGGCTTGCATCCACGCATCAGGGGAGCAAAAGCCTTGATGAAACAGATGGATTTGTTGTATGCTTGTGTCTAATTAAGAAAACACGCGGCTGATCCTGTCTTGCAGCAGTGTCTTCTTTTCCCCACACAGCCCACGATTTCATGGACTCCTGCCAAAAGAGTCGTTAAATGAGCATTCAAACCGTTTTCGGATCCGTTTTAATTGGAAGCTAATGGACTGGAGGGACCTCATCTGTTCAGGTCTGGGGAAGTATGAGCTGAATAATATGACTGGAATACGGTTACTACGAATCGCTGACTAAATTCCAGCGTGACTGAGGAGTGTGTGACACTGGCATGGGAAGCACTGCATGGGCGAATGAGTCAGTTTTGGATGGACTTACTTGCTGTCATAATGCTTCATCTGGCCTGGTTTCCAATCGACTGCTGGTTGGTGGAGTAAAAGCATAAGCAGAGAGGCAGAAACAGAAGGCAACAGTGCAGCAACGAAGTGATAATGAAACCAGTTAAAAAAGTTGGAAGGACACACGGGATGAGCAGAAGGGAGTGTCACATACTAAATATATTTCTGTACACATTATTGTTGCTTTTTTTGTAGCTTGCAAACAAATTACTTTTGGGACAATTCTTCACTCCAAACTGGACAGCTTTCACAACTATTTCATTGTGATCAGCCATCCCCCAAATTGAGTGTGTCTGAAACACATCAGTGGCTTGGACTGTGGAAATTGGGGCTTAAGCAGACGAAATAGCCATGTTATTACGACAGGGACTGTTTTCCTGTTGCCCGCAAAGTGCACATCATCCTTCTTTCCTGGTTCAAACACCTCTTTCCGCTTGTCACTCCCTGCAGGCCAGGAATCCAATTTAATGGATGTATTCACATAAACCTGTTGCTGGTGATGAGGGGAGAGGAGGTGGCAGTGGGGTGCAGGAATGTAAGAGACAGGAGCCCTCTCCTCATTTTAATGAAGATCTTGAATTCCTTCAGGTGTGCGTGGGCGGCGTCACTGATGCCTGCTAACCGACAAAAACCGAAAGCAACAGGTTCTGCACTGGTGTGGAGGCAATTAGTGTTGCAGTCGCTAGTGCATAGCCCATAAATCTCATTAACAACTCTGAAACCCTGGTTATGAAAACAGCACTGCAGAAATCCAGAGATATAAGAGGGACAATGTTGATACTTTGAGATCAGAGCTTTTCAACTTCAATAGCAAGTGGGACCAATAGGAAATTCACTGCAATCTTTTGTCAATTAATGAATACTAATAACTCTTACAGTATAATGCTAATAGATATTAGTACACAGAATAAACTAGTCACTAATCCCTTTCTTTTGCCTAAGTGTGTCAGTTTTAGACATAGAAAAAGGCAAGATTAACATAAAACAAGATTAAAACAAAATGGCCCTGTTCATGATACTATCAAAACATTTCCGAGCAGACACGAGGTGCTCATTGCAGGTCCAAATCCATATTTGTTGAGGGTGAAAACAATAAAACAGTATCCAAACTAACACCAGAAAGGCCCGTCTGAATCATCATAAAACAGAATTGTAATCTTTGCATTTTATGCCTAATTCAGAATATTTTGAATTTCATTAAATTGTGTTTGATTTTATTTATGTGGCACCAACACAGGTTATTTCATGGCACTTCACAAAGTAAACGGAACTTTACAACATCATACAGAGGAAGCCAACAAATCAACAACTCCCACGTAGGTTAGGAGGGAAAAACTCCCCTTTAAGGGAGAAAAACCTCCAACTGAGGGAAGGAAAAACTCCCTCTTAACAGGAAGAAACCTCCGCCAGAACCAGGCTCGGAGGTGGAGAACATCTGGCTCGACCGGTTGTGGTGAGGGGAGAATATCTTACAAGTAAGATTTCTGTCTTTTGAGTCTATTTGAGTAAAAAGACCCATGCAGCTCAAGATTCAAAGTGCTTGTGTCCAAAAATGTCACACAAAAAGTGGACTCTTCCAACTGTCAACCATCCCTTGAAATTGAATTGTCATAGCTGAAGTGACATCAGTAACCAACAGTCAAACTCTTTGCAAATCCAGTTCATACATGTTAAAAAAAAACGAGGCAGTCCTTTGAAAAATCACTTCCCCTGTATTGTGTCCCTTCAAAAGAACAAGACCAAAGAATTTCTTCCTGAAAGCGCTCGATCAAATAACCTGACACTTCATGCAAAAGTGACCAAAGCCCGTTTGACTCTGTTAAAAAGATGCCAGCAGTTCCTGTACTTCCCCGTTCCTCCGAGCCCTCGGGACAACTGGGAGAAAACTAACCATGACTTGACTCGTAGGGTCTCTTTAAGTTGTCTTTCGTCACAGCAGTGCAACTCCTTAGACAACATACACACTGATTTATCACTTGTTGCGGCCGGCAAAGAAAATAAATACCTGTAAATCCATTTGCTCTGGAACTGATAGTTTTCACAATCAATTTTATGTCTCTTCTGCTGACGCTTGCAGTTTAGTGAATGTGTTTCTCTTTAGCTGCTGCGGAGCAGGTGTAAATTCCATTAAAGTTAATCCAGTCCCAAGGTCCTGTCGGCAAGGTTACCCACAGACATTATCTATGAGTAAAGATGTAGGTAGGTAGGTAGGTAGGTATATACTTTATTAATCCCCGAGGGGAAATTTTTTCATGTGCACTATTACTTGCTTGCAGATACCTTAAAGTTACTCAGCGATTTAATCTTTAGTTTTATTAATTTAGGCTATAGCAAAAACTCTAAAGAGCAGTATTTGGGCCTGCGAGCTGCTGGTGGAATAGGCCTGTGTTAGATTGAGGGGTTACATGCCTCGTCAAACCTGAGTTTGTAAGACAGATATGAAAAAAGTATTATACCCTCACCAGTTGCTGTCTATACTGCAACTACAATTATTTTGTTTTATTTTTTGGGGGAATATTGAAGCTATAATCTTTCAAAGTTAAAACTCTATTTTTGATACATATAATGGGCTTTTTTTTTTCAGCCCTTTAGGATACGAACCTATCGTGAAAAAAAATACCCCATAGGTTGTTTGTGCAAATGACTTATTGCAACCAAGTGGGTATATACATATATATTGTCATGACAAAAACGGGAGAAACACACGGTCGGACTACAGAAATAACAAAATGTATTATAAGAAACTAAACCAACAAAACATCCTTAAATGTGTGATATGTTTGTCAGTCTGATCAATGTGTCAGCAGTTGGATGCGTGTTTGTGCGGTGAGTGCAACATGCTGTGCTGTGTAAATGTAAGTCAACAAAATAACGAAAATAAGATCATGGTGCACCAGGAGTGATGAGAGAGTGAATTGTGACAGATCAAGTTACATTATATACTCCTTGGAGACTGGCCAGGTGTTCCCAGTTGTATTGATTAAACCCCACCCACCAGGTTCCGGCAAGGAAATGGACACACACACACACACACACACACAGCAGGCCTGGCTAAGGCAGGGGCCGTCACATTATGTATGCATGTCTATATATCTTTACAGTTGTTTACATTTTTTTGTTTCTCCTCTGCATAAATGTTTTTATGTTTCTGGTAAATTTTCAGTGAAAGTAATTTCCACACTTAGAGCAGGTGGTAGGCTGAACACCCCCAGATAATTCATATTTACACTGACACAGTAAAAAAAAAAAAATAGAAAACCCTCACTTTGGAGAAACTAACACCAGCAAAATGTAGGTTGTTAAACATTTTCTAAACGATTGCCTTATCATAAAAATAACAAGTTACTCAGCTAATTGTTGCTGCTTTACTACAATTTTTCAATGCTTGATGGTGAAACACAATATTTGCAATGACACTGCAAAAATGGGTCAGTGTGTTTACCATGTGGAGCATGCTGATGCTCTTTTAACTGATATGATTAGATAATTATGTCTGTTTTTCATCAAAATGACATTTTATATGAGTAATATGTCAGCGGTGAGTTGCCACCAGCTGCAACAAACAAAATCACGCACCAGCATGATAATTTCAAGTAACACTCAGCAAAAATAGATTCTTACGTTAGTGAATTTGGTAACTACCCATCTCTGTGACATCAGCGTTCTGGTGTCTTGTTAATCAAACACGGTGCTGCGACATGGTTTTCTTTGATTTTCTGTCAGTGAAGTTTGAGCTTTTGTGGGCGGCGTTTTCACAGATAAGAGACGATGCGTGCTTAAAGACAAACCAAAAGAAACTGTGTCTAAAACCTGAGCAATGGAGAGAGAAAACGAGCAATCACTGCTGCCACTGCTGGTCCCTTCTTATAGCTCCTATTTCATCAGGCCAGCGGGAACGAGGCCATGTCACCACTGTGCTCAAAGAGACAATAATGATGCTGTCATTTCAGCACCACAGACAGCCACAATGGGGAGGACGATCATCGGAACTGACTATGCATAAAATCTCACAAATTTCCTCCCTGCCTGCACAATACATCAGTGATTAGAAGTGACAGAGGCTTTCTGAAGAACCTTGCAGGCTCTTTCATATCAAGGCTCTGAATAAAGTGTTGTGGCCCTGAGGTGGATTCATGTTTGCTGTGTTTGTAGAATGTTGCTTGAAGATAATGCTTGAGTTGACCTCTTTTAAAAAGGACAACGCTCTGTATTACGTCAAATGAACCATTCAAACACGTCATGCTTCCAGTGTAAAAAAATAAAATAATCTTATACAACTGTACAAGTAGCCAGTGGTTAAACCACAGTCTGAACCATATGACTGGCGCCACTGGTGATTCAGTCAGTCACCTGTCTGGTTAAACAGTGGTCCAGAGTGAAATACCTTTAAATGACATTATAATACATCCTTAGCCCACAGAGGATTAATGCTATTATGCCACTGGCAAATGGAACAAGCTGAAAAATACTAACTGACTGTCACTACGACTGACACCTTTGTCATCACACATTGTCTTTTAATCCATTCTTAATAGAGAAGTATGGATAAGTTCTGCTTTCAAAAAAAAAAATGTTGAATTATGTTGGTCATGTTACAACATATTCTGCCTGTCGTGTGTGCTTGTGAAGGGTGTTTCTTTGTTTGTTTTCTTTCTCTTCTTCTTGAAAAAGCATCTCACTGTACCGGTTTTCATACAGCCCTACTGTCGGCCTGAACATGGACACTGATTACAGTTGAGTCATAGCTGAGAGCACAGAGCTGCACAAGCTGAGTCTGAAATGTCCCCAAACAGCCATTTCACAGGGAGTAAAAAAAAAAACTTTACAAAAATGTACTTTACTTTTTTTTTCTTCTGGTGTGCAAAGAGAATTCACGTTAGAGTGGATATTTAGTCTTATTTAGACTATAATGTATAGCCATGAAACAGTGGTTTTCACAAGACGCATTACAGTCCGAGAACTTAAGTAGGCCGTTAATGTGACACAGGGACAGCTCCCATACAGCATATAATCCACATTCTGGAGTAACTAATCATTCCCTGTGCCCAACATGCATTCATCTTGTCTAGGATCTACGCTACCACTACCAACATCAGCAATTTTCAATAACTGCTTCATCTTTTCCAGGATGTTTACACCTTCCCATTTTTCACCTCAGTTGTGGACACTGTGGCAGCATTTCACACTTATTCAATAAATCTGCGGGAACATTCGGGGGCACATTCGATTTTCCCAAAGCTGCCACAACAGACTCATGATGAACTAGCCAACAGACAGTTGAAAAAGGGTTTTTCAAAGCCAGAATGAAAGTGGCAGTCGCTGCTTTGTAGCTGCAGAAGGTGTATAAGATTTAAGAGATTGTTGGGGTTTTAAAGACAGAGATATACGCAATCACAAAGATCAATCCCCATCATTTGGTGAGTACTTTGAAGACAAATCAATCGGGTGCCTGCAACAGTTTTCCATGACTTTTGCAAATAAGAGTGCTACTTGTACCAATGAAAATGTGTCATTTATTTAGAATTCTAATCCCAAAAGATTCAGCAGTGGATGACCATAGAGACATCTAATCGCTCCAATCTACGTTGCAGCGTTTTTTGACACAATTTTACGCAGTAAGAAGTTAAAATGGGTGATTTTATCATGTAGCTATCTCAGGTTATTAGCTAACTTGATGTGATTCAAGTACACTTTGGGTTACTTTGATTTTCAAAAAATTTTAGGATTATGAAGATTATAAAAGTTATTTCTCAGTTTTTAAGTTATGCTAATAATGACTCATTCAGCTTACTGCTGATAAAATGAATGTGCCTCACACGAATGCTAATTAGATAGATCTATATCAGTACTGGGATCTGAAAGCCAGAAAGATAGGCAGACCAGGATGTGATACCAGCTTCAACAGAAGCAGTAGTGCGGTGATGTTTCACTCTAATTTGTTTCATCCATAACTCATTTTAATATGAAATGTTCATTTACAAGTCATGTGAAGTGTTGCTGTTAAATCTTGATCTTAGTCAACTGCCTGCTTTTGAATCCTACACAAATGTCACAACTCTTTCATCAAAGTGGCTCTGATTTTATTTATGCTCACAGGCAGACTTCACCATTAGTAGACAACTGCATCTGGCCCTTCAACTGAGAGAGACCCTAAGAGCCTTTCTAAATTTATTATAATGTTTGGAGATGAAACATATAAAGTTGATGTTCTAAATGCTATATTGGCCTTGTGTGTTTCAGCAACGGGTAATGTGGCCTGTGAACATCTTACATCTGCATTTCAGAAAGTTTCTGGCCAGCTTCAATATAAGTGTAGCAGGAAAGACTGAGAGTGATGGAAGAAAATTACTATTCCACTGCGCTGAGATCAGCTGGTTGTTACTGCTTAAGTTTGTATTGTGTATTTGTAATGAAATGATATCAGAACAGAATGTGGCTATCTGTTCATACAATATTTCGTAAGACAAAGAGAAACATTTTGGTCAGCCTATGACTTGGGCTTATTATATAACAATATAGTTATTTGAAATTATATGACCAATAATAACTACATATAATTATGTATTATGTGTTGGATAAAAAGTAGTTTAATCCATCATTTTCAGACCAACAAAGCCGCAAATAGCGCTAATAAAAAGAAATATCCTGCATCTTTGTACTAACTTGAGTTCAGTAGCAGGTGTTCAGATTGCCAGTCCATCACAAAGCAAACAGAAAGACAACTAGAAACACATGCACGATCACATTGACACCTACGGGCAATTTAGAATCACCAATTAACCTTACATGCATGTTTTTGGTCGGTGGATGGAAGTCGAAGTATGGCATGGGGAGTAATATTTTGAATGCAGGACTTCTACCACAGGAAAAAAAAAAAAGGAAAGTAATGTGATGTGCATAACATAAACTTAAAAAAGCACAAGCAATTTTTGACACAGAGTCTGCGGACAAGAGAAGACTACAATTAATCAATTAATGCCTTGATGTATATTATTGATAAATTCTTAACCAACATCATGGAACATCCACCTGGAATGTCATTTGTGCCAAAAGTGAATTTCTTGCCTTCTAAATGAGATAATCAGTTTCGTTGTGTCATGGTTGTGTAAAGCCCTATTCGACTGTAGTAATCCATGTTATGGCAAGGACCACTTGTTATGAGGTGTGCTTCAAACGAACCCAAATGCAGACACAACAGCGGAATCTTAGGTGAACCAAGTCCTTTATTTTTCCTAGGTATAGATAACCAACAGGAGGCACACAAAATGTCTGAGTCCAAATGCGCGGGTATGAACGGCAGGAAACAGGAAACAGGCAGGGAGTCAGAACCGAAGTATCTTCGGGAGCAGAGACAGACAGGCTTACGGGACGGGATGTCGGGTAGGTGGACGGACGGACTGACAGTGAGTTGACGGGAGACCGGGGTATTTAATCCAGCTGGAGGTGATCAGCGGAATGTGATCCAGCTGGATCTACGGAGGTGGGCGTGGCAGATGACGGAACTCAGAGGAGGGTACTGCAGGAGAGACAAGAACAAACAGACAAGGGAATGACAGGACACAGGAGGAGAGGTGATCCGGGGTAAAACAGAGGAAAACACACCAGGATCAGACAGGAATCCTAACACCACTCAGTTAAGTACAGAGAACAACAGTCCATCATTATTTTTAAGACATGAAGGTCAGTCCTTCTGGAAGATCTCAAGAACTTTGAAAGTTTTGGCAAAACTTTCAAATTCTGTTATAAAACTGTCTCTCATGAGGACTGCCCCAGAAAAAGGAAGACCAAGAGTTGCCTCCGCTGCAGAGAAGTTCATTAGAGTTACCATCCACTGAAATAAGCAATTATCTGCAGCTCAGATTAGAGCACATATCAACGCTTCCCACAGTTCAAGCAGCAGACACATCTCAATATTAACTGTTGTGAGGAGACTGTGTGAATCAGGCCTCCATGGTGGAAGTGCTACAAATAAACCTCTTCTGAAGGAGACCAAGAAGAAGAAGAGGAGAATTGTGTGGGCCAAGAAACACAAGGAATCGACATTAGACCAGAGGAAATCTGGACTTTGGTCTGATGAGCCCTCCTAGAAATTCAAATATATCCTAATATTTTAACACTGTTTTGCCTAATACATTATTCCGCCTGTGGTATTGCTTTAACGTTTTCAGTATTGTTCAATAAAAGCCATGACATTTTAGGTTGTCCAAACTTTTGAATTGTACTGTAGTCTTAAAGGATATGGAGTAAACCATCTTGGGTCAGTGGGCAGTTGCCTATTTTGCCCCGATAGTAATCAAGCTTTGATAACTCATTTTCAGAGCACTTATTTATTCATAATTAATGTGCAACTTGCACAATACGGATTATTGGACTATTCCGTCAAAAGACGAGAAACCGTACTATTGTTGTTAAGGACTTGAAGCTCCAGTGTTTACGCCTGGAGGAACTGTCAAACACTGAAGCAGAGTTGTCATAGTAGGCGTTCCAAAAGAAAAAAATAAGATTTAAAAATAACAATTCAATGCAAAAGTCTGGAGTTTAGTTACTCCCGCTGAAATCCAAGGGAAACGTTGAAGTTGTGAAAACATACGAGTAACAAATATGATCAGTTCTCATGTCTTTTTCTGTCCACTATTATATGAAGCAGTTCAAATGAGTTAAATAGTTAAAGATACATTAAATATAATGACCGGCCCCAAAGCCCCCACCTCACTAAATCCAGCCAGTCCTGTCTATGGTCCCAGCGGTGAGAGAGAATCAAGTGTACGATTTTTTTTGTACTTTCAGATAAAGGTCAGCTGCACAGCAAGGTCAGCACAGAAATGAAACTACCAGTTAATCCAAGTGTGCAGGGGCAGATGAGAACTAAAGTGAGGAATAAAGGTTAACCTTGCACTCCTTCTCCACCAAACATGGTTCCATATTATTAAACCAGACCACTTAGATATGAACATGACATTAACTTTTTAATAATTGGTTTTGCTTGGCCGTAAACAATATAGCTGTCATCAATGAGACAAAGTCTGTTTTGAACATGCTTTCTCAAACTGCAGCAGCCCCTCACGGCCAGGAAAGTGTGGCCCATTATGTGGGTTATCATTCTTTATTAGTGATCTATTACGGGGTAATATGTTTTCCAGCCGCAGGGCATGTTTTTCTGGCTGTATGTGATGCATGGATTTTTGTGTTACTCTTGCTGCTGGAACACAATTTAAAGTATCATGAATTTTCTATTGACCTTCTGTAATGGTGTTTGTTTCTCAGCTGTATGGGAAATAAGAGAAATATTTCCTTTACAGATCCATTGTTTTTGCTGCAGGCGCAAAGTGTTTTCATCACCATAATCATATTGATTTTGGCCAAACATTCATAATCTTGCCGCAGTGGTACGATAGTAATTACACAAGGACATCATCTTCATGATATTCAAGTCTATTGCTTGTTGACAAGCGTTTATGAAGAAACAGGTGATGATCTGCTTTGCCTATTACTCTACCCACACACTTAAAGAACAGTCTTTTATGTTGTTTCAGGTTTTAGTGCAAGTTTGGTGGTGGATGTTTTTCTAATTTATGCTCACTTCAAGGTTTTGAGACTCTGGAGAGCGTGTGTGTGTGTGTGTGTGTGTGTGTGTGTGTGTGTGTGTGTGTGTGTGTGTGTGTGTGTGTGTGTGTGTGTGTGTGTGTGTGTGTGTGTGTGTACGTTGGTGGTGGTAAATGCAGCAAAAATGAAGACTGTGCCTCCAGCTGTCCACCTAATGCAGTTTGTTGTTCTTGGCATGCTACCACCAAGACAGCAGTGATCAGGAGTCTGTCATCCTGATTTTGCTCTTAAATCTCTGCTTTTGCAGGTTTTGCAAATGGTAGTAAGATGTATGTGATGAAACGTGGTGTTGCACATCGTAGCCCCACAAATAATGCATATCTTACCTAAATACCTATCATATTTTCTTTCTCTTGTTAGTTGCATTATTGCCATGGACCAAAGAAAAATACAGAGCTACAAGGGAGTGAAGCTAGAATTAAATTCCACATGTGGATACGTTCACGACTCCAGATGAATATATATATATATTGCTTCGTATTTCCTGTAGACATAAAAAGGTGGCAGCTCATCACCCAAAGCACCACCTCGTGTGTCAAACATGGTGGTGCGTCTGTTTTGTCCATAGACTGTTTATGAGTGGACGTGGTTTCTGGACCCGAAAAGTGAAGCCAATGCCGTTGTGCCTTAAAGTGTAAAAACACTGAAATGCTAATAAGGGCTGGCACCAAAGAGACGTCGACAGCCTCCTGTGAATTACAAAGTCTGTAAATATTTTTCACGAGTCATTATAGTGTCATTAGCTAAATTTACTCTTTCTAATCTGTGCTCTAGTGATTCTTTTGAAAATAATTGCACAATTAATTACATATTAGACCTCAAAGGGAGGTACGTTTGGGGATGTGCCTGGTTTGATCGCTGTGCCTGGGGTGCAATTAGGTTTCTGGTAAAGCAAGGTGGACATAGTGTCCTCGGGTTCTCAGTTAGATTGAGTCAGATCCATTGCTTGCTCCTCCCCAGCTCATCCAAATATGGTCACTTCTGGCTCCAAAAAACCTAATATGGTGATAACCAAAACACTAGACTTGAGGCTTCAAAATGGCAGTTCAGAAACCAATGGGTGACATTACAGTGATTTGGCTTTCCGTTATGGCTTGGGTGGAACAGAGACACAATTTATTCATGATGTCATCGCTGACCGAAGCAACAGGAAAAAAACAAAGGAATACGGGGGGCATTCTGTGTGCTCACGTTCAGCCAAATGCATCAAAACTTGAACAAGATTTTTTATCATCCAGCAGGACAATGTTCACAAACGTACAACCAGAGCTTCACATGGTGAACATCCTCAACTGTCCCAAGTCTGTCACGTAACCTCAATCTGACTGAGCTACAGTGTTTATAATTTAATACACTGACTTCCTACATTCACGTTGTGAAACGTTAACAATATAAGGTTTCTGTGTCTATCCAATTACTTTTGAACCCTTGAACTTTGAGCACTACGTATTGTAAGGGCTCCATCTCCCAAATTGTTCCTTCTATACTGATGTAAACCTACTCAAATTGAAGCTGAGACTTGGTACTTTCATGTAAAATTAATAATTTTATTTCAAATTTAATGTGATGAAACTCAGAGTTCAAAGAACAAAACATGTGCAACCATCCATATACTTATGGTCTGGAGTGTATACATGTGCTCTTGACAGATTTCTCCTCCTTCCTTCCTTTATTTAAGAATCTTGGGAAGTCCTCCAATGAACCATGAATAATTTTGACAGTGGCACCAACAGCAGGAAATCTTCATGACCATAAAAATAAAGGCGTTGAAATGTTAAGTGTGATGGTTAACCTTAATCATCCAATTTTGAAATTGCGACAGTCACATTTTCAGCGCTGGCACAAAGTGAAGCCGATGGCTGCCTCGAATGTAGGAAATCAATCTAGAAAATAGCCAAATGAGTTATAAAATGCTCAGTAATAGCATCCAAAATTGCAGTTAATGGGCTAAAACAAGCAAATCCACCTGTTTAATGTGGCATTAACCAGCACAATTATACTGTATTGTGTGAGGCTGCTGTGAAGAGGAGCATGCCATTAACATGAATGTAGACAGATCTACACTCAGATTTGCACCCCGTTAGCTCCAATCTCTCCTGCCAGAAGAAGTGAAATACAAATTTAAGTATGAATACAAATGGGCACACTGGTACCCTAGAGGTCTCAGACATGTAGCGTGTAATCACATAGTCCCTACTTACTTTATTGTGTGTCAAACCCTTCTCTCTCTTCCCTGGCATTATTTACCAGCTGTTGTTAACAAATATAACCAAGAACAACAGCAAAAGGTCTACGTCTGTGTGTTTGAGTGTAATACCTGATGTTGCATTTCTTCAATAGTATGTTTGTATGGATGTCCTTAACACAACACAACCAGATGCGTGCAGAATCATTGATAGTGGAGTACATTGAACCGTCCTTTATCCCACAGTGGAACATATTTTGTCTCTTGTCCTTTTTCTGTTTGTATGCATTGTTGTCCTGTGTTCGATGTCTGCTTTTCATTAACCATGCGACTTACAATACTGAAATCTGTATACGGGGCATCCTGGCCATTCCAGTCTCATTTGTGGGTCCGTGATCATGTGTGACCATCTCAACTAGCCTGGTATTACTGGACTGAAATTAAATGTTTAAATAAATGGGTCTGGCCTCACTCCACTGGAGAGTGTTTCAGACAAAGAGTTCATTTTAAAACTATTGGCACAGCTTTTAACCAATCAGCATTGATTACCATCAAAACTCCACCAGTGCTATTGTTGGAATTTTAACATCATCACATTGAACCACCCCTATTGGCCCACCCTGATTTTGTTTCTGCACTGTGAAATTATTATTTATTTTTTTCTGCTGTTCTGATTAAGTGTCCCGCTAACGCATATAAACAGACAACTTTAGAACATTAGGGTCATTGATTAATGCTTCAGATCACACAAAGGCTCACTGTGTGCATGAGACTGTGCTGCAGGCGCTCTGGTCCTGGTCCCGGTGGATAAGTCTAGGACTGAATTTCTTTCTCAGTATACATCTGATTGTGTTAACTATCAGACTTTCTGTTGTACGCTTTGTTTGATAAGTCCATCGTCTTTGTTTGGGTTGCTTTGCTGTGTAAGCAGTATTTGCCAATGCTAGAATTGCAGGGTTTTTTTGTCTGGGATTTTCTGACATTGAATCAGGCTTAATATCTGCCAGTAGGAATGCAATCTTTTCATTTCATAAGAGAGGGCCTGAAGTGGCCTAAAGTCTCTGCCACAGGTAAGATTTTCCAAAGCCTCAATACAGAAACAAGGGAAGGTGCAAAAGTATAGTGTTCTTTCACACCACTTGAATTACAACATGCTGAAATTATTTTATGGATTTTTTTTTTTTTTTTTGTGCAATTACTTTTTACAATAAGAATATAAATGGTCAGGTATGTACTGCAGTGTAGTGTGAAGGTTTTATCTTTTTATTTGTCCATAATTCCTTTTGCATCTGCAGTCAATTTTGTACAAGTGTGATATTTTTTCTACCATCTGGGTCTTCAGAGGCAATTGGCCTTATTTACAGGAAAATCTTTGTTCACTCAGTCTTGTGTTTTTGGACATTACGGCATTATACAAAATTTCTCCCAAAAATCTATTTCTACTGTGCTGCATATTTTTTCAATTATACCACAATGCCAAGAGCTGTGGTAAGCAATCATGATGATTGCAGCTGATTATAAATTCGCAGGCCAATAATATGTATTTATCAGCGTATTTGTTGGCTTATAATTATCAAGAAAAGGAATGTAACTACAACATCTGACCTAACCTCCTGTCTGTCTTCTTCCAAACAAGGCTTCCTCCACATTGGTGTCACGGCTCACATCCTCCCCATAGCTGCAGGGAAGCTCTGTAAATCTCTCCCCCGAGGGTTCAACCCATTAGGATAAATAGGCCCAGTAAAACATGCGCTTCTCTAACAGCTTATCCCCTATAGCTCCAACCTGCTTGCAGGCAGCCCCGTATTAACTCTGACACCCCTTCATGTGCACGGTGCATTTCCAGCTGTTGTACAGCCACAACAACACACAAAAGCGTGTGTTTCCCAAAGGAAATCTCTGCATTAGAGATCCAGTGGAGTTCATAGGGAAAAACTGATATCCATAATCCATGTGGTGGTTTAGTGTTGCTGAGGTACTTTTCCTCAGAGAGGTGTATGTGTTGCAGCCATCCCTGCATGCACTTTGTACTACAGTTTGTTGCCCTGTTAATAATCCCTCATTTGCTTTTCATGAGTCAAATGAGGAAGCTATCTATGGGATTGGCCGTGAGAGAACCGAACCGTAGTTTATAATAAAGGATATTTCACTGAATCTCAATCTTAAAGCTCAAAGGATTATTTTTTACCACAGCAGGTATACTGTACGTGTATTTTACACCTACAGAAACTGTGATTACTCCTGTTTTTATGTGCTGTGCAGCATGAGTGTTAAATTTTTTCGTGACAGGAGAAGCAGCTCTGGTCAGGTTTACGCAGCAGTGCCTGTCACTCATCGTGATGAGCAGTCCACCTCAAAACAGATGGGGTCAAAGCCACTACAGGCATTAAAGGAGGTGACAGTAAACACACAGAACTGAGACTTTAAACAAACAGCACTGTCCTGGTTTGGCTTTCAAAATTCGTTCCTTATTTTCTCCCATTTTCGAGCCTGGTGTGAGCCAGAACCCAATTTCACTGCGTGAATATGGGTCTGGACACCCTCCATAGGGAATCGTTTGCAGTTGTCCCACCCTACTTGGTGTTGACCTCAGGTTAATTTCAGGGTGCGCCGCAACCGGCCGACACTGCCACCACTGCAACTACCTGCGGCCCGTGTCCTCCAAAGAAAAGTGAAGCAATTATTCTTCTGTCACAGCAACAATATCTCAAATAGATTGTCTCGTAAGAGTGCAATTTCAGAATCTAAAAAGCCATGGTTTAGAATATAATTTACTTTGATTGTAACATTGACAAATGTGGCACATTTACACAACTGGGTCTTATTATTTTTGAATTCATCAAATTTACACAAAAGATAGCTTGACTGTTTCCTGAAAAATAGGTTTTATGCATATCAAAAAAATATATCCCAGATTTGATAAAGATGTGTCACAGGGAGAAGAGGAGGGGGAGGGGGGAAAGAGGAGGGGGGGGGGGCACAGACAGTGTTAGGACTCAAAAGCAGGACTCTCAGACAGAAGATGAGGTGAAATGACTTGCAGCAAAAACAAAAAGGGGTTCCAGAGTCAGTGTCAGGTAATGAGTCCAAAACCAAATTAATCAAGCCGAGAGGCAAAGATCCAGAAGTCAAAACACAGGTCATATACTAGGATCTCACTGAGGACAAGAACGCTGGCACAAAGAGCTGTGAAACTGTGACAAACTGGCAAACAAGTGGGGGGAAAGACACAGGTTATATATAGATGAGGAAGGGGAGACAATTGGACACAGGTGGAAACCATCAGGGCGGGGCAGACAATCACAGGGGTGGGAAACACAAGGGACTGGATGTTAGGATACCTGAAACGAGAGGAGAGTATACAAAATAAAACAGGAAGTGAATATGAACTGAGAACATGAGTGAACAGTGAACTTAATAAACAGGATGACATGTTACAAGATGATTCTGTCAAAGAAAATACTTAACACAACTTGCGGGTTATGTCAGGAAGGTGTCATGCACATTTTCCTTGTATGTTTGTCTTGTATGAACCAGATCCAGTTTAATAGTTGTGCTACTTGGAGAAAAGGACACAATCATTTCTGTTTTTTTCTATGAAGGACTTTCGGAGTGCCTTGCCTTATAAAACATCATGTAAACAAGTGAACATTAATGACTGACCTCAGAATAAGATTGATTCAATCAGTCATACATGCAGGTGTGAGTCATGTGTCTTGTTAACGGCTTGTTTGAAGTACCTTAGGCCTTCACAATAGCACGTCACTGTTGATGCAGTCCTGAAATATCATCAAACTTGCACCCAACATAACCCCCTGGGCACGAGGCTATTTTCTGAAATGTAGACCTGAAAAAACCTCAGTCAGTATCAGCTCCTCCACTGTGAGGTCTAAATGAACTGCCTTCATCTCTGTGGAGCAGAGACTCATGGGACAATTTGGAAATACGATAGGTCTCTGTGTCCTCATCACCAGGACAGAGTTTCCAACAAAAATACCAATTTTTACTTCCACCTCATGAAAACTGCCTTCATGAAAGAAAACAATTAAGAAAATAATTGCTATTTGAACATCTAAAATCCACAATATACAAAATATACAAATCTATATTGATCCAGAACACAGACTGAGAAGGTTTTCAACTCTTTAATGCGTGTACTGAGTTTAGTTGCTCGTCTCCAGTCCTTTTAGAGCTGCAGCTGCCTACAAAAGTCCAGCAGGATTGTAAGTATTCTCACCTCTGTCCAAAGACGGGAATGGCAAACACATAAATCAGAAATCGTCTCAGCAAAAATACCCAAAATCGAATTGTAACATCCTGAGTATGAGGGTCTCCTTTCTTTAAATTTCTTCCAACAGCGTAGCCGCTAATGCAACATAAGTACATTAATATAATCTTTAAATGGACACTTCCCCCTAATGATATTAACATGTAATCCAATCTAAAATGTATAAGTATAAACTGACATGCAATATAAGATTAAACAACTTTGAAGAGTGACAGAGCACCACTGAAGTAGCTGATTTGTTTAGCACGATCATTTCCATTTCTCTCCCTATTACAGGACATAAGAAAGCACTCAATCAGTGCTGCTGGATATGATATGTACAAGGCACATACTGTAATGGTGTCTACGCAATGGAATAGCAGTGGGAGAAATGTCTTTCCGACGGATAGTAAACCTCTTCCACCAATTTTGATTCAAGTACTTATTGCTTATAAATGCACAAACAGCTGTAGAGTTTTCTACTGAAATGTCTGTCTAAACCAGGACTGGTTATTGATTAAAGAAAAATTCGGAATTTACAGAAACCAATACTTTTGGTCCTTTTTTCATCCCCAGTTTAGCACAAATCCGGGTGCGTTGGTATTTCCGTGCAGCGTAAGTGGCTTTTTTCCATGCTTGCGCAGAGTTGCCAAACAAGAGGTATGTTATTGAAGATGCACCCATGCAGTGTCATTTTGGTTCCAATGTTGTGCCTTGTGAATGGGTATTTTCGTGGCTTCAGTGGGCAGAGCGCACATGAACAGACCCATCCAAAATCCCACGGATTGGTGGATGTCCTACATATTTAATCAAAACAACAGTTTTTGAATACAACCTTCAGTTTTAGTTAATCATATAAAAAAATGAAGCTGAGTCTTGTTAGTAAACTGGATGCGAATCAGGCAATAGCCAATCTCAGCCATGAAAAATATATTGTAGGTTATTAAATTATGCATAAAGGGGTAGCAATTTAAAAGAATTTTCATCTACTCATCTGGTTTAGTAATCTACCCAGCCGTGCAAGACCAAGGAGTGTGACGTTACATCATTTTTGCACAAAAGAGTAAGGGAATTTAAGCACAACAGCTCAGGACATTTAAATATTGATTAGATAGTAAATTAGGCACACTCAAAGCTCCCGCTACAGTTCATAAAACCACAATGTCAGTAACGGTTTGAGAACATTGCTCTTTGTGTTTTGTTAATAAATTATTGCACTTGGGGCTTTAAGTGTGTGTAATTTACTCATTCTAACTCATCAACATCATTCCAGCACCTGATTTCAGTATATTGGATGAGTGTTCTGTGTTCACTTTGACACTTAGTTATTGATTGAAAACCAAATTAGGCAAACTCACAGCACCTGTTGCGCTTCATAACACCGCAACATCAGTGACGTTTGGAGCACATTGCTCTTCATCAGTGTTTTTAATAAATGAATTGCGCTGGGAGCTTTAAGTGTGTGTAATTGACTTATGCTCACTCAACATTGTTTCAGCACCTGATGTCAGCATATACTTTACAGGACTTTCACATGTAAGTATTGCCCGTGTTTATATGACGCTGGTTTTTGTCTTAAATTATTGAACTGCTTCCTACACTGGGCAGCAGTTCTTATCATACCAGGGGAAGAAGCCAAGTTAACAGCATCAGCCCGTGGAGGCCGATTCATAGTGTCATAAATGATGTGTCTAAAAGCCTGAATCTCCTAAACAAGTATGTCAGTTTCCTCCTGTATAAAGTTTGGATGGCAGTGCCGGTTTGCTCCTTCAGCCATTAGCAACTGAGGGTCTGCTGCGCCACAGCGATCTTAAAGGGAAAGAGAGGAGCTGATTTGATTCGCCTTGAATGAAGTCAGCTGTGACACATCTTCCAATTATCTATTGCTACTACTTCACCACTGTGCCGTGTGCTCATGTTGACTAAAATACCAAATAGGTCGGCCACACCTAATTGTGCCCCCGGCACACCCGAGCTTGTGATGCCCTGCATTCTGTAAACTTGTTTAGCAAAGGCTTAAATGTAGACTGCAAAAGATGTTCATCTTTAAGTAAAAGTCCTGCGCTGCAGGATTAAAAACTGGCTCCCAAATTGTCATCCCCAGTGTAGCTCATTGAATCCATGTCAACATATAGCATGTAAACTTGTGTAAGATTACATCACTTGACACAAGTGAAGACTCTCAACATTTAATGTAGCATTTTCCAATATACCTAGCTGTGACTCTGTGGCATTAATATTCAGCCAGCAAGTAGAAAATAACAGAATATTGATCCACATAGCACCAGACAATAATGCTTCCATCTTAACAGTGATGAATGAAAACCACCAAAACCCTTTCTCATGATTATGGCATCTAAATCTTGTTACTATTATGTATTATAATGATGAGATCGTGCATCATAATATAACTTATATTTATAACATAAAAATAACTGAATAACGTGTTTGTCAGCCTTTTTTCCTCCCTGCAGAAAAGTCTCTTTTCTCTTTCAACAGTGTTCGGTCATTGAATGTTTGTGCCCTCACGTATTTAATCTCAACACGTGACATCCATGTGTGAGTTTGGGAGAGGCTTTACAGATACTCGGTTCTCCACTATTGACAGTGTGCCATGTAGGGGCATCAACACAGATTTAGAGGTATGGTATTGATATGGTTATAGGACAATGAGCACATCCCACCATGTTGAAACATATATAGACTTAAAGCTCTAATTATTCAACTTCAGTTTATTAAAAGCTGCCTTGTGGAATCACATTTCCTGGGAAACAACTGTCCAGTCCCGAAATGATGCTACCTTTTGAAGCAGCTCTCTGGTCGCGAGTTGATCACGTCATGTTGACAGGTCAGTTATTTTCCCTCTAAATTATACTGGCCAAAAAATGCACACCACTGTGATTATCCCCCCCCTCGTCACTCACAAAAATGTCTCCAGCATTGTTTCTTTGGAGTCAGAGAAAACTAAATCATCACTGTTTACTCTTAAGGAGAGTGAAGAACTCAACAAACTTAGCAGGGTAGTTCAATTCTGACATTAGCACAAACACCCTCTTCTTTAACCGAAACGAAGAAGCGTGACTTTTGTTGTTTCTTGATAATAACTAGGCTGCTTGTAATATTTCTCCCTTCTTCAGAGGTGCTGATTTCTCGCAGCCAGATGTTTTTCGCGAGCGGCAGTGGGGAACAGAAGCATACCGTTTCTTACAACCAGTGTGAATATAAATGTCTCACTCTGTGTGTTTGATGCCTTCCTTCACACTTTTACATTGTTTCCAATCTAGAAAGCAACTGACAGACAATCAGGCTATCAGAAAAATATACTCAACACAAATATATTAGGCACAATTCATGCAGCTGGCCACAGGACTGCACGGCAAAACAGGGACTACAGATAACTGTAGCAGACACAGACGTTATGATTTGAGTCAGAATAAAGAAGTGAACTTAGATCTGAAGGATTGATTTATCGATAGGAGAGTGGCAATCCGTACCCTCAGTGCTGATGACTTATACTACAATGTTTCCAATAAAGTGGTGCGCTGTGTAAAATGTAAAAAAAAAATAAAATTAAAAAAAAAAAAAATAACACAATGCAATGATTTGCAAATTACATAAACCCATATATAATTGAAAATAGACCAAAGACAATGGATCAAATGTTGAAAATTGTATTATTTTATGGAGAATATATGCCCTTTCAAATTTGATGCACAACACGTGTCAAAAAAAGTTGGGACAGGGGCAGCAAAAGACTGGAAAAGTTTTGTAATGCAAAAAAAAAAAGAAAACACACCTGGTGGAACATCTCACAACTAATTAGGTTAACTAGTCACACATCAGTTACATTGTTGGGTATAAAAAGAGCATTTTCCAGAGAGGCCGAGACGGGGAGAGGTTCACCACTCAGTGAAAGACTGTGAAGGAAAATAGTGCAGCAATTTAAGAATAATGATCCTCAATGTAAAAATGCAAAGAAATTTGGGATTTTATCATCTCCAGTACATAAAATCATTCAAAGATTCAGAGAACCCGGAAAAAAATATTTGTACACAAAAGAGGCGAACGCAGTTTGTCGCTACATCCACAAATTCAAAAGCTCAAAAGCCAGCATCTGTGACAGCATGTGGGTTGATTAGTGCACATGGCATGGGGAGCTTGCACATCTGGGAAGGAACCAATAATGCTGAACAATATATACAGGTTTTGGAGCAACATATGCTGCTATCCAGACAGTATATTTTTTTCAGGGAAAGCCTTGCTTATTTCAGCAAAACAATGCTGAACCGCATCCTGCACATATTATAACAACATGGATCTGTAGAAAAAGAGTGAAGGAGCTAAACTGGCCTTCATGCATTCCAGACTCGTCACCCATTGAAAACATTTGGCTCATAATTAAATGAAAAATATGACAAAGGAGACCCTGAACAGTTAAGCAGCTATAATCCTATATCAGGCAAGAAAGGGAGAACATTACACTTCCAAAACTCCACCAACTGATCTTCTCAGTTGCCAAATGTTTGCAGAGTGTTGTAAAAAGAAAAGGTGATGCAAAACAGTGGTAAACATGGCCCCCTCCCAACTTTTTACAATGTTGGCAACAATTGGATCGAGGAGGCTACCAAATTACTGCCTTCAGGTGTCGGTAAATTATATATTTTTAATACAAGACTATCCTGCTTAAAGCTGTTACATTTTGTGTAATTTAATAGCTATTCAAAAATCACTGCCCTTCCTTAGTTATTTGTGCATTATTAAATCAAGCAATTGGAATATTTGAAATATGAACAGTTTTCTTGTATTTATATTTTGGTTATAATAGTGAACATTCACCACTGATATTTTTCAGGCTTGTGTAAACCCTTTTTATTTTTTATCCTCATTTGGCCTCCTTCTAAATACATAGGCGGTCATGTTTCCTCTCCTAAATGAACCAATATTATGTAGAAACATAATCTTTCAGCAGCCTGCAGAAAGATGGACTGTCGAGCATCAACAACGGCCCCTCAGGTGATTTGAATTCCTTCGGAGAGTCGTCAAAGCCATCCAATTATACCAGTAATGAAATCAATTTAGTGATTAAGATAGAAAGAGCAGGTGGCCACCACAGCACCCAACTAAAAACCTCTTCCTTGAAGTTAATGAGCAAGAGGAGAAGGGTGAAAGTTTGAGGGCGGTGTGTGTTTATCAACCTGTCATAAAATGCCTGCGTATGACTGCATGACTTAATATCATCTTCCTGCAAATATTGAAAGTGAAAGTCAGAAATGGCATCACTGTGCTCACTGAGCAACACTTTTGCTGTAGACAATCCTCAAATAGATTATATAGTGCGGTAAAGTAAACCTCACATATTCAATCTCACGACCCTAAACAGTATTCAAAACACATTAAAATATGCACTTGCAGCTTGCGTGACAGGATCGCACACAGTATACTCACTTTCTATTTAAAGCCAAAGTGAAACTCCCTAGTACCCTTCACCTCGTCAGCACCTACACCGCGGCATGCTTATCAACACTGCAGAGCCCTGAATCACCCATGTGTGGCCAGCTGCGACCGTGACGGACTGCCGGGCCAGGGGAGAGATGTGAAGCACAACGACCCCCGAGTGGATAATCATCGGTGTGTGAACGCCGGTTCAGGCGCACCAGCTGTGACTGCGTTTCCCAGAGGAGAGCGATCGGCCATCTCTTTCAGGGCTGTGACCTTAGCGTGGTCATTTAGTGTGTTTTTTTCAAACTCTGTGGAACGTACGCTGTTAAAAAATGCAGTACACACTCTCACACAGGCAGACACAGGCTTGTATTGCCACATTTTAGAGGATGCTCTCTGACTACTTTACCTTCTCCAACCCACTATGTGTGACCAAAAGCATCCGTGTCCCTAGCTCTGCAGTTAGCTGTGTTAGCGGCTGTGTGGACTTCCGAGGCTCGCTCGATCACTTTTATTCAGTAACACGTCCCTTAACCTGAACAGGATTTTGGTTCTAACAATATCATATTGTTCTACATACGAGGGTGGATCAAAAAAAGTCCTAGACTGCTCTTGTTGGTTGCGTACCATTTGCACAAAGCCATTGTTTGTACTCTTAAGCTTTGTCACTTGATCAAAATCGGTGCCTGAGTTACATAGTTTTGTATGCAGTGGTCAACGTGCGTCTGCAGTTTCTTTACACACCTGAAACTTGAGCAGAGAGTGCACACCAAAGTTTGTGGCAAAATATTGGGGAACAAAGCCAAATCTGGCAAATAGGGGTGGTGGGCAGCAACGATTGTGTTGATGCGGGTGCGTTGTAATGTTGGACAACCAAAGGCCACTGTGCCAAGTTCAGGTCATTTGCACCAAATGACTTTTCTCAGACGGCTCAGAATGTCACAGCGAAACTTAGTGTTGACAGTCTGGTCCTGGGAGACAAGTTCACATTGCACAATCCTGTAAATGTCGAAGAAAACCCACCTGGTTGCACATCTGACCCAATGCGCCTTTTATTGGTTTGGAACAATGATGTTCCGCTCCTCGGAAACTTGAATGTCAAACACCCTTTCCAGGTTCATTGCTTCATTGCCAAAGGCTTTCTGAAGCATTTCAGGGACCTCTGCTTCCGATTTCAAAAGTTTGACACAAAATTTGATGTGCGTCCTTGTGCAAAAATGTGTAACCCTGATGCTGACTTTGATCAAGCGACGAAACTTGGAGTACTTATTCATGAAGGTTGGAGCTACTCTTTGCTCCGTGCACATCACAGTGCTGCGTACCATTCGCACACCTGAAGCAGTCTCAGAACTTTCTGATCCATTTGCAATTCCAGTGTATAGTTTGCACATTTGTTATGAATTATATCCAGCTGAAGAGAATACCTGAAAAATGGGGAAGAAGAAGGATCAGAGCAACCCTGACAAGGTAAAGCCTACGTAGAGGAACAGGGCATCTCCAAAATGGCCGGTCCTGTGTTTTTTTTCTGGTCTGCAGTGGTTAGTACTTAGTAAAAGTGTTCTAAGGAGGGACAACCGATGAACCAAAACAAGGTCATGGGAATCCACTGGGCTTAATGCCTTAATTCTGACTATAATACAAAGGTGTCAGAACCCTACACTGTATATAAAACTGTTCGTAGCGTCCTGCGGAAGTTCCTTAAACTGTAATACCACCAGAGGCCGCGAGAGGTCGGCTCCAAAAAGCCTCCGGCTCAATAGACTTACATTCACTTCTACAGTTTTCTGTATGTCATTCACTAAATCACTCTTCCAGATTAGTGTTCTGGCCGTCCATCTGAAAATAATCCCATCATTAATTATAAAATACATTTTAAAAAACTGGGTTTTGGAGGGCGTGTCTGTTTGATTGACAGGCCTTCGATGCAGTCGGGCTACGGCTATCGGCAGGCGGAACGTGGTATCGTCGGGTTTCCAATCAGATCGAGTCACAAACAGGGTGTTTTTTTACATTATGTTAAAAACTAATGGTCTTAATTTACCTCAATTTTATATCAAGATGGCAAAAAGAGATCTACAATTCAAGTTCTTATTACAGAAACAAATCCACATTTTATAACTGGGTGGTGAATACTAACTCTGTAAGCTGTTCTAGAGAATTGCGAGATGAAAAAAAATGCAGATTGGTCAGATGAGTCATCCCTCACCATATTTAAAACAAGTGCATGTGTGCATGAGGACCCCAAGAGAGTGGTACAAGCCTGAGCTTGACCCTCACCGCGAGGGCCTTTGATGGCTCTGTTGTCTCAGAGGAAAGGTCACTGCAAGTCAAAACAAAGTTCTCTCACAGGTCATTTTTTTCCTTTATGATAAAACCTGTGTGGATGTGTAACAAGTAACAACAGGGCACAAGGACTGAGAGGTTTGATTAGCATGAGAATGACATGAATCATACACTCTGGCCGTCGTAGTCATGCCACCCCTATTGGGTGATTTTGGAGCACTCTCCCCGACCATTTAAAAACACCAATGGAGGAAATGTGGCACATGTTGGGAGAATGCCATCCATCCCTTCAGTATAGTTCCACAGACTTGGACAATCCATAACAAGCAACACTGAGGCTTTTCACAAAGGGCATGATGGCCCAACATCTCACAAACATACTTTATGTTTGCTTTTTCTTGCAGCTGTCACCCATTTGTATTCATTGTTATTACTTGCATTTGGTCTTTGTATTTATACAAGGCCTAATTTTTTTCTCTTCAACACCTGATTGCTAGGCTACAGCTACAGCTTTTCTCCAAACTATTTTATTTGTATTTTGTTTTGCCATAAACACATACTTGACTATACTTTGGCCTGCAGCTTTAAATCTGGTGATTTGTAACTGCAGGCTATCTGCTGAAAAAACACCTCACCTCTGGATTAGTGAACGGGTTATTTGCATACTGAAGTGCTAATCCCATGCAGTTACTTACTGTATGCTGATTTTGGTACTGATACTCATATACAGTACATGTACTCACATAGTTATTTGGAATTGTAAATCTCCAGATTACCCATAGATTTAGGATTAGGGTGAGATATTCTAATTCTTTAGATAATTCTGATCTCATATGATTACTCTATATGCATATGTGCGGAGAATATATTTTGCATTCAGAAAACAATACAGTGCACATATACACAAGCCTCACTCTATTCTTTCTCTCCTTGGTAATTTCAGTTGCTTTGAAAAAGTATTTTCGATATCAACCTGGTTAAAAAAAAAAAAAAAAAACAACTCACGAGAAGTTAACTCTGCCTCCAAGACAAAAAAAAAGAGGCAGAAACTTTACCCTCGAACGCATTTTCACTGTGAAATTCAGCAGATGAAACCAGGAAGGTAGAGGCTGATTTTGTTCAAATGATTGCTTGAAATACCAAAGACGGATTCCGAGCCGGTGTGTGTCGGGCCTTTGTTATCGGTAGATGCCAGTGAAGGCGACTGAATCTACAGCTCTTCTTTCTTTAAGACACATCTCAGACTGACTTTCATGCCAAGTTTGGCTGCTGCTGCATCGCAGCGCCATCACTGAAGTCGCAGCAGAAAGGAGCAGAGTCGAAGCAGGAAGTCCTGGGAGAGACTCTGGAGAACAGTGTGGACTAAGTGAAACTGCTGTGGCACTTGGACTGACACTTTAAGTGTGTCACACTCCCAAAATAAAATAAATAAATATAAAAAAGGCATGGAGGGGGTTCGGGCCAGGTCATCGAGTTGCAGAGCATGGATTTCTTTTAGAAAAGCAGTTTAGAAAACCAAATCTCTGCAGCTTGCTAGTTGGGGACATGGCTTCAGGCAGGAGAAACAATTCTGCTGAATGCATTTTAATTCTGTAGCACTCATTCAGCCTCTTTTCTACATTTGTAAAACAGAATGTAGGTGGCTCGAGGAGGCCCCTTTTCTCTCTGAGGGAGTCTTTCATTGCAGTTTGGATGTCAAGAATCTAGTTGATACCATCTCGAACCTAATTATACTGTTTAACACTATGATCAAGTAAAAGTAAAGTATGTTGTATGCTGCTGAACTTTTTCAGGGTGCTTTTAAAGTGAGAGGGCTATGGATATTGGTGCCACCGGGGATTGTATTTCAAATGCACACATTTATTTACGATTCAGTTTAGGACTATCAGTGGTTTTTATTTCCAACTGAGGGCACAATGTCAGCATTTACAACCGAACGTTGTCATTACTGAGATTATAGCTGTAATAATTAATGCTGTTTATGTAGGCAACGGCTCAAATTACTGTTTAGCATCTGGAAAGGGTCACGTAGTAACAAACCCACAGAGAATTTGAATCAATTCTGCACTACTAGGTTAGGTTAGGTTAGGTTAGGTAGTTACTTTATTAATCCCCGAGGGGAATTTTTTTCGCTACAGCAGCATACAGAAGCAATAAGATAATAACAGGATAATAGAAAAGCAATAAAATAGCAGTAAATATTAAATATTAAATAGTAAATAAACTATTGAGCACTACAATGATTTGTACAGCCTCTTTAGCACCTTTTGGCATAGTGTGCTTTTGATTTGCTTTGCCAAACTGTTACATACAGATGAGTGTTGAAATACCGTTCGTTGTTTGTTGCTGTTTTGGCTCGGGGGGGCAATGGGACACACCTGGAGCGTTGACATTTGACCACCTCTCAGGGTCGATGTGCCTGCTAGCACACGTTCATTAATGTGTACATCCAGCAGTTAGCATGCACAAGCAGGAAGCTGGAGGGAATTATTTGTTTCAATACCACAAGTGGCGACTGGGATGCATTTGCAGCAAGGATAGGTGGGAGCACCATACCCAGCCTGAGTACATCCATGGTGAATGTAGCTGGTAAGAACGATCCCACAGGATTGTGTTTATTTATTTATTTTTCATTTCATACCACATGAATTCATGAGTTTATTGGAAAACAGCCCCAATCACACCTTCTATAACCTGTTTTCAGTGTGCAGACCATAGACGGTATATAAAAGTGGATTTAGCATCCAGGTCTGAAAAGTGGGGCCAAAGCAGAAAGTGCTGATCGGGGTGGACGCCAATCCTGGATGAAAAGTCTATTAAACCTGTTTTCTTCTACCGTCCTGCAATAGTCAGGTAACAAAGTTAGTGACCAGCTGGTAAATACAGAGGTGCTTCAACAACTTAAAAGTCATAAGAGTAAAACGTAAAGCTATTATTTGGCTGTCATTAATGAGGTGGACAGATGTACAACTACAAATATATGCTAAGCTGGCAATTGTTCATCATGAGAATAAAATAAGATGTCAAAATTGTGATTTCATCTTGTTTCACTGCTATTAAGTCTTCCAATGAATAAATAATGCAGCTTTAAAATATAATGCATATTTAAGCTGAGCTGTAATATCTTCTAGAAACCAAATGGAACCCCCCCCCCCCCCCAAGGAAAAAATGAAGGGACTGCTTTTGTTCCAAGTCCAAACACTGAAAAGCCTTTGTTTTTTAATTGAGTTGCATTTACCTGTCCTTTATGTTTCTTTATTTCTAAGTTCCATATGGGCGAGACACATTCATTTAATGTAATGTAGTATTATAAAAACACTCCCTGCTGGCACTAGTATTCTTCTGAAGACAACAGAAAAATGACTTACAAGTGAAGTTTACATTCAATAGTCTTCTCACACGGTGCCTGTGAATGTTGCTTCCAGAAGCCCCAGCGCTGAACTGGGTGTACATATAATCTTGGCTCGCCTATGTTGAGTTGCTCAGATGTTCCGTGTCAGGCCGTATGAGGCAAAAGAGGATAGAAAAGCATTTGCCCAGATCCAAGAAGGGAGTTAAGATTCACATTTCCAAATGCCAAGACGTGATTATTTTTTATTGCAAATGTCAGGAAGGAAAAGGTAAGCTGCAATTTTGTGCAGTTTGATGCATTGGGCTTTCAAAATTGTTTTCTCACCAAGAAAATTATAAGTATTTAGTGTTGATATAAATATGTAATGTTGATATAAATATGACTGTCTCTTCTGAGCCATGATGTTTTAAAGTCATAGTATATGCATGGTATAGCCTGTTTTAGAATAGACATGACTTCATTTTAATTGAGTCCATAACAGCAAAGTCACATTCACTTCAGTGCTAAAACAATGAAGTGAAGGAAATCTGCCAATCTTCAATTACTTTTAATTTTGCACATTAACATATGCAACATCTTCTGCAGCCTGATCAGATGAGAAAAAGATAAGACAAATTGAAAGGAAGGTAGTTAATTAAGAACTAAGCCAACTTCCAAAATGACAAACTTTTCTCTTTTCACCCATGACTGCATTTTCATAAAACTTGATTTTCTGTGTTGTATCTTTTTCTACACACTCATTACATGCCTTCAGTGTTTTAATACCCAGTGTGGACAGAATGTTAATAGGGCAAACTATTATTGTCCTATTTGTAGTGCGAATTTTCTTTGCTGCTGCACGTCCTTAATGTTGCTTGTCACTATGGATCTCCTTGAAAATAATAATCAGAAACAAGCAACCTGTAGAGGAAGATTTATATCTGCAGCATTAACAGAACCTCATACAAGAAAATGAGCAGTCCACCAATTTTACAAGTAAACATTAGTTTAATTGTTGACAATTTATATTTAAAGTCCCATTATTCACATACGGTATATACAGTGAACCACCGAATAGGGCTGCATATTTCTACAACAGTTTTTCAGTGGTGGGACATCAGGCAGGTGATTGTGTACTGGAGACAACCTAAGGCTACAAATTCAATTTGGCATTTGACATATATGGTTATATACATGTGATAATCTCCTTTTTGTTCGCTCAAAATTTGTAACAGTAATATATTGTAGGAACCTGTGTGTCAGTAGAACATCTGAACACAACATGAAACTCTGACATGTTCTACCATTTCATCTACCAGAATCTGCTTCAATACTGCGGCAGTAGATATGCATCTCACAAGCCAGTAGCTATGCCATATATACAGCCTGTTGTCACTCTCAGGGCACATAATTATACTCTCGTATTACTAGATCCAAATTCATAATACGTTAATATATGGGTCTGGACACAATCCAGAGAAGATTGTTTCCAGTTGTTGCATCTTAATAGCCATAGACCTCGGATCAGTTTTTAAACTCTCGGAGCAGCCTGTCCTTTAACCAGTCAGCACTGACCACCATGACATATCTTGTGCCCCGAAACTCTACCACCGCTGCTATTGTCCCTCATTGTAGGGAGAGTGGAGGTGTATTAATGATGGCTCAGTTCCCCGTTAAACTGTGACAGCTAACCAACATGCAAAAGCAAGAAGTCCCCTAAGTGGAAGGCAGAAATCTTTAATACACCTGTGCTTTCCCTGCAATGACAAGTCAAAATGTCTGCCCTGAAGAAAGGATCTGTTATTCTAGTTTGGTAGCTACAGTTGGTAAAACCAACAAGAAAGAGTTCATTTCAACCAACGAAATAGACAGTTACTTGACAGAAATGAGGAGCCTGCATTTGTGCTCTATACTGTTAAACATCAAAGACCAAATGCATAGAAATTTGCTATGAATTTCAAGCAGTAAAGGTTAGGTTAGGTTAGGTTAGGTTAGGTTAGGTAGTTACTTTATTAATCCCCGAGGGGACATTTTTTTCGCTACAGCAGCATACAGGAAGCAATAGATAATAATAGAAGAATAGAAAGCAATAAAATAGCAGTAAAAATATAAAATGTAAAATGCACAGTATATACAGTACAGTATATATCTATATATATTATATACAAACAACCAAGAACACAGACAACAGTGTTATTGTTGTGTGATGGATTTTGCCAGAGGTGAGTTATTGTACAGTCTAATTGCGGTCGGCAGGAATGATCTCCTGTATCAGGAATGATCTCCTGTATCAGGAATGATGTCCTGTATCAGGAATGATCTCCTGTATCAGGAATGATCTCCTGTATCTGTCCTTGTGACAGCGGAGCTGGAGGAGTTTATTGGAGAACGTCCTCCGCTGTCCCTGCAGCAGGTGGTGGAGAGGGTGGTCAGGATTATCCAATATGGATAATAGTTTGTTCAGCGTCCTCCTCTCCACCACCTTTTCCAGGCTGTCCAGTTTGTAGCCAATGATGGAGCCGGCCTTTTTAACCAGTTTGTTAAGTCTGTTGGTGTCACCGGCTCCAATGCTGCTCCCCCAGCAGACCACAGTGAAGTACAATGCACTGGCCACAACAGACTGGTAGAACATCTCCAACATCTCGCTGCACACATTGAAGGATCGAAGTTTCCTCAAGAAAAAAGAGTCTACTCATCCCCTTCTTGTAGACAGTGTTGATGTTGGTCTTCCAGTTCAGTCTGTTGTCGATGGAGACACCGAGGTACTTGTATTCCTCAACCATGTCCACCTCCTCTCCCAGAACTCTCAGCGGTTGTGGAGCCGTCATCTTCCTCCTGAAGTCCTGAAGTAAATTGGACTCATTTGCAATGTAAATAACTTAGAACATAACATTGATGGGTTTAGAATAACATATTTTAAATTGTATTTGTAATATTACAAATCATAATATTTTAGGGGACTTGTAAGCCTATAAAAATGGTTTGTATCCCTTGAGTCTTGCGTTAACTTGTTTTCCAGCTTCCTGCTGCTGTCTCTCGTTTAAAGAAGACATAAAGTAAGGAGAGGTTTTTCTCAGTTAACTATCCCCTGGGAATTTCCATGTGATACAGTCCACTCTTCACTTCCACCTTTATGTGTGTGTTTGTCTGTCCTCTCCATTCACCATCCAGCAGAGGATTCTGCACCAGGATCAACATTTGTTTTGGCTCCCAGTTGTTTTGTTCCCCACTTGTGCATCCTAAGCACATCCCTTTCCCCGTGAAGAGAGCCGGCAGAGGAGAAAGTGAAGGAGAGCGATGGTGCCTGTAGGAGGGAGGAGGGTTGACTGATGATCCATCCCTGCTACACAGTTGGTTGTCAGTGTAAAAATGGCCTCGCACTTACATTCATTCAATCTAAACTATAGAGCGCAGGCGGGAGCCCACTCCAACTCTTAACACCATGCGACTGCACATGCCTCGCCCATGCTGACGGATGTCAACAGAAAGCATGATGCATGTTCCCTGTCGCCTCCACTGGATGCTATTGAACTTTATATTCCCCAGTATCTGTTTTGACTGAAATATCACTTTGGTTATTTAGCATTACCTGTAATGCAGCAGGTGCCGCTTTGGAAGATGTCCTTTTGAATTGTTTTGAAGGTTGCGTCAAGTAAAAGCTTCTTTTTTCTTTTTTTTTTTCTTTTGCATGGAAGCAACATCACTTGACTTACACTGCCATCAATAAATCAAGGCTCGTGTAAGTGATTTCCTCTTGGGAGAAGATAGAAATACAACAGAAACGTTTATTAATAAGTACAAAAAAAAAGAACTTGGAAGCACAAGACAACACCCAGAGTTCTATTCGTTACAGCAGACGACACATATCCCGTTGTCATCAATATTTGCCAGTGCAACAAAGTTACAGACATTGGATTCTTCTGGCAGCCACTGATGTCACCACTGTGCATACCTCATTTATTGATGCTGAATCTCCCTGATCGGCTCAGTTCTTGTCTATAGATAAACAGGTTTGACAGAGGGAGGGTTGTGAGAGGAGAGACACCACGGGGGAGTGTAGACTTATATTGACAAAAGGTTTGGGAGAAAGCACAAACACATTTTTACCACTATTCACTAAACACGTCAACATTTGAGAGCACACCGGAACTGATTTGTTGAAGCAGAATAAGTTTCATGCATGCACTAACATTCATGCAGTTTCCTCCAGATGTGTTGGTAGGTTCTGAGCACCTTAGACGCATGAGGTTGCTTGCTAACTATTTTAGACAAGCAATGTAACTGGACACACCCACATGTTAATGTCAGGGTCGTGTTGTTTTCAGTTAAAAAAGGCAAAGGTCAGAACCGCATACTGCAAAATACAACCGGGTGTAGTAGGACATCCTGGGACTTTTGGCAAACTACATTTAACACACTGTGTATTGGGATATACTAAATATTTTGTTATTGCATACTAACTAGTATAGTAGTATGGATATTGGAATGCACAGAACGTTTCCAAAAAGAAGTAAATAAACTGTGAGATGACAATTATTTAGGATGCCAACATTGAGCCCCCGATTTCAATTATTGTGAGTGTTTAAATCTTCAATTACAAATTCTGCCGTTCTAACTGATTCATTTATTGTCCCTTCATTCAAATTGTTAGTTTGAACAAAAGCTTTTTAAATTGTTCTAGGAGCAGATCCAGTAAACCCAACCACCTGTGTCAAGCTCGTGACATTTGTAGAAGTCTGTCTAATAATTGTCACTGTTAAATAATTTGAATAAATGGTAAAAAGAAAAAAAAGAAAAACATCTGGTTCAGAAAAAAGAAGACATCCATTCCAAAAGACATACTGACACACTAACAAATAGCACTCTTAGACGTTGTGACTCACAATAAACTGCATGGGCCTCAAAACCGTGCACACATACAGTATATATATATATATATAGATATAGATATATATTTGTTGCTAAAAAAGTAAAGTCATGTGTCTGAATTAGAACAGTTTATGGCACACAGGCAAACAAAGGCGGACATGTATTAACTGTCCAACAGAGACAGAAATAAATCTGCATGTACATTACATCTGAAAGAGCTCTCCATGTGTTGTGCATTCAAACGTGCAGACGTCTGTTCTCATCTGTTCTTCATTTTATTGAAAAATGAATGAAATGCATTTTTGCCGCAACATCAGCTGCTGTTTTCCTCCACTGCTCTCCTTATTAAAGGCTTTTTTTTGACAGCTATCTCAGTTCTGAAAGGAGGTATGTACAGTATGTTGCCATCAGGTCATGACTCCCACTCCAGATTACCCACAGTGACAAGTGTCCTGTCTGTCACTTGCCGAGTCTTGTTGGATCAGAGTCCCCTGCATCGCTGACATCTAGAACGAAGGATCTCGATTCTGGGGAGAAATGATGTCGTGGGGTTGCCATAGAAACAGCTCATCCCCTGTCTGTCTGTGCAATTTGATCTTGTTTATCGAGTTCTTCTCCTCGTTGGAGCAGCTGCGCGGAAACAGCCCCTGATGTCTCACGGCCAGAGGAAAAGTATCAGATCTGAATAGAAATTAAACAAAAGGATTCCAGAGAAAGTCCAGCCGGAGTGTTAATCATTGATTCATCTGTGCAGCCTGACAAAAGGTACGGGCTGCACAGTTTTATTCTGTATTTCAGTGCAGACAGTAATTATGCTGCCAAGCACCATTAACCCTCCTGCAGCATTAGTTAACTTCTTTCTCTGTGCTTCAGGCTACATACTGAGAAGACAGCTTTTTAACCATAGTTCAAACATCATTGTCGTTATATAATAATTGGGGCAGTCATAATATTGTGTCAGGAACCTTCATGAATGATGTGGTTTAATGTATGACCAAAAGTATGAAGACACTGGAACAGTACAACCTTATAATGATTGCTGAGCATGCCCTTCATCAACGGATAATACCAGCAAACCTTAGACTTCCCTTTAAAAGGGTCTGTTGTGGCGCTATGGGTCAAGCTAACTTTGCACTGTCCACCCACATTTAAGAGATTGTGAGTGACAAGGAGTTTTAAAAGGCTGGGTAAACTAGCAAGAAGGGTGAGATCCCTGCAGCTTTCCAAAAGACTGAAGGTAAACCCAGTAATTAGCCACCTGGATCTCCATCCAGAGTTACTCAGGGGATACTTGCCCTTTGGTTTACGAGTGTGAGACCGGACAGCTGTGTAGTGTGTGTTTGTGCCGGAGAGGTTGTAGCAAATGAGATCCAGGACATAAAGGTCAATCTTGATCTTTTCTTCCAGTAGATTGTGTGGGTTGAGCTCTAATGTTGGGTGATAAGGTCTGGCTCAGTCTGCATTCCAGTTCATTCTAAAGGTGTTAGAGCCACAGCTCTGTAGGTGGACTCAAATTCACGACTGTGTGAATATCTGGGTCTGTTCTACACTAAGAATTGGTTCCAGTAGTTGCATCCAGCTGGGCGCAGACTTAAAATAATTTTTGTACACAACTTTTAACCAATCGGCATGTACCACATATGCACCTAAAACCCTAAAACCGCTGCAACCACCTTTAGGAAAAAAAAAACAACAAAAACAAAAACAGTTGACCTCAATGTCAGGTGTTGGACAGGCCACACCAAACAGAAAAACAAAAGAAGCATCACCACAATACACAGGATTTCCTAAAGAGGTTCAACAGGTACTCTTTGAGCAAATATATGTGGCAAAGGCTTAAGTAGGGTGAATGGAGATGAGACTGACAACATTATCTGAGGAACCCCCCCCCCCCTCCCCCTCCCCAGGGAATGCCTAAGAAAGACATGAAGTACGGTTTTGGAAAATTGCTGATGAGGCGCACGGTTTCACTGAAGGAAAATAACTAAATTATTCACAATTAAAGGAATATGCAACATATTTGCCAAAAGAAAGAAAACTAAGGATAACCCAACGGAAAGAAACCATGGCTAAGCTAAACAGTCACAAATCAATGGCAAAACAAAAGAGCAAGGCAAAACAGTATGGCGCAAAACAAAGCTAAAGCAAAACAGGAATAGAGTGAAAATACCGTATACTTCACTGTTAAGTATGGAAACATGCAGCGCCCTATAAGTAACTGGATGGTGCACTCAAAACAACCCAAAATGAGAAAGCCTGGCTTTATCCTCTTCATCTTAGGTGCAGCTGATCACCAATATTGGCCTCCAACACAGATGTTGCATCATTGCAGGGTTACTAACCACACTCCCAGAGAAGTGCAGCACCGCTGTAAAGACCAAAGTAAAACTCTACATACCTTCAGAGTTCAGCCAATATGCCAGTCATCCTACTAAATATATGTTCTCCCAGCCTACCACTCCCGGCTTGCCAGTTAATTACCTTCCCTCGTGTTTCAAAAGTTTTGTTCATTTTCCCTGTGAGTCTGCACCCTGTTTTTACCTCAGACCTGTCATCTGGATTTGGGCTCTGTCTCGGGCTGGCCTACATGTTTTGTTTACCTGGGTATCATCAGTAAAGTTTTGCATTTTTCTTTCCACAATCTGCCACATATGTTGTCTATTTTTGTCCTCCTCCTTGTGAAAGTGTGACACAATGAAGCAATGAAGTAAAAAGATGACATCGTTCCCACATTTATTTCACTACTGATGCAGGCCCTCTCAAATTAGGGCTGTGACCTGTCAATTTAATGTTTGGACCCTCATTTACTTCAAATTTAATACGCTAAAGCACAAAATCTAAAGAAGCCCAACAGTCCAGATACTAACAGTATGGACAAAAATACACTATTCTATGCTACTGTGTGTCATCAATGGTATGTTACAGTTTGTTTTAATCGTCTTCAAAAAGATTTTTAATTTGACAGTATCTGCCATCTCACTGGCTCGCAAGATTTATGTAAAAATGCATTCATTCGCAGCATTCAGCACCACACTGTCAGCAGGTCTCTCATTTGAGAGTTCACCTGAATACAAACAAAAATTTGTTTGTACAAATGCAGGAACACTTCTCTTGTAGAAGGACTGAATTCATTATGGGAAAGATAGGGTTTTAATAGAAAATCATAATACAAGTGTCATGGGCATAGGGAGTTAGCTGAGGTTAATTTAATTCTCTCCTCCCTTTCTGGCAGCAAAATGGTATCTATGCTTGCACATTTAAAAGGAGTAATTGAATCATTTGTGGAGCAAAGGCATTTGAAGGCCACACATTTTAAAACCAAAGAGCATGCAGTAGGAAGTTCTCAGAAACAGAAGGTTACAATAAACTGCTTTTTAAGAGGATGACAGGAGTTAAGTTCCTCTGATTAGCTTTCTTTCTTAAGGGAATGCTGGTTTGTATGCAACACATGAAGGAATCTGACCTTGGTCATAATACAAGCAGTTGTGGGTTAACGAATCATATCATGTTGCGTATTGCTCTGAGCTGGCCCTGAGATATGAGACTATGATAAAACAAGGATTTTTCTGGTGCTCGCACCAGAGAAAGATCATTTCAGAGGATAGAATTTAAGTCTCTGTGGGTCCATTTGCAGTCAGGACCAAAGTGTGCCCAAATGGCTCTGCAGTAAAGTTCAAAGCTGGTCATTCTGGGCTGCCTGCTGGTCATTATTTCTGAGAGCAGCACAGAGTTGAACTGAGATAATAAACGACAATGTCTGTCTGGCAGTCTTCTTCTAATTAGTCATCATGTTAATTTGTCACATTTAAAGGTGTAATTAGTGAAAATTCAATCCCATCTTTCAATACCACTTTGTAATTATGGGGTAATAGTAAGTCACTTTGACGTCGAGGCAGTCTGCTGTGTTGGTGAGGTTGGTTTTTGGTATAAACATGTCTGTCTATATGGAGCTAAATGGAAGTTGGTTTGTGGTCAACAGCATTTAAAAAAATGGCAATTAGAAAATCCCTTTTGGCAATTATCATATTTGTATTTCCATGCACATCCTGTTTTGTGTGAACGCTGTAAAACAGATTAAAATAAAAAGGACTAATTAACATATTCAAATGGAAACATCTGTTTGCTAGAAACAGTATCATTGTTACTATAGCTGATCCACATCCACAGAACACTGATCAGATCTACGTCAGTCCAAGATCCAAAGTTTTAAATGAGTGAAATGATGTACGAGGTGTGGTTTTGTGAAATTAGAAAGAAAAAAAGAAAAGAAAATGACGTCTGAAAACTATATTGTATTCTGCAGTATTGTTGACTTCGATGAAGCTTACAGTTAACATGTCATGATAATGAAAGGGTTAGTCATACATGTTTTGTGTCAAAATCATTAAATGTGTCAAAATAGACACAACAAACTCACACTGGCGTGTAAGAATCCAATGCTGTTTTTTGTGTCAGTTTTAACATCCTTTCTAAGAGTAGACTTCTTACTGAAGATATAAGATGGATTTATGATCTGTCTGAACTGCATGTGAGATACCATCAGGAGCCCTCTCTCCTTGCACTTTACCAACATCAGATAGGGGGTGACTGTGCCCAATTCCCCCCCCCCCCCCCATTCCACCCGCTCTCTAACTTTCACAAACTGACCATCCAGCATTCACACTCACTTTTGGGGCACTTTTTTATGGGAACACGCCTATCAACGGCTCTGCGGGAACTCAACCCCCGGCCCGTACTCAGGGGCTCCCCCACTGCAGGGGCTCCCCCACTGCACAAATCCCAATTCAACCCCTAGTAATAAGTATTATACCAAATTTTGCTCTTCAGTAACATGATCATTTTTTTAAGAGGCAATGTGTAATGAGTAATTATTACATTTTCTTTAAGCAGTTGCCCACTATTGTTCATATTTACCGTAAACGTATGAGAGCGTTCTCAGTCTTCCTACCTGTCTGTTGCCAAAGAAAATAAATACATCTTCCAAAATGTCAAACCATTTCTGTAGCTATTCTACGTCCTTTCGGCACAGTCAGACTCTGCCCCGCTGTTTCATTGCTTGACAATACTGCAGCAAGCAGACAAAGGAGACAATATTTTGTTTTTCAGTGAGTTTTCATTTCGGGGACAATTCTTGCCAGTGGGAAATATGTTCTTTCACCTGAATCGTTCAGAACGCCAAGGAGCTGCTGCTGCTGCTGCTGCTGCTGCACCGTGTTTGAAAGCACAACTCGTTGACAATGAGCAAGGTTTTCACAATGTGTGCCAACAGTGAAACAAGTGAAACTGCTGAAGCGTGATTCAGCCATGAAAGGATCAAAAACCAAATCTGCACGGTTAACTCAACAAACTGTGGTTTAGTTTATTGTATCTACCACGAACCAGCGAGATCTGTGGAAAAGTTCATGACGTGAAAGCAAAAGGTCACAGCATGAAATGAGGATGTGAAAAAAATAACTCAACATTACCACAACTATAAAATACAATCGTGGCTTATGATGCGCTACCCTGTACTTTATTACACCTGTTAGCTGCAGTATAGCACCAAGCTCTCAGTGTGAGCTCACCCGATTCCTCCATTTGTGCCTGTGACACTAATTAGCTACGTAGGAAACCATCTCAGAAAGCATGAAATGTAGTGAAGTTGAAAATAACACATGCTCCAAAACACTGTGAAGTGGGAAATTATAGCTTTGAATATTAAAAGTAGTTTGATGACTAAGTTCGAGTGGGAGACAAATAATAAGTAGCACGAGTATGAGGAGGAAGAGTGTTGCTTCACAAGTACACTGTGAAGTTGGCAGATTAAACACACTGCAAGGGTTGCAGAAACACATTTTCTGACATTTCGTCTTACTGATTGGGAATAAACCTGACGGTCTGCCTTGAATTGTATTCTGAAGGGTTCTTCCAGAAAGGTTAAGTCACAGTTTTATTCCCATTTCAACATCACCTCCACCAAGTACACAAACCTCCTCCCTGCCAGGCATTCCTCCACACATCTAAACCTGGCACTTTTGGAGGGAATACCAACAAATAAGCATCGTGATCGAATGGTGTCACGAATATCAAAAAAGCGAGCGCCTTCATTCGGCGTCGCGGCGCCTCCCTGTCAGCCGCCGCTGCTTAAACTCAAGTTTTGCACGATCTCCAAAGTGTTATGACAGTGCCGCAGAATGTGTCAACAGATAGCAGACGGGGATGGGATGGCGTCATGTACTCAGTATCAACAAGCTGACACTGAGGACTCATCAAAGTGTCACAGCCTCACAACCACGGTGTGACAAACCAATGCGGGCTCACGACGGTGTTGTCAGACTTAACACTGCCGCTTTCCAAGAACGATCCGTGAGAAAGAAGGTGGACAAACCCACCTGACCCGTTTCCCTCTGGGACGGTCAATGGACAGTTGTGGTTTTAACACTCTTAATACCCTCCCAACGCTTCCCGGCCTGTCAAAACGACACTGGAGCATTTTGTAAGCAATAATGAATGGATTGAAAATTAAAATGAAACCGTTTTACGTGCTAACTGCTAATGTCACGTCCAGAGTCAAGGTTTTTCAAACTGGGGCACAGAGGAATCAGTGATGTGAGGCAACGATAGTAAGTGAGATGAAAGTGGCGGGTGCATGCTGGTGTTCCAATCTGACCTGCTTATCAATGCGGTCAGCAGCTGCAACGGCAACAGTAGCAGCTGTGACACAACTCATGGAGGCAATTTAGGTATTTTGGAACTATTAGCACCCGGTTGCAACATCTTGCGTCAAACATTATAGCCTCCTTCTTCTCCGAGTCATAACTCAGTCAAATCTGAACACACAGGTGGTATACGCATATTTTCAGATTTGATTTTCAGGTGTGGGTGACACTTTACAAGTATATTATCATTTATCTTCATCGCGAATGAACGTTCATAGCCCAAACCAAAGTTTCCTTGAGAATTGTTACCTGACTGTACTTGAGCACATTACAAACAGGAACTGCTGAGAGCTATTTTGGCACGTTAACGCTGCCGATTTGCCAACATGTTGCGAACTCTGGTCTGTTTGCTAAGTTAAGTTAGAGCAGTTCATTGGAAGCCGACAATTAAAACGCAGTGTGGGCCAAACAACCGAACCATTTGAAAACATTAACCAGCAAATCTGTTTATTTAAAGTGCAGAATCTTCAAACAACCGTGTCCCAATTTACTTTGCAATTACAAGGAATACAAGAGGCGAGTCAAAGACTGCTACTGCTGCGAGCGAACGAAGTGCAGAGGGAAGGTGTATCCTTTGGGAGTAAGTATTTCAAGTTCCGTCGCCTGATTAAAATCAGCACATGCGGTATAAATGTTTACACGAGCGGTAGTACATGTGCATCTACAATTTCACCACGGATTCGAGCAGAGAGCGGACATCAAATTTAGTGTCAAATTTGTGAAATCGCCAACGTAGACCTTTAAAATGTTCCAGAAAATCTAGGATAATTAAGCAGTGAGACGAGTGAGGACTTCTTAGTGGCCTTCTCATTTCAAAAGAGGCATAACGTCAGTGTCCCAGCAGGTCAGTTCTGGGGTGCAACCAGGTGGTTTTTTTTCTTTGACGTTTTGCGGGGTTGTGCACCGTGTCTTCATCCCACTGGGTCAGACTGTCAAGTCCAACTTCCACCGTGATGTTCTGAGGGATGTCAGGGAAAAGACTCGGTGCAAACGACTTGAACTCTGGCACGATGGCATGATGGTTCTCCAACACGACGACGTGCCCGCTCACCATGTGATTAAAACATGTTCCACTCCTGCTGTCTACATTAAAAAAAAAAAAAATACAGCAGTCGATACAATTATTGAATATGTTATAATCTGATCTCAGTCTAGTCCCAAGCAGACTTGTGTGGTTCAGTATTTTGTAATAGCAGATCTGCGATTTGTGTGTGGGCAGGAATTCGAAAGTAAACTACTAATAAAAGCATCTGCTGTTCATGAATTGAAGGACTTTTCTGTACATTCTCACCCGTTTTCTACCTGTTTGTCATTATGCCCAAGCAACTGATTTCCAACCTACAGTACTAACCTACAAATAATTATTCTCAAGAATTAGATTTTCCTATGTGGATTCTGATGATGTACCGATGATGCAGGACAACTGACAATCACGGAAATGACCCAGTCAGTGAGTTACCTGTCCGTCTGTATGGCTCAATGTTGGAAACACTAAAGGTCGCAGTGAAAATGAACCAGATCAGAACATTGTTTTTTATTTGGTCTAGATTTAATGAACCCGAATCTACAGGTTTAAAGACACCTTTGGTTTCACAACCTTGACCGTAATTATCCCCTGCAGTAAGACAAAGAATAATTGTACGGTTATTAAAATCTACTGACATTTCCTTTTTCAGGCTTTTTTTTTTTTTAAGATCATTTTGTATTTGAGGGGGTTTCCAAAGTGTCGGGCTTTGACAATCTTCAGCCCAGAGAATAAAGAACAAAAACATGTGATTGTAAACGGATGAATACAAAATTACAGTCTTTTTAGCCCTGCAAAAGCAATTTGCCATTTTCTGGCATGTTTTAAATTTAAGGCAGTTTAATAGGAGCATGTACTGTACATCAGATGATGTGGGAAGGGATTGAAAGCTTCTTTACAATATCAATACCACCATCTAAAGTGCTCTCAGCCCCTGATGTGAATACATTACCCGCAGCCATATCAGTTATGGTGGAATGAAATGAGAAAATTGTGGGGTTATTTTTGTGTGCATTTGCTGCCAGCTGTATGCAGTCACCTCCCCCTAATTGGTCACCGCTGTCCTCATGCTGCAAAGGTAGACAAAGGTAGCAAACAATTGGATGTCACGACTGACAAGCAACTAGGGCTGGAAGACAGATTCCTTAGGTGCATCTATAAATAAAGTGGAATGTAAACTAAAATCACAGGCAGCGTCAGTGATCCTGTGAAGTGACAAGCCTGCAGAAATATTTCAATATCCTGTTGATGAACAAATCCAACTGATTGTGCCCTCTGCTCTTGTTTGGTTTGATATTGCAGTGCTTCTTAGATGCTTCCCAAACCGGGCATCCAGAGACATGAGCATGCAACAGCTAGTTAATTATTGCCATGTGTTGAGGAAATCTATTCAGTCGGTAACTTCAGCAGCACTGTGATGCCATAAACCTAGTGCTCCCTCCAAAAGCTTGGGAGTGTCCACGTCTCTGTGGTAACTGGGAGAACGCAAAAAGCATGCACAGAAAAGAAGAGGCAATAGTCCAGCTGCAGTTGTTGTATAGTGCGAGACTGCCCTCCAAAGGAAGGATGAATAATTGTCACTGAAGGAATGAGAATGCTACACTGCTTCACAAGCAATGTGTCATTTCCAAGGACCAATATTGTTTCCAGTAAAATGGATTTGCTGCGGAGTGGCTCATTTTCAGAGCCGACTTTATTCTATAAAGATGAAAGCTATCATATGAAAGCACATTACAGAGGGCTACATGGAAATGGACCATGCTGGATACTGCCTCTCGACAGAGCTACCACCAATCAGCTGCTTTTACATGTGGTTATGGTATTGTGTTAGTGTCTGCCAGTCACCCTGATGGAGGTGGGACCCGTGTTGAAAGTCTGCCTGCAAGGCTTGGCTGAGGGCAGAAACAACTGGCCAAAAGGCTTTGATTTGCTTTTGATCAGATTTAAAAAGGACTGGAAGCGCAAAGAGATCAGAGGTTCTCTCACCCTCAGTTGTATCTCGGATCATTTTGTTTGCGTAATCTGTAAAGCAGCAGTTCTTAAACTTTGTTACCCCTTCAAACAAATCTCCAAGAGCTGCACAAAAGACTGAGAGATAAAAACAAATGTAATTGAATTTAACAGAAATGTGTTTCTTCTACTTTGCAAACCCTTAGATTTCATCTTGTTAATCCAGAGTACAGACTGTCAGAACCGGCTCACAAGCCAACGACAAAAACAGGACATACACACAGTCGGACTACAGAAATAACAAACGGCACTGTAAGAAAGTAAACCAACAAAACATACTTGAGTGCGAGATGTTTGTCAGTCTGATCAGTGTGTCAGCTGTGTGGATACTCCTGGAAAGACTGGCAAGGTGTTCCCAGTTGTTGTGATTAACCCCCATCCAACAGGTACCTGCGAGGAAACACACACACGGCCTTGCTAAGGCAGTGGCCGTCACAATGATTGTGTTCCACAGAGGTGAAAGAACCATTAAGCTACTTTAGTAAAACATACAATGTAACAATGAAAAAACAGCTCCAGTGAATCTAAAAGATCTGCATTCAAGCTCCTTACGAGTACAGTGCAATCGTTATGACCAGCTCATTCAAGCCATAATAAAGTTAAACTGGATTAAATTAACACGTTAATGAGAAAAAAAAAAAAAAAAAAACACCACAAACTGTGCAAAAACAAATGAACAACTCAACAACGCTCCGACTAGAATGGATTTATTCTGCATGAGCACACCACCCACAACTGCAACCAAATGACCTCACGAAACACAACCCACTACTTTACCAAGAAAACAAGCATTAACTCAACACACACTACCAACAGTTACCATGGGCCTCCCAAATCACGTTTGTTTCTCCAATAAACCAACCATCAACATTACCAGCTAGAGTTTTGACAAGAAAACCACACTTAACACTACTAAGCCGACGATGAGGAAGCCTGGCTTTATCCTCTTCCTCTCAGGTGCAGCTGATCACCAATCCAGGGCAGGCGGAGCCCCACAACCACACCGGAAACCGTGGCAGCAAGGCAAAGGGACGGGGTCAAGCAGACCACGTCAGCACCGCGAGTGGGTGGAGACGTCACCTACGAGAGAAAACACAGGGAGCAAAACAGGAAGGAAGAGCTGGCGGCCTGGGCCGTCACACAATGAATAAATGATGCACAAAAATGTCCCCTTTTATGTATATTGCGTGGTATTTCATGTTTTTATGATTTTAACACTGAATCATCAATAGGAATGTAGCATACTGTTGCTAACTGGTGGAGATGGAGATCATTTAACTTCAAAGTTCCTTCAGTTGTTACTTTCGTTAAAATGTTCACAAGTGATGGTTATGCCAGTAAAATACAACCGTCAGATGGCAACAGTGCTTATAGCTGTTTCTGGCAGGTGAGGTAGAAACGACATGATTGAATACGGTGATAACGGCACACATTTCCAGACGGTCTCTCCTTGAAGGCATTCACGGTGCTGCACTCAGTTACAGACACAAAACGTGTAAGACCGTTTTTTTTTTTTTTTTGGTGGGATTAAAGCAAAGCTGGAAAGAAACAGTTGAGTTACTGAACTTTTTGAGTTCACTATAATGAAAGTGTGTGTGTGAATGTTAGATTGTCAGATTTTTAAAAGGTTTCTTCAGTTGCAGTCACAAAAGAAAACATCAAACGCCGTGGTGATGATGGCTCTCACTGGGAGCGTCCCAGGAGAGAAACACCAAGAGTGACGTCTGCTGCAGCGGAAAAGTTTATTCCAGATACCAGCCTCAGAAATCACTAATTAACAGCTCCTCAGATTAGAGATCACATCGATGCATCCCATCATCCACCAACTCAACATCGCTGTTTGACCATCCACACTTCGGATCGAGTATAATAAAGTTATACTGATTTATTTATATTTACTTTTGGACTTACAAATAGACAAATATTGAATTGTTTTACCTTTTGTTACCTAAATCAAGCCCCCTTAGGAGTATGGAGGACACATTAGTCTTCAGTGGTAGCTGTATTTACATCTGGAAATACTTGCTTTTATAATAATTAATAAATGTCATACTTCCTCCATTCTCAATATGTAATTTACTTGACACTGTGTTGATGTGAATGCAAAAAGGAAGGTGCACATTTCTCTCGCTTATTTGATCAACATTTATACGAGCTGGGAACTTGTGATATTTGAGAAATGTTTGCTCACTTGTATTGAGTCTTAATAGGGGAATGTTTACTTGAGTGACATTTTACTTGCGGTTTGATTGTGCCTCTTTGTAGGTACATTTAACAAATATTGTTGTAAAAAAGTTTATTACAGATGAATTCCACCTGGTTCTAAGTGTCTAAGCGGCGCTAATTCCAGAGAACCTCCCTGATTGGCTACAGACAGGAAGTGACAGGGTATAGAAGGTCTGTGTTATGTTTTTGGGGTTATGTGGGAAAGTGGAGGATTGCCTTTTTTTTCTTTTTTTTTTGTTCTAAATGAATGTAATTCATTTTTTGGGAGAAAAAGAAATCACTGCCTGAATGCTGGTCAATTCTTCCCATTCACATTACAATTATAGTCACAACAACAATGCATTGTACTGTACATTCTAAAAGTAGCTGCTGCTCTATTAAGTTATTTAAGGCAATATGTGCTGAAATGTAGTTGAGTATAAGTATAAAGCAGCTTAAAAAACATAAAGTACCTCAGATTCTGTGCTTACTACAGTACATGAGTAAATTCATGTATTTGTTTATACTTACCACTGATGTGAGATTGTTGACTACACACATTCATTTTTCACTGAGCGGCAACATGTGTTTCACTCGACTTCCGCTTTCTCATGAGTCCCATTACACTAACACGTGCAGGTCTGATTTTCTAATTATATATATTTTTGCCCTTTTCCAAACAAAAACAAAAAAAAATGAAGCTATGGACGGATGGATGGAGTCCAAATGTGACAGGTCTGCGTCACTTCTTGCATCATTTCACATCACCCAAGAGAAAATATCCATTGATTGATTCAGACTGTGACTCTTGACGCTGTGCAATCAATTCCTTCATCTCTGGGGCACAACAGTGGCATGAGGAGCAGAGGGCCCTTTGTAACTGTCACATTTCATATGTCTGGCAATTCATCTTTCTGTTGATACCATCATCTCGTCTCGTAATTTATTATTTGTCCCCCGTTTGTACAGCATCTCCTCTGCGATCACAGTAAATAGAATTCTGAGGAATCATTTGATGACTACTTTAGGCTGAGTGTCTCATTTCCACTTTTCTTGGGATTCGTTGAAAACCATACAAACGGGTGCCCCGGAGGACTCTCTGAGCTCATTGTGCAAAAATTAAACATATTCTTCATTCTGCTCACAAACTCGCATCTCGGCTGGAGAGATTAAATTTCATGCTAAATGAATGGCTTTGCATGTACGACAGTAATTAATCATTTGTTGGGTCCTTTCTCCAGCTCTTGGCGTGCTGTGGCCCCACTCAGAGACCCCGGCTCAAAAAGCATCTTGACATTTTTGTAATTACACCTTTTCTCTCCAGCGTAAAGCAACTCAGCAGCTGTTGACAAACTGAAGGGTCACGGTGGCGCAGCTTGGATATAAAAAGAGCTGCGTTAACCCCTTTAATCCTGCAGGTCCCAGCAGTGACTATTACAAACTTTTACAATTTCCAGGCTCTAGATTTACTTTACAAGAGTTTGTAAGTTCAGCTTTTATATATTTATTATGATGAACTTCAAAATCATTTTAGTGTGAATAGTCACATGGCCACAGATGTTATTTCACTGGTAGACTTTTAAGTGAGCCATAAAAGCAATAAACAAAACTCAGAACAGGATGTTTGTGCCCTGTGTTTATATATATATATATATATATATATATATATATATATATATATATATGTATATTTTTAGATGGTAGATACATGCTGATATATTATTTTGAAACGGTACCTAACAGATCACGTTCCATTAATTTAGACTGAATACTAAGCTAGAAACGTTTTGTGTCTTTCTTTAAAGAGTTTCCCGTCTATACATTGAAATAATTTAGCCGCGCTGTAATCACTCCTCCTCTGACCTTTGAAAGTTCCCTCCTCTATTGAAAAGTTTATCTGAAGCTAAGATGAAGCTCCAGGAGTCGGAAAGTTGGGAGGCAAGATCAAACCTTCGAAAAGTCTTTTTAATATAAAATTCCATCTTCTCGTTTCTACAGTTTTTCCCTGTTGAGCTGCAACTTCTGTAACTTTGGTCGAGATCAACTTCTGTTTGTAAAATCTGTAAACGTGGGAATAATCAGGTTTAATGACACTCAGGTGGATTTGATTGACTCGTCAGTCTTCTTTGATCAACCTGCAGCCATCGTTCCCTTGTTCTAAATACGGCTGTGCCTCACATTTCCAGCAGAACAATGCCGTCAAAGTAGCATGTGATCATGGAATCAGAATTAATTTCAAGTTTAAAAAGTCAGGTTGTTATTCAAAGCAAAGAGGAGCTTTCTCAGCATCAAACTACAGCTGCAGTTAAGGTTTCTAACAGGAGCTCTAAAGCAGTTTGTGGCGACTCGATCAGTTCTATCCAAAACACGACCGAAAATGATCACACCATCAGAAGATCAACACATCCAGCTTTGCTCACAGAGATATATAGAGGACGTACTTCGCGAAAGATGCAAGATTTGCTAAATAAATAACCCACTTGGTGATGTTGAGCACACTTCCTACACATGATGTCCGCTTTTCCCAGAAGCTCTTCAAAAGTGGCATTCAGAGAAAAACTCTGTACCACATCAGTCCAGCTGTTGGCCAAGGTGAGCCTCAACAATCAACAGACATAATGAGGTCAAATCACAGAATTAGATTCGTTGTACATATTATTGTTCATGTACAAACGCAGTCCGTAGCGTGACTATGGCACACGTAACTTTCATGCCTGTTTTGGGGCTGTGTGGGTCGTGCTGACTCTGCACCGCCCACCTCGGGCGTAGAGATTTATAGAAATGAGGAGTTTGCACGGAACAAACGTGCAAAAGGCTTCATAAATACTCCTCACTTCTTGAGCGTTTCTTACGCTGATACACGCCGTTTAACATATTAACAAAAGGTGCGTCTTCAATTTGGAAAATAATGGGATTGAGAGGAGTTAATTGTGTGTCAGTCTCTTGAAAGAAAGCACCGGGCACATCTCATTCCCTACACCTGGCACAGGGTTTCATCTTGGCAGCGACGATGTCATTGTTGATGCTGCAACTGTGGAGTTTCAGCAACAGAATGTCAGAGGAGGAAATAATCCAGGACTGCTCACAGAGCCAGGTGACGCCGCTTCCAGCAATTAGCATCAACAAGGGGAGCCTTTTTCCCTCCTACGTCTGGAATAGCCGACGGCCTTTGGTTTGCAGCTGCTCCAAACTGCCACCCGGGTCACACGGCATTGCAATTTAAACCTATTTTTAAGTTGCGCTGCAAAAAAAAAAAAAAAAAAAAAAAAAAACCCGACATAAATGCAGCTAATTGAATATCGATACCTAGGACCCCCGTCAGCACTTCACATGTAGGCAGAAAACGACCTGCCTAATTGTGAAACTGAGCAAAGCCTACACAAAAGAAAATCGCGTGTATTCAAACCGGGCCGGCTCATTCAACATGCAAAATTATGCGTGCTGTAATTAATTTGCCATTAAGGTTGGATTGATGTTGCCTTCGCGATGCAGACAACCAGGCCATAATTGCCTCTGGTGTTGCATTCACAGCTTTGCCTCATTACTGAAACAGATGCTGATTTAGCGGAGCAGCTTCAGGTTGACAGGTGTATGAAATGCGTGTGCGCGTGTGTGTGTGTGTGTGTGTGTGTGTCTGTCTCTTGTTCCATTGTGTTGGGCTACATAAAGCGTACTGCAGAAAGAAAACAAGGAGTTGAAAATACATTATAATATTCAGCATCAGGAGGAAAAGAGTATTCGCTCTTTCTTGGTGGAGCATCTTTTAATCAGAATTAATGGAAGAGGCAGTAATTGGTACGTGAGGAGAAAGAGCCTTAATAGCTTTGGAAAACAAACCGTGCTGCTGAATTATTAAGCTGTTTAAATAGATGATTTGCTTTTGGACCTCTTAATTTTTTCCCATTCTTCAATTCATTTGGCTAATTGTGAGACTCCCCTGTATATTTTTTCTGGAAAACACTCAATGACTGAAATTAATACAAGTGATGCCTCAAATGATGTTTATTCTTTTGATGATAAACTCCATGCATATATTTAGCATCAACAGCTATTGGAACGAAACTATATTCTAAGAAACAAAAAGGAAAAACTACAAAATCAGTTCTTTAATGACATTAGTGTTTAATGTCAGATTACGTTGTGCAGCAGCTGCGCTCCACCACTTTTTTTGTTTTTAAAGTCAGACTCTTGTTTTTGTTTTTTTCATTGCAGGAGAACTCGTGTGGAAGACGAGCTGGTGAGTTCACAGTCACGTTTTTCTGAGCTTCTCGCATCCGCAAACTGGACTTCACATCTTTTTCATGCGTTTCTTGGGTCTCTGGTTGAAGACGGGCGACGTCCCCATCAGAGAGTCGGGCGAGTGCGAGGCGTAGCTGCCGTCGGACACCGCCCCTCCCGGCGAGGGCGCCATGGCTCCGCCCGACTCGCTCATGGTGGACATGGGCCCCCCCTCCTCGAACACGTCCCCGCCGAGGACCCCGTGGTGGTGGTGATGGTGGTGATGGTGGTGGTGGTGGTGGTGGTGGCCGGCCCCCTGGCCCTCCTCGCCATCCTGCGGCTCCATTTTGACCTGAGGCCACAGAGGGGAGTTGTTGGCTCCGCCTCCACCTTGCAAAAGGGGAAAACAGGAATTATAACTGCGATTTTAAAACGACTCAACGAGCAAATTTAGTTGTTGACCTTGTATTTAACGAGGTGAAAAATTACAAAAATTGCAAATCGGAGCAAGCGCGGAAAAAAAGGACCATTGCGTTGCACTAAAAAAGCAACTGTGCCTGGATTTGTGCTCCACCGGGTGTGGAAATAGGGCCCAATGATTTCCTAATGTTTTAACGCTCCAGCCAGGATCTCCAACTGCTTCCTATGGGAACAAACTGTTTCCAACACCGAAGGTCTGGACTGGGGAGTTTCTACACAACGACCCCAGCCGTAGAAAATACTTAATGAATGCAGATTACACAGTAACATTTGATCCGGACTGCTGATCTCACCTGAGGTATGAGGAGAATGCTCCCCATCCAGGCCCGAGGCCAGCCTCTCAGCGTTGGCCCCTAAGACCCCCATGGGCAGAGCCTGGTCCCCGGAGGCCAGGTCAGCCTCGGGCTCCTCGCTAACAGGGAAGGAGATGTCACTCATGGGCTCCTCCTTGATCCTCGGGGGCTTGGAGTCCTCCAGAGCTTTTTCTGGATTCACCAGCCGCTCGTATTCCTCCGACAGATCCTTACTGACCTGGAAGAAGAAAATCAAGAATAATATGAAAACTGCAAGTAATGATACGCGGGCCCTCGCGATTGTGGAGTCAGCAGGTCGGGGCCGCTTGCACCGGGGGCTATTCGGTGCTCGGGCTCTAATTAATAACAACAACTAATTAATCCCTTTAAAAAAAAAATAATAATAATAATTAAGAATTACTTTTCTGTTAATAGACCATCAATAAATAATTTCAGCAATAAGTCGATGAGAGAAATGACATTAAAATGACAGCTGAACTGATACAACTGGAGATATGAAAGAGATAAACAGCAGAAATCTCTGATGGCTATAATCTCACCGTCTTGTCAAATAGCACAACTGTGTGAACACCCGTCGCCCACTCTGAGCCTCACCTGCAGCATGTAGCTGTGATAGTCTTTGATCTTCACTTGCCAGAAGCGCTGCAGGGCCAGCACGCTGCCGATGCCCACCTCGTGGAACACTTGTTCCACCACGTCGGGGAAGGGAGTGGCTCCCAGCCGAGCCTCCCGGTCCACGGCCACCCGCAGCAGGCGCGCAACGCGTAGGTAGTGCTCGTGGACCAGGTCGGTCAGGGTCTCCAGCACGCTCTCCTGAGCCGACTCGAAGCCGGAGTGGGCCAAGACGGTGGCTATCGACTGATAGAGGAGTTGCCTGCAGCAGGGCCAGCTGAGCTCTGTGACAGGTTCACCTTTACCTCTAATAATGGAGGAATCAGAAGGGATGAAAGAAGATCGATGACCTCGAATTTAGTCGCCTCAGTAGAAGGGATTTCATTCCAAAAGCGTACCGCAATGTCAAACTTACTTATAGAAGTCACTCTCGGGGTCACTGTGGCGGAGCTGAAAGGGCTGCCGGGGGGCTTTGGTGTCCACAGGCAGCAGGTCATCCGGCATGACGGGTGGGGTGGGGGGACGTAGGGGCAGGTTGGTATCAGCCTCCTCCAGCTTGCTGCCACCTTCACAGGATGCGGAGCTCTGACCCTGGGCTCCTGCCAGCAGACCACGGAGGCGGCGGGCGTGCTGGCACAGCTGCACCGTGTGGATGGTGAGGCTGCACGGCTCCGAGGGGATGTCCAGCATCGTGGGGGGCCGAGGACGCTGGGCCGAGGGCTGGTGCAGGGGAGGGTCCTGCATCTCCACCGAGCGAAACTCGCGCTGGAGCAAGTCGAAGGAATTTCGACTGGGAGGAGCCCCGGCAGGTCCGGGGATCTCACCCCAGTAACGCATCATAACGACCGATCAAAGACGCAAGCTGGATTCACACTTGATCAGAGTCTAAAAATTGGGAAAAAGGGGGAGAGAAAGTGTGTGTAAGGGTTAATCAACGCCAGACAAACAAACTAATTTACATTTTTAGGTCCCAGACCCTGTAACCTTGTTATGATCACTTTGGCATACATGCGACATTTTTTAGTAAAACATAAATAAATAAATAAAGCAGTTGCACTATTTGTCATGTTCGAACAAGATAGTGGGATTGGCAAGCAACCCAGATATAACATGGAATACATTTAAAAAAAAAAAAAAAAAAAAAAGGAGCTATATAGTGTACTTTATGTGCCGAATGGATGAGCAAATTGCGTTGCTTCGCTTAAGCTCTAAAGTTCAGGATTTAACAGGAATGTCTGCCGAATAATAAAGATAAGATGACAAAAGCTCAGGTTTCCGGCTGGAGTTTGGAGCTGCGTGGAAATCCAAGAGCGCATCAAACAAACAACTCGCGAGGGAGCGGAAACTAAGCTACGAGCTCACTAGTTAAATACTTAGCGCGCGTGTTGAGCCAGTTAAACCATAAACAAGTTAAAAACACGGTTGTTACCCAGAGGAGGACAAAACATCTGTTTTATATCCGAAGCCAATGGTTCCTTGTACGTTAGAGGGAAGCTGCACAGGAACTACGTATTTGTGTCCTCGTTGATAAAAAATCCCGTGTGAACAACTGTACGAGTTGCATAGTTCCGCAACTAACCATTAACTTTGACCGGGATCCAATTATAAATTCCGTTAAAAGTGTCATGTAGTTTAAAAATAGTTTGTTGGAACACTGTTGTTTTTTTAAAAAAATTATTAATTTATTTTTAAAGCAATTGTATGAGTTTCCCAGAGGCTTCGGAGGACGCCGGGGAATTTCTTACAGTCGTACCAAATAAACATGGCCGCTTCCCTGCCGCTGGACTTGAGCGTGAGAAACGCAGGTGAAGACTCGAACCGCGCGATGGAAACCGACGAGTGTCCGGCCGCGGGGGACGGAGGCGAAGCCGGGAAGAAAGACGTGCCTAAAACGGAACCGGAGGCCGAGGCCGAGGAGGAGGAGGAGGAGGATCATTTTAAGAAACCGGCTCTTCTCGCAGCGCCTTCGCTCGCCAGTAAACGCAGTTCCGTCGCCGCTCCGTTCAAAACAACAGCAGCCGGAACTCACGTTGTCGACACGGCAGCCGGTACTTCGTCGGGAGCCGTCGGCGAACACAAAACGCCGGTAACGGGCCGAGAAGAGGACGCTGGAGGCGAAAAGGCGCCTGTCAAAACCAAAGCCGACGCTAAACCGAGGGCGCTTCCTACCAAGGGGCCCCCGGCCGGCAATTTCCCCCCTCTGCCCTACGCGGAGCCGCCCTGGGGCGGCCCGGCCTCGGACGTCCCCTACGCCCTCGAAATCCTGAAAAACGGCACCATCGTGGACAAGTTGCCCCTCACTCACGGCAGCTACTTCGTGGTCGGGCGCCTGCCCGTGTGCGACGTGTCCCTGGAGCACCCCTCCATCTCCAGGTACCACGCCGTCATCCAGTACCGCGGGCGGGCCGGGGACGGGGACGGGGAGCGCGTCGGGGAGGAGAGAGGCTTCTACATCCACGACCTGGGCAGCACGCACGGCACCGTGGTGAACAAGAACAAGATACCCCCCAGGACCTACGTCAGGCTGCGCGTTGGGCACGTGTTAAAGTTCGGCGGGAGCACGAGGCTTTTTATCCTGCAGGTAAAACTCATGACGGGGAGTGAACGTCCTGACGTCATCACGGCACGCGGTCGTGCGCGACGGGGGAGGCGTGTCCCCTAATTGAGGGTGGCATTTTACATTTCCGAGTTTTTAACTATTCATTTTTTTTAATTATTATTATTGTTGCACTGGTTTAATAACCAAGAATAATTTATTCAAAACAGTTATTCCAGCAATTAGCCCCCCCCCCCTCCAAAAGACATGATTAATGTACGAGGGATGCTGCCAGCCATTCTAAAGATAATATAGTTACTTGATTAAAATGAAAACCTGGAAGAGAAACCGCTGAAAAATGATCAGCCGACCGTTCAAATATTGTCATTGAGAAGCTGTAGCTGAAAAAAAAATAAAAAGCTCCGATTGTTTGAGGGGATTTGAAATCAGTTAGTGCTGAAAAGAATTACTGATGTTTTGATGAGTCATCATCAAGCATCCCATGACGCCGTTTCAAAACCTTTTCTCACATTATCGCCCGTGTAATACAAAATGATACATTTACATGTCAGTTATTTATTTTTTTAATTAAACAAGAAATGAATAATACGTCTCCCGACAAACAGTCGATGTGAGGAGGTTTATCGAAAGGAAGAAAAAAAAAAAAAAGGTCTCCAGCTTCCCTCTCCCTCCGCAGGGTCCAGAGTTCGACGAGGAAGAGGAGTCTGATCTGACGGTGACCGAGCTGAGGGAGCGAGCCCGCAAACAGAAAGAGGAGCTGGAAAAGAGGATGATGGGAGACGGCTCTGATGATGACGACGACGACGATGATGATGGGGAGGAGGGGAAGAGGAAGAAGGAGGAGGAGGATGGCGGAGAAGGCGGGAACAACAAGGACCGGAGGAAAGGGTCGAAGGACGACTCGGGCTGCTCGTGGGGGATGGGTGAGCTGCTGGTTGTAGGACGAAGCTCCGTCTTGGTATGTTGCCGTGTTGTTAATCCCCTTTCCTGTCCCTCCGTCCACCCGGCAGCGGAGGAAGCGGCTCCGGAGGAAGACGAGAACGAGGAAAACCCCTTTTCCACGGAGTTCCAGGAGGACCAGGAGGCCGCCTACCTCAAGGACCCGAAGAAGGCCCTGCAGGGCTTCTACGACAGAGAAGGTGACCGGACTCGTGAACAGGCTCGTCAGTTCTGTCCTTTTAGTTGTTGTTTGTTTTTTTTCCCCGTCGTCATGAATCCTGAACTCCCCGACTCCCTTTTCCTCAGGGGAGGAGCTGGAGTTTGAGTACGAAGATAAAAGTCACGGCTCCTGGCTCTGCAGGATAAAGTGAGTGACGCGAACCCGTCGCGTTCCGAGAGCTTCCCTTTTGTGAAGCGTGCGTCGAGCTGCGGAGGATTCACGCTGTTTTGAACTCTCAGGCTGCCGGTGGACGACGCCCTGGGCCGCCAGCTGGTCGCCGAGGTGACCCACGCGGGGAAGAAGAAGGACGCGGCCGTCCAGTGCTGCCTGGACGCCTGTCGGATGCTGGAGGCCAGAGGGCTGCTGCGGCAGGAAGCAGGTTGGTGGGGGGGGGAGGTGGGGGGGGGGGGGGGGGGTTTTGGCAACGGAGGAGGTCGGAACGAGCTTTCTTTCCGTTTGTCCCCAGTGTCCCGTAAGCGCAAGAAGAAGAACTGGGAGGACGAGGACTACTACGACAGCGACGACGACACCTTCCTCGATCGGACCGGCACCGTGGAGAAGAAGAGGCAAGAGCGAATGAAGAAGGCGGGGAAGATCGAGGAGCGGCCCCAGACCTACGAGTCACTGGTACACTTCTGCTCTGCTTTTTACACACACACACACACACACACACACACACACACACACACACACACACGATCAAATCAAATCCACCCGAGTGCTGCTTTAACGGAAGGATCCACCATCAGACCTCTGACGTGTGCCGACCTCAGAAACAGGGAAATGTGTTTTTGTTTTATTATTATTTCACACGTCAGAACATGTTTCACGTTTCGAAATGTTTCGGGATCATTTCCACGTTTAAATGAAACTATCCCGACGTGAGTCCCGCGGCGCCTTTTCGGGGGCGCGGCGGACATTTTGACTCGTTACCTGGCGGCGTGCTCAGACGGCCGGAGCGACTCGACTTTGAAAACGCCCCGCGGCGTCGCTGACGTGTACCTGCGCCGCCCGGTTGTTCTGCTCCGCAGGTGGCCAAACTGTCGGAGGTGGAGAAGGAGCTGTCGGCCGCCCAGACGAAGCTCAGCGCCGGTAAAGGAGGTGAGTCGCGGTCGGCGGCGCGTTCCAGCCCGTCCGGCGCGTCGGGCGCCCCCCCCCCCCCCCACCGGCGCTCGTAACTTTGCGCTCGTCCGTCCTCCCAGGCTCTTCGTCGTCCCCCGCCGAGGACTCGCTGGACGCCTTCATGACCGGAGTGGGCCGGGCGGAGGTGGACGCCGTGGAGCGCCGGAAGCTTCACGTGCACATGGCCGACCTGCGCAAAGACGCTCAGAGGCTGCGCAAACTGGTGGAGCTCGCGCGGGCCGGCGCAGATGCCCTCGCTGCTGCCCAGGTTTTGACCCAAATCATCTTTTTTTGTTGTTTTTGTTTATTTCCTTCTAATAACTACAAGTTAAAGTTTCCCTTCAATGTCGGCGCATTTGAGGACAAATGGAGAACGGGTTCTACAAACGGCCCCCGGGTGTGAGCGGTCTTGGTTTCCGTCTGTCTGTAAGTGTTGGCCCTGTGACAGGCTGGCGACCTGTCCAGGCTGTTTACCCTAACCTTCGCCCAAAAGTGAGCTGGGATTGGCTCCTGCTGCCCCCCCCCACCCCCCTCCTGTTCGGGATAAAGCGGGGATAGATAATGGATGGATGGAGTTAACCGTGCTTAGAGTTAATGTCTTTTTAATTCCAACCTGTGTTGGTGTTCAATTGGCAGCTCGGAGTCAGAGAAGCCTAAAAAGACCTTACCGCTGTTTGGAGCCATGAAGGGAGGAAGCAAATTCAAACTGAAAACGGGAACCATCGGGGTGGGTGCCGCGATCACCGCCGACGACTAAACGCTCTTTCTTTGGTCCTCTCGTTATCCGTTGCTGATGTTTTCCTCTCGCTTGCAGAAGTTGCCCGCCAAGCGGCAGGACCTGCCCGCAGAGCTTTTCAACATGAAAGAACTTCCACCTGGCGGGGAGGAAGAGGAAGAGGAAGAAGAGAAGGAGGTCAAGGAGAATGTGGAGGAGGAGGATGATGATGTTGAGCAGAGGGCAAGTAACGCTGACTCCGAAGAGTCGAGTGCATCCACATCCAAAGAGAGCGCTCAGCCAGTTCAGCCTCAGGAGCTCAAAGGTAAAAAAAAACAAAAAAACATAAGAAGTGTTTCTTAATGGAGGAAGTGCAGAACAATTAGAATCACAAAAATGAATAAACGGCGCCTCTCTGCATTTAGGCTTTTTTTTTTTTTCCCCTGGTCTGTTTATCCATTTTACTAACAGTTTGTTTTCTTTCTTGAGGCCACTGGGTGGCAGTAGATCCGTAATTTATACAAACGGCACACTGGTTTGTGTGTGAGCCGCCTCATACAGAAAGTGAAATGCTTACATCCAGTTTATATAATTCTATTTTTACACTTAAGGTTCAAAGTCCAGTCACACCTGATCTGTTCCTACGGCTCACTTTTACACCGTTGAAGTCTAAACAGGACGTTTGTTGATTTGTTCTCATTCTTCCGCATTTGATTTTGGTTTTCGTATGACTTCATGTCAGATCAGAGCCTGAATCAGAGGAGGAGTCAGTCCAGGGGCCTCATCTTGTTTTTACTGATTTTATTATTGGTCTCTCGTACTGCGGTTTTGAACGCCGGCGGCTTTTAAATGTAATACTCAAGTAAAATCAACATACTTCCGAATTTGCGCTTCTGCATTGCGAGTAAATTCGCCGTCGTTACTGCGCCTGGCGTCTCCGCAGGGTTCAAAGCCGAAGGCGAGCCAGCGAAGGTCCCCAGGAAAAAGAAGAAAGCGACGGGCCCCCAGCAAGGTCGGCCCTCACACGGGGGAGCGCACGCGACGCTCGCATCATTTCCAAACGCGTTAATATTGCAATTGATTGTGTCCCGGTGTCCCCCCCGCAGCCACCGGCGCAGCTGTCGGGACAGTATCCAGACGACGACCCGGATTACTCCGTGTGGGTGCCTCCCGCAGGTAAAACGGGCTGAGTCACGGTCCCGCCGATCCACTCATAGTGTTATGACATCGTGGTCACGCTTCTCCGGCCGCAGTGACCTCGACACCCCCCCTCCCCTCCCCCCCCCCCCCCCCGCCACGCGTTATTCTAATAACTACAACTCCCCCCCCCCCAACTTCTTCCCCCAGGGAGGAACAAATATCTGTTTCTGGCTGGAGGAAGTAAACGGACTTTAATGATCCATTTGTGCAGCCACATTTTCAGATCAAAGTCGCTCAAAAGCGATAAGATAAGCTTGAATTAAAATGTACTTTGAAACGGCTGCCAGGCGGCCCTTCTCATTCAGGGTCACATTTAATTGCGCCGTGATTAAGCGGAGGACGCAAACAAGCGCGTCACATGTTCGGCATCCGGTAACTCCGTTATTGGAGTAAATCGCAACTTTATTTATAACAAAAAAAAACAGGCATCTGTATATTAATCTGGGTCGCACTCTTCTCCTCACTTCTAGGTCAGACTGGAGATGGGCGCACACACCTCAACGAAAAGTACGGCTACTGAGGGGGAAATATAAAAGAGCTCCTCTGTCTCCACTCCAGCAGCTTTTATACTGCAGATAATACCTGCAGCACAAAGCCTCCCGTCTCCTCAGCTCCGACCATTAACCCCCACCCACCCACCCCACCCACCCCACCCCTCCACCCATCGCCAGTCTGCATGTGTGATTCAGACCCCGGAGAAGTGGAAGCCCGTGACGGAGCCGGGACTTTTCGGAGGGACGAGCCGAGATGATTTAACGCCGCACCTTTTTTTTTTTTTATTATTATTATTTTATCTCTTGAGGATATTCTCAGACGATGATAAAAAAAAACAAACGGCAACCCAAACTGGAACATCAAGACTCTGGGCAGTGAGCCTGCTGGCACTAGTCACCCCTCACTATAATGGAGACGGGTCGCGCTTGAATTTTGTCCTTTTCTTTTTTTTTTTTTTTATTCCAATTCCATACCATTCAAGCAGAAAACAAGGAAGAGACAGAAGCAGGAGCAGCAACTGATCCCCAATTCAGCTTTGTAGTCTTCGCGGTGCCCCTCTCGCAGTTAAATCCACCTGACATCCAATCTGTACCACCCCCCTCCCTCATTTGGCTTCACTCGATCGCTGGCATAACCTTTTTTTTTTTTTTTTTTTTTTTTTGGTTTCCAAAGGAGAGTGTGTAGCAGGGGAGGGAGGAAGAGGGAGAGCACTGAAGCAGCTTTTCTGACCATCTGGACACTTGGATGGCTTACTGGATGAAACGCAAGCTGATAATGACTCAAGCTAAGTGGAGTGTGTGCGTCTTTGTCTGCAGATACACACACACACACACACACACAATGCAACCTTCTCGAAGTTCTCTTTTTAACAAGATTGTCTCTATGAGCGAGTCAGCTATCGGTGTTTGTTTGCATGCAGGATTCCTCCCTGTGAAACCCCTCTCAGTGCTCTCCTCTTGGTTTACTGACACACTCTCCGCCCGCCTTCCAGTAAAGTAATGTAAACTGTATTTTGTTACATAAATGTATAATAAAACTGTATGTACACAACCCGTGACCGGTTCAAAGTGTTGCTTCATTATACTCTCTCTCTCTCTCTCTCTCTCTCTCCCGGACATTCACTTCTCCAAAAATGTCCTCCGCTGACCCGCCTTCTCACCGCACCACGGTTTTGACGTTCTTTTCCTCTCTTTCGAGCTCCCTCACACACAAACACACACACACACAAAGAGCGTTTCTCCGAGTGTGAGCTGACACAAGGAGGCTTGCGGCTGTTGGCTGGAGGTCGGCGACCTTCTCATCGGCGACGGAAGACACGCGAGACGGACTAATCGTTTTTTTTATTTATTTTTTTTATGCTCGGCCTTTTGAAACGACGTCGATTAGAGCCGAGCTGGGCAGTTCAATGGAGGAGGTAAAAGCAAAAACAATGAGCCGAAAGAGGCTAAAACGCTCCGATCTCGAGTGCACCGCAATCGGGTGACGCTTGCTTACCTGCCGGCCTTTCGCACCGCACCGAGTCATCTGATCCACTGTTGATATCAAAAAAATACGGATGAAACGTTGAGATTTAATTGCTGCTCGCTGTAAGTAAACAAGAGTGCTGTCGTACATTATCGGTACAAGACAAATAAAAAATAAAAAAAATCGCATCCATAACAAGAGGCCACAGGGCGTTTATTGATTCATTTTTGTGCAACAAGGGGCGAAAACATGTCACAATGTCACATTCGCTTCGGAGACATCTTGGTTACAGTGGTGACATCGTGTTTAATCAGCTGATTTCAAAGGGCTGAGAACTACCTCAAGTCTGGTTTGTCACAACAGGAATGTCATTTCAAGGCATTAAGAGATCTTAAGAAACACTGGGAGCTCGTACTTCTACCAGCGGTCCTCTTCTACCTAGAAAGTAATGAGGTACAATATTGGAAAAAAAAAAAAAAAAATGGCACACTACAAGTAGGCTATGCGGAACACAGCACCGTTTACACTCGCCAAATGTGCAGCAAACTATCGTCATACTTTCTTATTTCCACATATCGCTCTTTCTGCACAACAGCGGAACTCATGCGAGGAAAGAGGATACAAGTACTTTACTTGGACCCGGACTACGAGTGACATATTCGTTAAGAAACAACACACATCGGCAAAGGTCAAAGGTCAACTATTCAACTACAGTCATACACGTTTGTTACAGCCCGACCTTTGCGTGACCTGCGTATTCAACAACACATTCAAAAGAAAGCAGTCGCTCGGACAGACCAACGCGACCACCGCCTGCGTTCCATCTCCACGATCGCAAGGGATCAGGTGACTCAGCTCGCCGTGTTTAGTACAGGAAGTTACCGAGAACCTTGCTCGCTTTACATTTTTGTGTCCAGTAATCGCATCAAAAAGGAAGAAACCCCGGAGCCATTTGATTGTCTCGCATGCATTATTTTTCCCCTTGAGTATGGATCCGAAACCTAAAACTACATTCGGGTCTCAGGATGGCCGGTCTGGTCCTCGCGTGTCGCCTCCGGCCCGCGGCCCGTGTTTCCAAGCTTTCTCCGTCCTTTCCTTCTCGGGATCTTTTCAGACGCAGCTGTACATATGTAATACCTGATGCTTCCTTTTAAGAAATGTTGCGTCGGGCCGTGTTGTCCTCCAAGTGGATTTCACGCGGAGAGCAACGATCAAAGTGACGGGGTGAGGGTTTACCTGAGTGCGCAATAGTTCGACCATCAAACAGAACGTCTTTTTTTTTACATTTATTTTGTTTTTTCTTCTCAGCGGTCGGTTTCAGAACAGTCACTCCTTGGTCTCGCTGCAGAGGCCGCGGAAAAGCAGCCGTCCGGGAATGAAGAGAGGGGCGGAGGATTATCTGGCGGAGGTGGCGGAGAGGCGGCGGTGAATTTTCCCTTAGGAGCAGGGGGGCTCCTCGGACGGGGTCGGGGGGCTGCGGGGGGGGCACCGTGCTCAAGGAGCGGAAGGCGAAGATGGAGGGGTCGTAGGTGTACCTGGGTGGAGGACGGCCGCCGGTCAGGGTCTGAGGACACAGAGAGACAGAGAGAGAGAGAGAGAGAGACGGGTGTTCATGGAGCTGCGAGATGGAGGTGTTTGGGTTAATCCGGCCTTTGAGCGTCATCCGATAGAAACGGCGAGGATTACCTGCCGTCTTACTCTCGCTGCGCCACTGCTGCTCCAGTTACTACGGTTACGCTCGCACGACTGCGATGTCGAAATTTTCTTGCCGCAGCGAAATGTCGTAGAGAGGAGCGACCGAAAATCAATCTGACTGCACCTCATTAAAACATTCACACTCGGGGTTTTTTTTTTGTTGTTGTTGTTTTTTTTTTATTTTATTGTTTTTTTTTTGTTGTTTTTTTCATTCCCGCTGCAGGTTCAGTGACATACATGCTTTTCCACTCGCACAGGCATCCGAGCACAACCTCGCTTTTCTACGTTGGAGCTCTCCAAAGCCGTCTGTCTAAAATTAGCCCGGGTCATTTTCCTCCCCACAGGAAACGACAGGAAATGACTTTGTTGGATTTGGCAGCGAGGCAGCACTTTCTCCAGAGCCTACTGAGGGGGAGGGAGGGGTGTGGGTGTGTGTGTGTGTGTGTGTGTGTGTGTGTGTGTGTGTGTGTGTGTGCGCGTGACAAGGCGCACCGAGGCAGATTCCCTGCTTCTGCTTTTAACCGACATCCGCTGAGAAAACCGGGGGAGCGTGTTTCCGTGGACGGTTGTTGTATTCACGCCGCGGCGAGGAGGTGAGGGTCGGTGCGTCCCGGTGACGGCCTGATTCCGCCGAGACAAAGTACCCGGTGACATCAGCGCGTACGAGGGAGGAATCCCGGGGAGAGCGCAGCGCAGCGCAGCGCAGCGCGCGCGACGCCGCAGGTGCTTCAACCCAACGTCTTCGGGGGACTCGGCGCTGACGATCGAGCCACGGTAACTCGGCGACGGTTCCCGGGCAACCGCCGAGAGCCGTCTCACGCGCCGACGTTCAAGTAAACAGGCACAAAAAAAAACCAACACACACACACGAAGAACAAGTTCTGATAAACCTTGATAGATGTGAACGGTGGTAAGATGTTCTCCATATGGTGGCTGAGAGTCCGTCCAACTGTTGTTGGGGGCGGAGGGGGGGGGGGGAGGGGGGGGGGAGTCATAGATCAGGATGTGCTCCCGAGTACACGGTAACAATCCTCACTGAGACTCGCATCTGCAGGAGGACGGACATTTAGGACCCCCCGAAGGGTCAAACTGAGCGCAAATCCAGACACCGACAGCAGCGGGAGGGAAGGCCGAGTTCAATCACCCGTACGCTCGGAACCGACTTCTCCTTCGACGCGTAAACACATTCAGGGCAGAACCCTTCCAGTTAATGGATGACGAAAGCACGTCAGAGAACGCCTTTCAAATACGCCGCGCAGAACGCTCCCTCCCCGGCGCCGCTCGCGGCTCCCGGACGAACCGTCAAGAGGACGGAAAGCGCCGAGCTCTTGTCAACAGTGGCGAAATGTTCTCGACTGACCCGTCGCCGAACGCGCAGCCAATCGCGGCGAGTCGACGGCGGGCACGCTGGGAGATAAGCGCTAACTCGCGCTGTGTGTGTCGGTCGCGCGACCTCTCTCGCCTTTCGGGTCACCGCGGCCGGTGTGGAAACCGAGAGGCTGAACTGTGGTGCGCAATCTGTCCTCTAAAGTTCACTAACACGCCGGCTGCAGTCTTTACTCCGCGCTGACGTGGGAGGTTGCCTCATACTAAACACACAGACGAGAACTTTTAATCCAACTCGGAGAGAAAAATGGTCCGTGAGCATTTATCTGTTCTCGGACTTTCCACACTTACAGGCGGCGGTGAAGTTTACTTTCCTCAAAACCAGAAGAGGCATGCAACGCATTTTTCTATAATTTAGGAGCCCCCCCCCCCACCCCCCCCTCCACTCTGTTCATATCTACACCGTTTTCCCTTCACCTCAATCAATCTTCGCACTCCTTTCCGCCCATTCTTTACGGTGGCTGAAACCAGACGCCATCACTCTTGCCTGCTTAAAGCCTGGGAGGCTCTCATCAATACGCTCCTATTCACCTCCAACCCCTGGAGGAGGTGCGGGGGAGGAGGGGGGAAGGGGGAGAGGGGAAGGGGGAGGCCTCGGCAGCAGCAACAGTGGCCAAAGTCATGTTTTTCCTGCTGCTTCCACATGACCCCACCCCTTTAAAAACCGTGTACACACACACACACACACACACACACACACACACACACCAGCACCACCACCGTCGACCTCTTCAACCCCTCTAACAACTCCCATGATTGAATGCTTGAATCCAGTCTCCGGGCTGGGGCCCCCATCCGGATCCAGTGTCTCTTCTGGATCCCGGCCAGGAAAACGGAGAGCAGACGGATAAAAGAGGCAAAGAGAGATGGAAGGAACGAGGTAGCAGCAGAGAGGAGATCTGGGAGAGGGAGAGGGAGGGAGAATGGGAGAACGGGGTTGTACGGAGCGACACAAAAGGCCGGAGAGAGTCAACACAAGCCTCCGAATGGCTCCTCGTCACTCCAAAGACTCTGTGTACTCACTTCAAGAAGAAGAAGGAAAAAAAGCTATTAAGAGGAACAAACTCGGCGCCCACAGACGTCACTGACGGGCACAACAACGCCACCGACTCCACCAGCGAGAACACCGGATAATGAGCAATATCTCTATGTATCACTGGAGCTAAGCATGATAGCAGCCGGCCAGGCTATAAATGGAAAATGACTCCATCCCTGGAAATACACCACAAGGGAACCGTGTACACACACACACACACACACACACACACACACACACACACACACACACACACACACACACACACCAACTCCTCTTCCTCCTCCTCGGCTCCAGCCGCTCATCGCCACTCACTTCTTCTTCCTCAACCACTGAAAGATCATCCTCGGGGCTTTATTTTTTCACACATTTGTACTCCTCATGCATCCCTCCGCGCATATATGGAGGATGGATGTAAACTCGACGCTTGTTGCAGTCGGTGTGCGTGTGCGTGTGTGTGCGTGTGTGTGTGCGTGTGCGTGTGCGTGTACATAAACAAGTGTGTGATAAGGTTCCACTGACACTGTCCCACGCAACGTGATAATAACGTCACTTTTCTCACCACACTGCGCATCCTTCTGGAGAGCTCCGCTCGGTGCCAAAAAAAAAAAAAAAAAAAGGAAAGAAAAAGCCGAGGAGACTCTCCAGCGTGCCGCCTTCAGCCGCCACCAGCAGAAAGCAGCCTGTAACGCAGCTACAGCGCCGTAGTGAAGCAGGATCGCGGTAGTCGGACAAATGGCTTTGCAGAAAGATCAGCCGGGAACGCGATGTTGGGAAAATACCTTCGTGTTTATGAAGGGGAGTGAAAAGTTCTCTGTGTGTGATCACTAATGGGACTCCTGGAAAACCGGGGCTATTAAAGGTTGTTGAGTGAGATCAAGAGATCAAACCAACTTAAAAAGAAAAGAAAAAAAAAAGAGCGCACGTTTCATCTCGCTTCTTTACGCCCAAGTACGACTGCGGTTCTTCGGCTCGGTGTTTTTGTTTGTGAAAAGAATCCCGACGGTGCGATGGGATCTTTTTCTTTTTTTTCTTTTTTTTTTCTTTCCAGGCGTCTCCGTCGCGTCTCCGGAGCGAGCGGGGCATGGGAACAAACGCCGCAGCCAGATGCCGTCCCAGTGTGCGGTTGGATGGAGATCAAGGTGCTTGGGCGACACGGCGGGCTCGGGCTGTTCACCGGGGGTGGGGGGGGGGAGGGAGGGAGAGAGAGAGAGAGAGCAACCTTGCAACCTCATCACGGCTGTAATGGACACCCCGATCTGGACGGCCTGTTATCAGTCTGCATAAAAGAAAACGGCTCCAGTGTGCAAGTGTGTGTGTGTGTGTGTGTGTGTGTGTGTGTGTGTGTGTGTGTGTGTGTGTGTGTGTGTGTGTGTGTGTGTTTTTAGACTCTTTTGCTCTTCAGATTTTATTTATGTACTTGACAGAGATAACAAGGACAGAGAAAATAATAGGGAGGAGAGGAGGAGGGGGGGTGGGGGGTGGGGGGGATTCACCCAGCATTAAAATGGACACAGAAGAGCCAGTTCAGACCGGGACGACGTGACATCTCCACAGAGACTCTCTGTACTGCTGCCTGAACTGCTGGCTTTTCACGTTTTTTTTTTAAATTTGCATTTGTGGGTAGCAATGAAACGGTAAAAACTTTAAAAAAAAAACTAAAAAAGACGAGGCTCCAGAAGTGGGAGACTCCCGCGGGTGCTTCAGCAGAATGGCCTTCCATTCGCTTATGCAAATCTATGCCGTGAATCTCTTAGACAGGAGATCTCCCCTGTTTAGGCAACGTCTCCCGTCTTTGTCCGGATCGGTTGTGTCGTTTAAGAGAAGCTGGCATCTCCTCGAACGAGCAAAAATTTTAAAAAAAAACATCAACTACGGGCGTTCGCACGCTGCTGCCACTTTTACCAGCGTTTGTTCTGAAACGACAAAAGTTTCATCTCATCGCGAAAATGTTTGGTCGAAAGCTGGGTTTAAGATTTCAAAGTCCTGGTGAAGCCGGGGGGAGCTGAAGGCATTGGGTTTCGCAAATACTAACCCACGCTGGCGGTGGTATCCTTTATAAGCCACTATAATGTTCTGAGCATGAATTCTTCTTGATAATGCTGAATACAGCGTGGAAGAAACGATAAATCAAGATTTTCTGATTGAATGTGTTCAAACGTCAGCGTGCAGTTGCTGTCTATCGGTCCAGCGGCTCCGATGACCTCACGCCGACACCGCTCGGCACGTAAACATCTGCCGGTGCCGAACAGAGCGGGAGGGGAAGTGTGCATGTTTATATTCATGTTAATACCACTTGCAAGTACAATTTCTACTCACGACAAACGTCAACAGGATGGTTTGAACAGAACCCGGCCGCCGCGCACTTCATCCTGACAAAACCGCCGTGTGTTCATTTGTGTGGGAAGGTGCGTTGAATGGACGTGAACTCACCCGAATCTTTATAGTGCGCGTTTTCCCTCCGCAGTTCTTTTTCAGCAGCATTTTCTGTGGAGAAGAAGAACACACGGTGACAGCTACAGAGGAGAAAAAAACAAGTTCCTTTCCCTCGACTTTACCAACTCTGCTGCAGCTTCTGAGTGACGACCCCGAAACTGGCTCAATCCCTCTTCTTATGCAACTCGTCCTGTAAAACAAACTTGTGGTCGTGTAAACCCTGCACGACAAAACACATTGTGTTCAATTGTTTGTGGAACGTTTTTGTTTGTTTTTGTTTTTGTTTCCCCCCCCCCCAGGCTTTACGCGCGCGAGAATAATATTTCTATTCGAGCGTATTGCTGAATGAAGCGAAGCCCCTCGAACAGTCGCCTTTACGTCGAAAGCGACGACCGGGGGCGCGCGCTGCCGGTGGACTCGCGTTGAATCGGGACGGTCGAGGGAGCGAGGCGACTCCAGCCGCCTCACTAAACTAAACAGTTGGTCCATGAAGCTTATGCAATATCCTGTCTCCCGCTCCCCTCCATGTCCGCGCAACTCCGCCGTTCTCCAGAAAACAGCGGGGGCGGAGGGACCACACAATCATCGAATTGTCTCCAGTCGGGGGAGGTAGCTTCCAAGGGGGAAGGGAGCAGGAGAGAATGGAAACGCAGGACTCCTGCTGTTGTGACGTGGGAAGGGAGTCCGTGTGCACTTGCCCTCGTGCTCACCTCCTGCCAGCCCTCATCTTGTTTCTGCATCGGTGCCACGGCGAACCATTTGGGTGCGAAAGCTGCTCGAGCGAGAGTTTTCGAAAAACTTTGTGCGTATTTCGACTTCCTCAACAGAAAAAGAAAAGAAAAGAAAAGAAAAAGCTCAAAGAGATCGGTTTTATTTTGGAGGCCACGTGTTTGATCCGCTCGACTGAAAAGGTCCAGTCAACCTACAAGGTCTCACTCAATGTTCAAAATGAGATCACTTTGTTATACTCTCATTTGATCCTACACATCCACCGCTGTGAGTCAAGCGGAACCGCTCGGCCCACCACACCACCCTCCATCTTCGACTGCACGCACGCACACACACACACACACACACACACACACACACACACACACACACACACACACAAAGTCCAGCAGGTCGCAACTTGCCAGTCGGCTAACTGTTTTTGGCCGACTGTTATTCCAAAGAACACAAAAAGGATTTGATAAGATTTTGTCAATGCTGGTTGGACATTTAACATTTTAGTCTGTCATTGTTTCGATAACTTCTGCTGAATAAAAGAGGTTTCGCCACCGTTTATGTCTTGACAGCTAAACCTCCAACACAGCAGCTGGTTTTACCTGCACCTCTTAATGCAGTCGTACACTACTGCACTCTTATTTTGAAGAGGCATCGCTGAAAATAAAAGCACGACGTTTAACGTGAAGCATCAGAACGTCTTCATCCCGCTGCTTTTAATACTATATTGAAATGAATAGTAGGTTATGCTTGGGAATTGGTTGGAAGTAAGGCGACCTTCAAAAACAGGCAACACCCTATAAAAATACTTCCGTGGACATCTGAGCGTGTCATTTTATTACATTTTGTAGATTGGCAACATGTGACATATTTCTCAAATGGCCTGCAGCTGCCACTCAACCTGTTGCCCTGACATAACAATAAGACTAGCAAACACTGGCAAAGCCACATCTGAGCAATTGGACCTGGATTAACAAGCATTAGGGATTATCAGAGACGAAAAGAAAACAACTCACTGACCCTGTAACCCTCCCTTTAAGAAAAGCATGACACAAATAAATATGTCTGCTGCTGGTCTAACTGCAGCATGGTAGCCATCCATGGCACTCACTGGCCTTAGACCGTCTCGGGTTGATAAATTGACTTTCAAATTGTTTCGACACCCAATATTAAGAGTTCTCTGAGGCGAATATGAATTTATTTGGGTAATATAAAGATATTGCTCTCCGTTCCTTCCTTGTCAAATTAAACCGATGCTCTAAAATGAATCTATTTGGAATTGAAAATGTCGGGTTAGGTTTTAGTCGTGCGCTCCTCCTCCTCCACCTTCCACACACACATCGCACGTGATTCCGCTGAATACGGGGTTGTTGTTGTTGTTGTTTTTTTCAAAGAAAACGAGGTCAGCCGTCCTTCCGTCTTTAGTTCAAACTACGTAAAAGAACTGCCGTGCTTCCGGTGGAGAAGTTGAGGCAGACTTTGTGACGAGATGCTGTCCAGCTAAAGGGTTAACGGGAGACTTTAGCTGCGTCTGCTGGCTACCTCTGTAGGCCCCCTTTTGTATTCCCTGCAGCACCTCCCATTCCACTTGACTGAGTGTGCGCGCACACACACACACACACACTCACTCTGATACAGAAACATACTCACAGACAGGAGGATGTACACATGCAGACACAAACAGACAGGCAGGCTGAAAGATGCCGACCCAAACCACGCACTCGTCCTCGTTTTTTTTCTGATCACCCCTCTCGTTGCTGCCCGCTGTCTCTCATCATCTGTTCTTTCCCTCTAAAAACCCCACGGACATATGGACCCCTGAAACCTGCAGTTTCTCTCTGCAAACACACACACACACACACACACACACACACACACACACACACACACACACACCAACATGTATACTGTGATGCACGCACACACACACACACACCCCCTTTCCTATACACGGTGTGGGCCAACAAGTCTATTGGATTTTAATGATTAGTGGACCAGCTTCTCCATGACTCATTAGTGGCTGTCGTTTTTCTGTTGTTTATTTAATCCTCTCCTTCTGCCTCCACCCATCCAACGTTTCCCCTCGCCCACCAGCCTTTGTGAGAAACGAGGGCGGACATCTGCCGTCCGTGCCTCCCTCTCCTTCATCCTTCTCCAGCCAGACCACCGTGGTGGCAAGCGTCCGGCTATGGAAAGGGAAGACTTTGTTTGCTTGTGTGAGCGTGCACATTTTGTGTGGCCGTGTGTGTGTGTGTGTGTGTGTGTGTGTGTGCGTGCGTGTGTGTGTGTGTGTGTTTGGAGGGTGGTCATCATTGTATTTTTGGACCAAATCCTCGACCCGAGCTCGCTGTTTGATTTGATCAGGGGGGGTAGTCCAAGGCTCATCTGCTGTTTGGTTACAACATTTCCAGTGGAGTGCACTTATTGCTGCGATGGCGAGTTAAATATTAAATTAATTCAGAAACAAACACTTCAGCTCATGGTTAAAATGGTCATTCAGACAGGAAAAGACAGCATGCGAGTATTTTCAAGTATCTGGGGAAAGAAAATGAATCTGGCCACAAAGAAGACATCACCAGATGACCTTGTGACATAATGTAATAAAATACATGTTCCTTTGTTCTGTTACTCAGATTCATGATGTTCTCCAAGTTAAACATCCGACTGAAAGATAATTAGTGTCACAATGATTGTCGGTAACAATAATTGATAACTGATGTATCAGTTGCTACAGAGAGGGCTCTTGTGAATGCACACATACCAAAGTATTTAAGGAAAAAGTATTTCCCTTTTATGCCACTTTATACTTTTACTCCACTTAAATTCATATTGAAAGATTGTACTTCTCACTCCTCTATATGTATTTAGATTTCAAAAATAAAAAGTTTACAAAATATTATGTAATCCACTTCAACCATTTGCAACATTAAAATGCTATTTACACAATAATTTGTAACAGCAATCCCATAATAGGAGAGTGTAATAGCATAGTAACAGCAGTTTTTCTGTATATATATATATTTTTTTTTGTATTGTTTAAGTACATTTTAGTAATGGTACCCATCTTAAATGTTCATTTTCTGTATAATTTGTGCTTCTAATTGCCTTTTCTTTTCACCGCCACTTTTACTTACAAGTAAAACATCTCAACGCTTTTTCTACCATTGTGATTTTGTTTAATTAATAATATGTAACCAGTGTTATGTAATCATAAATTAATGACGTAAAGGTGTAGGCTAGATGTCGAAAGCTAAGCTCGAAGCGCCTACACGCCGCAGTGTTTATTACACCCCTGCTTGAAAGTGTTGGATAGAACAAACAGCAGCTATTTCTAAACCTCTCACAACAGGGGGGGTTATATCAGTGTTAACGTGCTCGATAAATATCAGGGCTTTTCTTCCCGTTACGTTGTCTGATATGTCATCCGGCTGACACTCAGAGCAAATGTCGGTGTTCTTGATATTTAGGTGGAGCTCGGATTTACTGACCTGTTGCATCTTCTCCAAGTCCAAACTGGGTCTCCCCGGCTCCCCGCCGTAGCTGTGCCGATACTTTCTGTAAGGTGCTGACTGGTCAAAGTGGGTCAGGATGATGGGCCGTGCAACTGGCTGTACCACCTGGAGCTGAAATCGCATGGGGGGCGGCTTGAGGCTACGTGGTGGGCTGGAGCTGAAGAGTACGGGGCTGGGGGAGGCGGCCAGACGAGCGCCGGGCTCGACCGGCGGCCTGACGGAGGCGGCCGGCGACCTGCAGCCACACAGGTCGCGCACCTCCTCGTCGCTGGAGGGGCTGCTGTGGTGGTCGCCGTGGCGCTGGGGGGAGCGCGGTCACCCACTTCCGGTTATCGCCGCAGCTGATTCGCTCGAGCTCTTCCTCGGAAGAGTGACGATCCAGATTGGCATCTAAGAGGAGGCGGAGGCGTCGTAACCGGGCCGGGGAGAGGGGACCTTGGTTGTGCTGCTGGCTGGTGGCCAACGGGGGTGAGGGCACAATTTCGCCGTCTCTCTGGAAGAGTTGATGACAATCAGGAGACGGTGGAGACACGGGTTCAAAAAGAGTGCCAATGCTCTTATCTACGGGCACATCATCTGCAAACTAAAACATCTAATTGAAATGTGTACGAATCATTAAGCGATCGAGGGGGATTAGCATCTATTTACGTCACATTTATTTGGCCGGCGGCAGGCACGCACCTCTATCAATCTGTGCAAGCTCCTGGTTCTCCCCTTCTGAGTCATCACTCTCTCCTCCGTCCGCGCTGCCATGGTAAGAAATCTGGAGAAAAGATTCACATACATGGTAAATTAAGCAATTACATATCCTGCTCTGGTCATTATTTATCCTCATTCTTCTTCTCTTTTTTTTTTAAGTCAAAATTGATTTGGTCAACTTGTGAATGTTTTTAGAAGATCAGTTGCAAAGAGCCGCTAAAATACTCACTCATACACAAGTAAGGAGCTCCAAAGATGACCCAATTAGGGCTTCTAGTTTATCGCGAGCATCTGAACACAGATTTACCCAAAGTTCAAATAATGAATAATTAAGTAAAACAATCTCATTATTTCTTATTACGAGTTGTGAACAATGTTTTCTTATTTTGACACAAAACAGACCACGAATCAGCAACATAGACATGATTTACGATGTGCCTCCGACAGAGAAGACAAAAATCTGAAGTTCATCTAAATACTGCGCAGTAAATTTCGACAACACCGATGAGCCCAAAAGACATGCACAAAGTTGAGTCACGGCATTGTCAAAGTTCACGCAAACTAAAGCAGCCTGTCTCTTTAAAATCAATTCCTCCTCTAAAGCAGCAACAACAATGCAGAAACCCTGCAGACTGCAACGCTAAGAGTTAAGTAATGCGCCTCACACTCAGTAATTACCACTCCCAGGCTTCGCTGAGCAGCTGCCATCTGTGCTTGTGTGTGTGGTGTGTGGTGTGTGTGTGTGTGTGTGTGTGTATGCTTACACACATACATCCACACAAACATACAGTGTCCTCCCTTCTACTCTGTGATATACACACACACACACACACACACAGACACACAGACACACACACACACACACACACACACACACACACACACACACACACACACACACACACACACACACACACAGTTCGCGCTGAGGCTCTTCAAAAAGAGTGAAAGGAGCCAGAGCGCTTCAAGGCCTAATAAGGAAAAGACAGTATTGAATTCATATTATGTAGAAATTGCAAAGTATAGCTTCACAGTTTGACGTTGTTCTGGGTGAAATCGCCGAGCTACACCACGGTGTGCTGCGCCACGTCAAACATTCACTTCACAAATCTGTTTGTATTTTTTTTTTTTTTTTTTTTTAATCTAGAAACACTTTCTATCATCAAAAAGTCTGTAACTCGATGTAGAGTCCTAAATGGACTTAGAGTGAACTTTACATCTGATCAAGCCCGACACATGTAATGTCAAGGAGCTTTCAGCATAGTATCGACTGTAGCTTTATGATATTGAACTAAGAATGAAAAGATGAAAAGTTGGCATACTTATGACATGAAATGGCCCAATGAGTCACATCACAGGAAACAAAAAGCAGATCTACTGGATGAAAAAAAAAAATAAGCTCAACGCAAGTTGTTTTTATAATATAATATTGGAAACGGTGTTGTGTTCCAGCATAGTAGTCTAAATCTCAACATGTCAACAAAGGGAACGTTTCCAGACAGAAAAGACACTTTGATAAGGCCTGAGGAGCCGTCTTGCTTTTTCAATGGTACAGGAGGGATATGGGAAATATTCTCAATGAAGAGGCCCAGAGCTCAGTACGCAAGACCAAAAAAAAAACCCCGGAGGAGTCTCGAGTTAAACGGCATCACTTCTGAAACTCTGGAGGAAATTTACACGGAAGAATAACCGCGAGAGGGATATGTATTTTGACAAGAGTTTGGCTCGGGGCTTCGGCTGCAGCGTGCACTACAGTGGATTATTGTTGGGCAGCATCCGCCAAACGGCTGAAATCCTATTAAAACTTACCGCGAACGGATGCCGAGGATGAAGTGACGCTGGTGGCTCGTGAACCTCGCGTCCTAATCGCGCTCGGAGGAGACGCGCGTTTAAACCGAGACGTTTAAAATCGGTGTTTGGCGCCCGGCGAGATCGGCGCAGCGATCGCTCCTTTTTCCTCCGCGACTCGCCGCGGCGTCAGCGGCTTCTCAACGGAGCAGCGACTGCGTGTCCAACAAGAAAATGCAAATAGAAGCCGACGGTGAACGACTTGGCCCTTTCTCCTCACCTCCCCACCGCTCCAACGAGGGATCGCCATCGGACGCTCTCGTCAACGGATCAGAAAACGCACGCGTGGGCTGCAGGACGATGTCTTAATATTTAAGTGCGCCAGACTCTTTACTGCTTTAACTCTCGCCTTCATCGTACACGCAGCCGAGGGAACCGTCCCACGCCTTGCTCGACAGCCCTTTCTGTGACCTCCGCGTCTAACCACCACACAAAAGAGCTGGTACAGTTTCAGAGAAATTACGACTTATGCAAAATGGCTTCACATCAATAAACCATAAAAAAAAAAGAAAAAAAAAAAACATGCAAATCTTATCTGGGAGTGTGAAGCAAAGACTGACAACACGTGCAAGTATTTGAATAAGTTTCTCTCTCAGGGGTGTTTTACACCTTCTGTCAAGCATGAGTTTTCTACAGTAGAAACTTGCTGTGTGGCAGTTATCTGATATCAGAATTATTGGTACAAATGGCATCTGTGCATCATGCAGTGTGTGTGTGTGTGTGTGTGTGTGTGTGTGTGTGTGTGTGTGTGTGTGTGTGTGAGAGAGAGAGAGAGAGAGAGAAAACAGGAAATCTTTTCATGTGTTTTTCAGTGAACCATATCTGTTATGGTAGCTGCATCGGCATCGCCGGTACAAAAACACTGAACTCTACGTAACTGACTTTCAGTTCACGGTTCAGAAAAGGTGCAGCAAGGTTTCACCATCATACTCTACTGCAGCACCATCCGTGCTGTTCCACAAAATGGAAATAAAAACCTGTTTTCGTGCAGGTTTTGTCATAAAACGCATTATTACTGATTAAAACAAAAGGTAAAATCAGCAGTTCTCCAATATTTGACCTGTAGTCTGAACACCACCATCACAAGACAAGTATCTTGAAAGCAGCACCGCTCGATGCTTTTAAGGAAATATATTTCCTCCAGTTAGGTTTCTTTTTTTTCAGCTCTTGTATTCATGCCGTGGTTGAGCCTGCACTGCACCACTCCCAACCTGTGCAGGCCACTTTATGCCATCATCCTCACGGATAAGTATTGATACTACTCTTGCAGAAGTGGATGACGAGCAGCGGTACGACGCCACTGCTCTGACGAGAAGCAACGGAGCTGCTTTCGGCCTCGTCAGAGCACACCGAGCGTATGAAAGCAGCACGGGGCGGGCCGCAATTTGCTCGGGATCACATGAACCCGTGAAGCGGACGAGTGAAACATCGCAGCCGTGCGCCCGAGCCTCAACACGCGTCAGTCGGAGCGTTTCGCGCGGACCGACGCCACGAGATCAGCTGCTCGACCGGGACCGCCAACAGTTGGGACCTTTCCCACGCGCCCGTTAAGTCGTTGGCGTTGCACTCGCAGGGGAAAACTGGTGAAGCTAACAACAACAACAGGTGTGTGTGTGTGGGGGGGGGGGGGGGGAAAGGGAGGGGGGAGACACTTCAAATTCTCCGCTGCCGTTTCCATGGCGCTCGAAACACTTCTGCAATGACATTCAAAAAGATGGCTGCAGTGCACTTGAGAAGCTCACGTCAGCCAAAGCACCGCACAAACTTTTAGAATACTTAAGAAGTCCATTTAGAGCCGTGACTGAAGAACAGTGGAGTAATCCAAAATGATGCGCGCATTGAAGGATGTCAGCTGCGACACGATATGCAAGCACGGCATTTTACAGACAACGCAGGGAAATGACATGCTGGCTCATATAATTGGCAGGTTGATATCAATTTAAACATTTTGCTCAACATGGAACATTTAAAGCTGCATATTTACACGGACCTGTGATTTTACACGCTGTGGTGCCAACGTTTTTTTTTTATTATTCACGCGTTCCTTTATTCATATTATAGTCTCAGCACGAGTACCTATTAAGACCAGCAACTGCTCGCTGCTCGATGTCGTTCAGGCAGCTCGGACAAATAAGTCACGTGAAAGTGAGACTGCATGAATAAAGTATAAAAACTGCTTTTGTGCACACATGCAAAGACGGACAAAGAGTTGTGTGTCAAGAACAGTTGAATGAAATCCTTGTCAGTCCCTTGCATCGCTGAGCAGCTTGCTAAGCTGGATCAATGGCAATGTCACAGTGTACACACACACACACACACACACACACACACACACACACACACACACAACCCAGTTCACACACATATCAGCTTTGCTCTGTCCTTCCACACTGTCATGGACACTGTCACACTCCATTCCCCTTTCCATAAAAACACACCACACAGGGTCAAGAGGTGGTTGATTCTCCGTCCCTCACGCTCCACCGGATCTTCCCCGCAACGAAGCCGCCGAGCGGTCTCGATCAGCGGAAGATCTTCTTCCGTTTGGAAAAAAAAATTGCACTCGCTGCCCTCAATCTGCCGGTGACGCTGACCGACCGCTGCGACTCCAGTATGACGTACGGCGCCGCGGAAAAGCCGGACGACGTCAAATCAAATCAGAATCCGAATTCTGCTTTTATTGAGATCACTCAAACTAATGAATGTCGACGATCCGCGAGAATGGAAATATGGGCTGAAATGGGAGGTTCGCACCAGACCGCCAAAAATACAAAGCGATCCGAGCATATTTTGCCGTTATTACTTGAAACCATAACAACTTGCGAGTAATCAGACATGCAGCGGAATGAAAGTCCAGCACCGCGTCACGTCGCAAGCTTTCACTAAACGCTGCTGGCTTATCTTAAAAGTGCTACACCAACGATTTGACCGAGACGAGCTGCCGTGAGAAGTAGAACGGAGTCTGAAAAACAGTTGCAAAATGTGTCCTCCGGCTCTGAAGGAAACCTTCTGAAGTCCCTGACGGGTGCATTACAATGATCTCATTTACAGAGGACACACTTTGAAGTGAAATCCTGCATTATAAACTGTGGGAAAGGAGTTTGTCCAAAACAATCTTTTATCCCTTATCGTCGACCACTATCGGCCTATTGCACATATATTGGTAAATAACCAGAAACTGCATCACACCAACGTCAAAACGGGCTCAAGAAATGATAGAAAAGAGTGTCACTGTTACACAGTTTGCCGCGTTAATGTTATGAAAGTTTATTATTTGCTGTAAAAAAAAATGTTAAACTGCCAAAATATTAACATCAGCGCCAGACTTGGAAAACAGTCAGGCGATAAAAAAGCACTACTAAACACACCGCGTAGCCCCTTGAACGACCCTGTTTACAGACTTCCTGACTTCTCTTAAGTGATGATGTGTTCCTGCATCTCAGTAACTGACAGGGTGAGTACGACGTCACCGTTCCTAATAACAGCAACTTTTGGTCAAAACCATGAAAACAAGTTTGTAATAAACCGTAATTGTCCTTTAAACGTCGTCCAGTCAAAAGGTCATTCGCCGGTTCGTGCGGGCTGACACTTTTCCCCCAATCCGTTCTACCTCACGGACACAAAGGCGTGGAGCAGGTTTCCTCCTGGCTTTTCCTAATTCTCCTGTCCCATACGGGTTCGCTTTCCAGCGGGACTTCCTCTTCAACAGTTTTAGAGCTGCGTCGGGTCGCCGTCGTGGCCCTCGAGAGATCCCGGGCAGCCCGGGGCGGAGAACAACGGGCCTCGTCGCCGCTCGCTGTTCCCATCCCCGCTGACCACTTTCAGCAGAGAGGATTCTACCACTGAGCAGTAAACACAAACAACAACAACAACAACAAAAAGTAGACAATGGGGATGGCACACTTTCCCCCTTTGTCCACCACGGGACAGGAGCACTTTGGCACAAAATGGCTGCCATGCGACTATACAGTTGGTTGATGCACAATAGTGCTGTGGATTGGAGCAAGTTAGTGACCCGTGCAGGATACCATTCACCCCTTTCCACCCGCCGAAAAGAGGCACAATGCTAACTGAGCGGGCGGGGACAATCGCACGGATTCTGCTGTGGGAAATCGGGAGGGTAAAGATGCAACGCGTCCGTCGGGACAATTATAGCTGGCGACCAAAAAAAGGTTGTTGTTGTTGTTTTTTTACTGGAATGTTTTTGAAATCTTTGTGTACATTTGAACGAGCTTATTCCCCTTCTTCCCCACCACACACAGAGCTGTTTCCACCAGGAAACATGGAGCTGTTTTCTCTCTGGAAGATAAAAGGCTGTGGATGCGTTTCACAGGTACAAATGTGGCACTCAAACAGATCATCCTCTCCTTTTTTTGTTGTTGTTGTGTTTGTTTTTTTTACACAGAGGACTGTGGCCATACTGAGTGTGAACACCATTTTTTTTGGGGGGGGGGGGACTTTACAAGCCACAGCTCTGGAGTTAATGAGTGTCCATCTGTGAGTGGAAGAATCCCTTGACATGTCACGTGTAAACATCTGGTAACATCCTGCGAGCCGTGAGAAGAGTAAATTCCTTCTAACGTGGTAATGAATGGTGTTGAGGTGCTCAGAGGCCGAGAACAGCTCCAAACAAGGCTTGCTTAAACATCACAGCTTGAATACTTCCAGAAAGGCTGTGCAGTATGTTTGGGCTGCTGCTGCTGTGTGTGTGTGTGTGTGTGTGTGTGTGTGTGTGTGTGTGTGTAAAGAGTGTTAATGAACTCACCACAAGTGAGTACTCATAATGTTTAAACTGCGTAGTCGACTGGCAAGTCACAAGACAAAAGTAAAGCCACGCTGCGCGCACACACACACACACACACACACACACACACACACACACACACTTCTGGACTGTGTGTTTTGAGCAGTGTACAGCTACAAACCTGTGTTTTTAACAGCCTGTGTGAAAAGAGAAGTCAACTCAGTCCAAACTTACCTTCAGTTGGAAAGGATGAATCTCGTTGAGCGAATGTCGTCTGAGCTTCTTCGTCAGGGTCTTGAGCATGTTTTCTGAAGTAGCTTATGGCTTATCCCCTACAATGAGCTCCGTTCGTATCGCTGTCTCGACACTTACTACGACTTCATCAGCGAACTACTGGCGACTTTTAACACACAAAAAAAAAAAAAAAAAAAAAAAAAGGCACACTTGACTTTAAACCTTTGCCAACCACATACAAAACAACAACAACACTGCGAGCAGCTGCACACTCGTCGCTCCAAGTTAACGAGTGTCGACCAAAAAAAAAAAAAAAAAAAAAAAAAAAGAAAAAGAAAAAGAAAAGCGTTAAACTGCGTAGATGCGGCTTGTTTTCAAAGGCTGCGCGGAGCAAACTTGTTATTTTCGAGTTCATTGAGCGTCTCCGTTTGTTGCCTCGGGTCGTGGTTCTTTTCCTCCGGAGGCTCGCTCACCGTCGCACTCCTACCCGGAGCTTCATTGAAAGATGTTGGGGGGGGGGGGGGAAGAAAAAAAATAAAAAAAAAATAATATCAACTTGGTCGCATTCAGACACGCACACACACGCACACTCGTACACATACACACAAGCAATTGCACGCACCAGTTACACGAACACACACTTCTCCTCCGGCCTGAGCGTTACTGCTCTCTGATTGGCTGCACCGCCGGGTGATGTCATCATTTTCTCTCGGGGAGGAGGGCTGGAAGTTAAAGCCGTACTACCTTGTCGGTTTTCTTCCTCTTTTCATGTCTGAGTAATCATTTATCAACAATAAAACTCTCATAACAAATAGTTTGAAATTTTGCAACTCTTGCAACTCAACTTTAACGCAATTTTCTTACTTTCAGATGTTGCTGTGTTTTTATTATCTCCACTTGTCTTACAGTTGATTTTAGTCAGTCAACTGTTATTTCCTTCCAGCAGACATTGTCTCCTGACATGTCACAGGACAAGAAACGCAAGGTCATCAATCACATAAATGAGTTTCATTTCATGTCTCCCTGGGGCACATACATGGAAATGAAAGGTATCATGAATTAGTTAAATAGTTTACACTTGTCCTTTACCTGCTATGACAACTTCAAATGAATGCTGTGAACATCTGGTTCTATAACCAGTGAGTTGTATCTGTCAAGTCTTACTTTTGACGAGGTGACATTCAAGCATGTCACTCAAGCTACTTTAGTGTCTCTTCAAACTATAGTTTATACAGTGTTCAGATCCACGTGCAGAGACGCGTGATTACAAGCAGAAGTCCTGAATTACAAAATAAAACCATCAGCATAATGTGAAATATCTAATTACTCAATGGAGGAAAACTGTATATGTGGTGCTTTACAATTATGCTCTATTACAAGGTTATTGTTGATGGCTGAATCTGGAACAAGCCTTTTCCTGTTGTTGTCAGGCTGGGTGGAGCTAATTTTAAGTGTCTTATATATCTTGTGTGTGTTAAAAGTTGTCCATATATAAAGTAATGTACAAGTGCACTTGTGTTACTTTCCACCATTGCAATTTGCCATGCTAGGTTATAGTTAACATTATTAAAGTGTTATGCATTATATACATTAAATATAGTGTTATAATTTGATTTGATTTATTATTTAACCATCTTTACTAAAGACCAACTTTTATACACATCTCAAAGATCCACTGATGTACTGAACATGGACACATTTTTTTTTTTCTTTTGAGATGCCTCTGGATTGATTTTTACTATGTGTAATGTACTGTGGCATATTACAATCTTAGAACAAATGGATAATTATTTTTACTGAACATGTAAACACTCTGGATCCTCGAAATAGTTGCAGCCACTGCAGCTTCGAGACAGCGCACCAACAAGCAGACCTTTTCAAGAAACTTTGCCGGAGAGACGGAGACAGAGAGATGTGAGGGGGGAGAGCATGTTAGGTATAATTGGTATAAGTGAGGCATCCAGTTTCAGTGATGTCATTCTTTGCAACCTCTGCCTACTCCAAGATGTCGATGCCTGTGTGCAGATGTTGCATGTATGTGCTGCACTTTAGCATTTTGCAAAACATAACTGAACCTTTTTTTGCATACCAGTGCAGAATATTTATATATTTAGCTGCATTTTTTTTTTTACAGGTCCTGCCGGGGGTTTTCTTTTCTTTGCCCGTGCAGAAATAGTGTAAGTTGCTTTTTATGCAACGCTTGACCCAGTTCTTCACGAACTACAGTTTATTCCAAAAACAGCTGATGGAAAATCAATGTGATAGATTATTTGACAGGAACTTTTCTCCAGAATTTCCAGTGCTGCGCTCTCTGCTGCTGACTCTCCTGTATGTTGGACACACAAAAAAGCCTGCTGTGCCTTTAAAGCCAACTGGCTCACTTGTTTGTGTGAATGTTTGAGAGAGAGGCTTTCTCACTTAACACCTCCGGTCGATGACCTGGTAAACTCTCCAGGCAACCTGTGGCTTCTCTCTAGATCAACCTCAGTGCAAATCCAATTTGCTGCTCAATATAGCCAACGAGGCAACAACACCGAAGCCCTGAGTAACCCGTGTAAGAACAAACCATGCAGAATAATGAGCAGAGAAAAGGATACACCAGAATTTATAATAATGTCTTATTCAGGAGATAACTGGGTTCACTATTTTCTGGATTATTGACTTAACATCTGTGGCCACATGAGGGCAGCATTTGTATTCTTTTAGAGGCAAGTAATGGCAAAATATCCTTGATTGTAAGGACAGTCAGAGACACTTAATGTATTATATGTATTATATAAAGTTATTGTTGCTAACATGACCTCTACCTTTGGAGGATGTTCCGCCACTGAGCATTTTACGTTATTCTATTAAATATACTCCTTAATTTAAAATATGCCAGTGTGAGAAGGGAAAATGCATTTTTTTTTTTTTCAATTTTAGACGGTTGATTTTCTTTTGTAATCTTTATTCTTTTTTTTAAACTACCTTTTGAGCTTTTTCTAAACATCCCTGGTTTTCAAGTCAATCTAAAGAATGCATACTAGTGAGGATATTTCTATTTCCATTTCCGTTACAAATTATGACATCATCTTAATAAGTAAATTACAGCAGCACTTGAGCTGCATGGAGTCAACCAGTTTGTTCAAACCTGATGACCCGTGTTATCCCTGCATGATCTGGCCAAGTTCCAAACAGCATTTTGTCACCTCAGGAATGTTTTTCCTTTTCATTCTTTTGTTGTTTTGTCGTCAGGTGACTGTGGGGGTAAGTCATGGGCTCTGTGTAATGGACTGAGGGTAGAGAATATCTCTGACGAATGGAGTGTAAGGGTGGAGTGTCTATAAACTGTAAAAAAATTTTTTAAAAAGATGCGATATCATTCTCTGTCCATCTTCTGACATCCACCACTCTGTTGCTGACACAAACCTCTAACAGGAATTCATCAGTAAATAGGTTTTTTTTTTTTAACATCATCCATTTCCTATCATCCGTTGTGAAAAGCTGGAATGTCTTAGCCCAACTCATATGTTTGTCCTCGTTTCCTCTGGTGGGAAGTTGTTTAGAGACGCTACTCGTCCTCTGAGACACTCTTAGACAGCTGTATTTTGACAGGACTTTTACCCGAATAAGCCTATGATGACAATCCGACCTCACTGTATATTTAGAGTTATAAAACATGTTAAAAAAAAGTCCCGCTTTATGACAGGATCCGATTAACCAGGGCAAACATTAGCTGTGGTCCTTTGTTTAACTCACATTTGTTTAAAGATATGTATGATGAGAGTTTGTAATTATCAGAAATATTAAATCATTCAAAATACTTCTGATAATAATGCACTGAAAAAGCATGTGTCTACCATTAAAACTGCTCTAATTTTGACATTAAGCCTCAACATTAGGAGTCACATTGAGCCCCTTTACACTCCAGTCAGTGTGCTTGTTTATTGCATGAGAATATGATATAAGACAGCAGCACATCCACTTCCAGCATATCATTGCAATAATACCAGCGATAGATGAAGTTGTACCTTTCTTAGTAAAGGTAAAAGTTCATATTATCCAGTTATTTTCCGTAGATTCTTAGCTGATTATTGCATCATGTCTCCAGTGCCTGCCACAGCAAACACAGCCACATCAGCAAAACTCTTGTTTGCTCTCTGCTGGTAGCTCATGGACACTACACATGTCATGTGGCGAGCAGGCCGAGCCACTTCTTCATGATGACAATGTTTGTATTGAGTTCTGGCGTGGAGGCTGTTTGTTAATTCTTTAGTGGCGCCTCAAGAAAGTGGATATGTCACATAATCCTAACATTGCATCACATGGCGGTTAAATCATTTCCTGTTAAACGGTAAAAATAAAACATGTTTCGTTCTTCCTTTTCGGACCTTTAGTCACTTATTTGTGTCTCAGTAATTCTACTATCTGTCAGAGTTCAGAGGTCGGAATTATTTAGTTGTCATGTTTATTAACTCTAGGTTTTTGTAGACACTGCAATCCAATAGATCCACATTCACAGCTCCTTGAAAACTCTTTTTGATAGAGAAGAGAAGAGAAGAGAAGAGAAGAGAAGAGAAGAGAAGAGAAGAGAAGAGAAGAGAAGAGAAGAGAAGAGAAGAGAAGAGAAGAGAAGAGAAGAGAAGAGAAGAGAAGAGAAGAGAAGAGAAGAGAAGAGAAGAGAAGAGAAGAGAAGCAGGGTCACCTGAAGGTGATGCCGCGACACCGGTATTCAGCCATATTGACCCAGTTTTGACCAAATAGGGCACAATCTCACATCCAGGAAACAGTGGTGAATTTCTTTGCCTTGATGATTGCACAATCGGAATAATGTGGGGGCAAGAAGCACCGGTGATGTCAACATGTTTCCCTCTCCCTCGTCAGTTGTTTAACATTGCTGAAATAGCGGATGACAAATCAGCCAGCTGACCTCTGAGCGTCATCACGGCTGTTTTTAGCAGCGTACACTGCAAACCTCGGCCCACTTGGCCTTAGAAGTCCTTGTCTTTCTCGTTCCTGCTGCCCGTGTCGCCCACACTCTCCCCTGGATAGCGGCGTTCGGCCACAGCCTCTCCTCTCGCCTCCAACTCCCCTCCACTCATCCCTCACCCACTGACCCACTGGCGGAAAGCGTGGGGCCATCTGTGGTGGAGAGGCTACTTTTAGTCTCCCAGTCTGCTATTTTCTCTTCACCGGTCCCTTTTTTTTTTTTTTTTTTTAACATAAAGCACAAGCTTACTTACGCAATACTCGTCTCACTCTCAGGTTCTGTCTCCCATTGCTTCACAGGTCTTGTTTATACAACAGTACACTTGGCCCATGGCAACACACCTATAGGGGAAGAATGACTGCCAAATTTCAACATGAGATAATTTTGTTTCCTAACTGAGTGAAGGAATAAATTGTTTCAAATTGTGATTTTCTCACCGAGGATGTGTTTACGTTCCCATCAAAGGGCATCCAATCAAAAAAGGGACATCAGTCAAACCACAAAGTCCAGTGCTTACATACACTTAGTTGGTAGTTTATTAGGTAAACTTTGCAAAATCAATACAGTCTAAACATCCTGCACTAAATTCTCCCTAAGGTCATGCTGCTCATTTCTTGTTGCAACCGTCTGAGAAATGTGTTGATTCAACTGTATGGTCAGTTTTGGTGCTTAAAGTGTAAGTATACATAAAGCATTGCTTTCTGAACAGTGAGATATTGCTTATGTTTACAACCATATCAATTCTTAAAGTAACAAGACCCGTTTTAAAACCATATATGACGAGGCCATGTGTAAAACATTAAAGGGCTTTTAATTTGAAAAAGATGCAGGACATTGTGTCATTCAGCTGATCTGTGATAACTTCAGCCGTTTTCTCATAAAAACTCAGGAGAAATAGGTCCACACATTGTCCGGAGTTCATAACAAACGGTAGACAATCAGGTTATACTATCTGATGAGCGTTTGATGGTAGCGTAAATTTAGCAACCACTTGACGTTTTTGGGAAGACAAACATCACTGTAAATAATGAATAAGACTTTCACATACTAATCTGGAGTTAAACAGAATTTTAGCTGCATGTGTTTTTTCTAATATCAACAGGCTCTTTGCTGCTAAGTAACACTACTGTTAATTTGACTGCATTTGGAAGGATTTGACTTTTTAAACTCTTTCGTTTTCTTTTTCTGACTCTGGTCAAGTTATTTTTGTTCCCTTTTGGCGCCAGGCCTACATGTCCAGGTTGTTTTTTTTATACAGCCATTATGAATGACAATATAACCTGATATGGAGAGGGCAGAAGAGTACTGCCAGCTGGTGAGAAGTGCTAGAGCACAAGACAACACAATACAAAAGTAAAATGTAGACAGTGGCAGTAACCAACATACAGCACATACTATATGCACACATCAATATTAAACAGAGCTGGGAAAGATGTACAAATGCCCCCAAGAATTTTGAATAACTATAAAGTGCTGACATTTAAAAGAACAAACACGTGGTGTGCTGTAAAAATGTTAATGTATGGACTGTATTTGTATGCAGACATACTGCACTGAGTACTGAATGAAAGGTTGCTGTACATTGTGTGGCATGTGTAATGCCAAGATTATTTTCTCTTTTGGATATAAATTTTAAAAATAGGATTTTTTTTTTTTAAACTAATACGTGAACATACGAGTGTACGGGAAATACAATACATTTAATCCACTACGTCAAGAAACAATAACAACCACACATTTTGCTTTTACATTGCTATTTGTGTGCAGATTACACAAACAAGATACAATATGTTAATTCATCAAAGTGTTGGTGGGTGTATTTTTATCTTTTATTTGGACAGAGCCAGGCTAGCTGTTTCCCTGTGTTTCTAATCGCCTCCACACATGGCACAGCTATGAAAGTGGTATTGATCCTCCAATGTAAAAATACTGTCCAAAATGCTGACCTGCTCATTCAAACAAATCTGTTTCTTTTTTGGGACCACGGATTCTTTAAAACCCAACGTGTCACAAGATTAATTGAATTAAAACACATATGTTGTTGTGGGTGAAATAAGAACACCACCATGTGTGTTAATGAAACAAAAAGGCAACACGTGCCTTTTTTTTTGCTGTGGCAGAGTGAGAAGCAGGGATGACAAAACAGCACAATGGTATCATATGAAGTAATCATTTTACACACCAGATTTCTGATGACTGTTGAGGGAAAAAAGAGAAATGATAACATTTTTTGGTGAAACAGCTGATGCAGACACAGTTGCTAAAGATAGCTGCTCTGACCACAAGGCAGGCTTGTGCATAATCCATGTTTAGAACATAACATCACTGAGGAAGACATTTCTCGTACATAGCAATTCTACTTCAGGTCAGATTTAGGTCAGTTCGATCAGGTTTAGTTTTAACAATAGAAGTGAATTTTTACATACATAAAGTGACACCTTCTTAGGAAGAGCTCTCCAGGGGTGGGAATATAAATGTACACATGCAACTTTTCCATAATATGCTGACCCTCGCCATCATGGTATTTAAAAACAGGTCCCTCTGCAGCATGTATCTATTTGAGGGTCATTCTGGTCATGTTGCTTTCTGTGGAACAAAGTGTGGTGAAACTGGAGTCTGTCTGGAAACACAACCTTGATTTATGTTCCAAAAGTCACATGAATGTGCAGTTGCTGTCTGACTGCATTGACACAGTGGACTAATGTTTGTGTGTGTGTGTGTGTGTGTGTGTGTGTGTGCCCATCATCAGGTCATGATAACCTGAAAGAGAGCAATTGACCTTTGACTACTGGTAAAACATATTGGAGGACATCATGTCTTTATTGAGCTAATTATTTTTAAATCGTTTTTGAAACGTAAAAATATTGGTTCCTCTGCGTGCTGTATATGCTGTGAAAACATAGATGATTTCCATTGAATATAAACAGAACCACATTTTAAAATAGGGTATTGATGAGTAGGCAAGTGGCTGTCAGTGTGACGCACTTCTGCTGACTGCCACAGTCTCCACGTGCCTGTTAAGACTGTGGACATTTGTCAGAGTTCACTGAGTCATGTTAAATGTGTACAATGTGCCAAATCTCACTCATGTAAATACAAAGCGCTCCTGTGCAACGTACGCAGCACGACTGATCTCAGGTGATTTGCAGGAATGAATAGTTCCACAGTTATAATGAGATTACCAACCATTCAGGGACTCCGAGGGAGGAGGAGAATTATTACGAAGTTAAAAACAATTAAAAATGTGTTGCTGTAGAGCATGGAGGTCTACTGTACGTGGTTCTCAAAAGTTACAATAAAATGATGATAAGACTTTTATCTGAAAGATTCTCCTGATTTTACTTACTCGATTCACCTGCCGGAATCTGTTTTACCTTTTATTTTATTTTTATTTTTGATGTACTGCATGGTGTGAAGCACCTGGTAACCTAGGTTTTTATAAAGCCCTCTGGAAGTAAACATTGTTAATACTACAACAATGATTTTTTTTTTCTTTTTAAAAGGTTTTAGTTCAATAGTTGGGTCATTCATTATTGAACTGCAGAGAACAAGAGAGGGCAGCAGAGTGTTTTGGTGCAGTCACGCAGCTCGTGACGTCCTTACCAGATAACTGTGAAGAGGGAAAGAGAGCTTATTTAGTGAGAGCAGTAGGAAACGCAACACGCTGCAGCGGCCTCTCATCACCGGCTTGGTGGGGAAGCACTGCACTTAGATGACGGACGAAGCCGGACCGGCCGTGGCCAAGATGAACAAAGGCAGGGGGCCTCCGGGTGCTACTTCCTCCCTTCCCTCTCTTGGCAGTGGCATAATTGCTGAGGTTGCCTAGCGACCGGAAGCATGGAAACAGAAGGTGTCACTTGTTACCTCAGAGCTGGATTTAGCCAAATTGTAAAGTAGCCATTGATGGATCGGGAGGGGGATGGAGTTACTAAAGATAAGCAGCCGAAGGCAGCGGGAGAGCGACGGATCAGAAAATAGACAGAGGTCACCGTGGGGGCCGTTGATTTATGATTTTATATCGTTTGACCTGCCACGTTTAAATTACTGTAGTGGACAACAATCTGAATAAGTAAAATAGCACATAGTTATTATCTTACAAAACTAATGTTGCACCCTTTGTGGTGTCGAGAAACAAACAATAAGATAAGATAAAATAAAATAAGATAAGACTGACTTTATTCATCCCACAGCGGGGAAATTCGGTCGTCACAGCAGCAAAAAAAAAAAAATGCAGATTATAAACAAGTTTTGCATTTTCTTTGACAGTCAGTTTTATTCCTGTTTTAATGAACCTGATGATCAACTGCAGGCCACTGCTGAGGTGGGAGTGAGGTGCTTTAGTTCCAACATGTAGGAGGAGATCAGGTTTAACAGCATTGATGCATTTTTTTTTTTTTTTTTGCATTCATCCAGAGAGGCTTGGTAAGACTTATTAATTAATTATTGAACTCATGCAACTATCAATTGTTTATTAAAATAATGAATTAATTCAACCACTAGAGTGATCACTTTTATATTCACAATACATGAAGGTGATGCTTAGAGTGAACCATGGAGAACTGGAACATCGCAGCATCTTTCAGGACAATGTTTTAGTTTTAGAGCCCCCAGTTTTCTGTTTTAGTTCAGTGTCATCGTTCTTATCAGTATCTTTTTTTGTTTTTCGATGAAGCTTCGACAGGCTTTAATAACAGAAAGTCAACAACAAGTTGGAGCCAAAATCCAAATTCAAATCAATGCTAATGTTGCTCTTCTGGATGTGTAGCCTGCTTACGTTTGCTAACGTGCTTGCCATAACAACTCAAGATATTGTTTATGGGTATCCTGAAAAGGTTGGGGGGGAAAAAAAAAAAAATCAAACACTGAAGCGATATATATTTTGGTATTTGGTGCCATCTTTGGGCTTACAGAATCAACCTGTAATCTCACTGCTCTGTGAACATTTTGCAGAAGACTTTTGGAAGTGTAAATGAGTCCACTTATCATGCATGTTTGCTTATCATATATAATCATGTTGCATAAGGGTTGCATCAGGAAAGAAATGCTGCCAATACCCAAAGGTCACATGAACTCTGTGAACTAGCTGAAGTCTCAGAGGGTTTTACAATCCTACTAAGAAGATGGGACACTGTATCATGAGACCTGCTAATGAGACACAGTAATCACATTCACAGACAATAACAATTTTAAATCAATTAAATAATTGTGTCATTAGGAGACTGTGAATGATAGAAAAGGTGATAAGGTTTTAATTAAAATATCCATGTACTGAATTGTACTGGAGTCTTGTTATGATGTGCTTATGATGTGTTTAAGTGAATGGCAATTGCAACAATGTGTTTTTTGGTTTTTTTTTTTTTAAGTATTTGAAACTCTCTCCTTGGAAACCGTTTCCCAGCTAGATGTCGTTCAAGGCCCGTCGTTCTAATTCCTGATTTTCTTTTATTCTTTAGTCTGTCTTCCACCTGCTTCCTTTCCTCCCCGTTATTGGCCTCGCTGCATTTTCTCATTCATCCATCTAAAATTCATCATACGATCTACGCTGTCCCTCACTCTCTCCTTTCCCTGCCCCACATTCATCCCCATTATTTGCGCTTCTGTATCTATGACTCTCGCAGGCTTCCACTGACTTTTGTTCCACTGCCTTCCCTTTCCTCCCCTCCCTCTCTTCTGCCGCGTACCTCCATCTCTGCCTCCATCTCTGGTGCGTACACAGCGGATGGCGGCAGCCCACTCAGTCCTCTCAGGGAGCAGAAGGTTTGTCCACTCCCACTCAGGCTTTGCGTCATGGAACACAGAGAAATAGAGACAGAAGAGAGAGAACAGATGGGAGGAGGACACACTGGCTGCCTGTTTTATAACATTACTCCTGACAACACTGTGGTCATCAGTATGACTATGTAAAGTAGCAGGCTATTGTAGACTCATCAAGCAGACCTATATATAGTACTGAGCCAAATATAGTGAAGCAGGAACTGACACCTTTGGTGCGAAAAGGAAATTTTGTTCCACACACATAAGGGTTTCAACAAGCATCAGGAATTTGTATTTTTTTTTTATTTTGAAAAGGGTTATTTTTATTAACCGGACGCAACTTTTCTGACCATAAACTCACCCTCGTAGACATGCTACCAGTGTGGAAATCGTATCTGAGGGCTTTATTATCACAAGATTGGTGTAACCATAGCGACCTGATGCACATCAGTGCATGACATCATGACTGACACAATCTCTCCCATTTGCGCAAGTAGAAAGACAATTCAGACCATTGTGCTATTATTGTTTTTTCCTATACCGGATCCTGCCTATGTCTTAAAAGAGCATTGCATAAGATGCTGGTGGCAAATGATGATAATAAAAAAAGATGCTGTATTTCATAAAATGACTCAGAGGCTACTAATAATACAGCACGTTCAAATGCAAATGCTGTTTACTGGATTTACACAAGAACAAAACAAAAATGAGATTTGTAGCACCATGTAAACAAGAGATTAGATCTTTTCACTGCAAAGACGAACAAGAACAGTCAAATCTGGGTCATGCTGAAAGCAAAAATTCACCCTGGGAGAGATTTTCCGTGTCTTTCCCAATGATATTGGACAGCTGGATTAAGATACACAGACATAGACAAGTTGCTTCAAAAGCTCCGAAGAGAGCCAAGACCAGTGTGTGATGTGATCATGCAGCATTTTCTGGAACAGCCTCACTGGTAATGAATTAGAGACTGAATGTGAGGACATGCTGACAGTACCCTGGGTGGTTTTGTGGGTAAGTGAGAATGTCTTTTGGTTTAGTGCTGCAATGCTAGTAAAAGATGTGGGTGTAAAAGCGTAATGAAATATTCTAAAAGTCCACAAAATCTGCCACCTACAAATTGTCAGAGGTGTGGATGTTCAGTTTTGTCTGATTTATTGAGCATTGAATGTGGCAATGTACTAAATGTACAATGTACTTTTTTTCTTTTTTAAATAGCAACCGCTGAGGTAGAGAACATTTGATAACATGTTTACACAGGGAAATACACTCTTTGGCTTTCTTGCTGAGAGTGAGATGAGAAAATTGGCACCACTCTCATTCATCAAACTTCTCGTGTAACTCGAGATAATAAAGAAAATACACATATTTTCCCAAAAATGTGGTCAATTGACACTACAGAAAGTCTTTATCAAGTAAACTACGGGCCATGGTTATGCTGAGAATGAATTGTTGCTATTTTAGTTGCCCCGTGAATCTTCTTTTTAAGTGCCTTGCTAAATTGAAATGTCTGTTTGGGCTGACTCTTTACTTCATGACAAGGAATATACTTTTAAAAACTGCCTGCCAGTGTGGAATAATATAGACCTTTTTTTTTTTCCAGTGCAAGCTTTCCAGTAACCCAGTTAAAATCCTTGTGGCCAACATGCCCTCCAGCCTCAATGACCAGCTGTATTTTTTTTGTCCCTCCCCTCTTAATAAAACCTACAGGAGTTTATTTCCTGCGTGTTTGTTTTCCAGCAGGGGATCATGTTAACGTGACTTTATGTGTCCAGAGGCCTCTGAGTCACAACAAGACTGCTGAACTAAACCTTTAATCGATTACAACATTCTGTGCTACGACGTGTCACGACCACTGTCCATGGTGCTGATCCGGGGACCACCATGGATGAGGGAGCTCTCTGGTGTGCTGACCGTCACAGATCGGCAGACAGACAGAATTCTTCACTGAGGAGGATGGGATTTGCGGTTCCACATGTCGATTTCTTTCTTTTTCTTTTGGAAAACTTGGTAGTAAATTGTGTTGTTTTGTCAGGAATAACAATGTCACGTGTCTATCAATCCGTCTGCCAATTTGGTCCACACTGAGCAAGTCTGAGCAACTAATGCATTATAACTATTGCCATCAAATTTGGTTGAGATATTTATGGTGCCCAGAGGACGAATCACAATGACTCAGACTCTTTTTTTTTCACAACATGATCTGGTTGGAATTTGATTTGATTTATCTATCTGTTTTCTTAACAGTGAGAATTTCAGTTTCACCAAGCTCCAATACACAGACATGGAGTTTGTTTATTGTGCCATTTCTGGGGAACAGTCTGTACTGGTTTGTGCTGACATCAGCAGACACGTTTCCACCAAAAGTCCCCCGAACATTTAGTTATATAGAGACGACTGACTGCGAACTTCCCAAGACTCCTTCAGCCCTTTGCTTTCTATGTTTCCACTACATACTTAAACCAAAGAATAGGCAACTTATTAGCTCAAATTTTAAGAGCTGTTTTTCTGTGTGACAAAAAAAAATGATGACTGCCTTAGGAAAAGTTTAAGCTATAGACCAATAGACTGTATAAAAAGGTGAAGGTAGCTTCTCGGTTTGGTTGTGAGGCCAATGTGGACGTGTCTTAAACTGCAATACCACCAAGTGCCACTAGGGGTTGCTCCAAAAAAGCACTGGCTCCATAGACTCCCATTCATCTTCTCTCATTTAAATACTACATCAATAAAAAATATTCCACAAGTCATAATCGTTTAATTCGCTAAAGTCACTCCTATTAGTTGTAATGAACTAAATGTTCATAAACTTATTTGCATTTGCAGTTAAAAACAAGAAGAAAAAGTGGATGTAAAATACTGGGGGTACTTATCCACTTAACAACATTCAGTTCAGCAAGCCTAAAAGCTCCAGAAACCCCAGAAAGTACTCCGTGCTGTGCAGGGATTATTTGGAAAACAACTGAAAAAAAATCTCCTTGAAGTCGAGGAATTAAAGTCCTCTTAAATTACTACTATTTGTGGAAATTTTGACATTTGACATGTTTACGAAAGTAATGAAAACATGGCAGAGGCTGTTTGGCTCAAATATCTCTCAGGTTATGATTCTCTTTTCCATTAAAATATGACCTTCACCAACACTTGTATCTGGGGCACCAATGGCCCAATTTGTAATTTTGCTTTGCATATTTATTATCTGATTCAGTGTTTTCAGATTTCAGCCATTAAATCTTTAAATGTCATTTTTCAATCTAGTTTTGATATTTTATGATCACTTAACAGATGCACCCACTCAGTGCATACACAATAATGGTTTTTAAGATGAACACTACTGCCCCTTTTATGACCCTCTTTTTATATAATAGTTTATAGGACATTGTGCTGACGCAAGTTGAGGAGTTGTGAACCAGTGTGTGGTGTTTGGTGTCTCTGACTCGGTGTGAGGGTGAGTCATCTTGTCACCTGCTGTGATCAGGTTGGTAGGTCAAAAGAACAGCAAACCGTTGTTGTGACAGCTAATAATATGCGAGTTGGGGCTTGTTTGGTGGAGGTGGGCGGTATGTTTGTGTGTGTGTGTGTGTGCAGGTGTGTTTGTGGAGCTGTGTACATGCTGCTTCAAATTATTAATAATAACCTAGTGGTGGAAGCAATCGGCATCAGTAAGCATCAGTCTGTGCTTTGGTTTTTAATTAAATTATACCTTATTTAATTTAGAAACTGCATTACTGAGATTTTCAGATGTACAATGTAAATGTTACCGCTTCCATAGAGCTTAAGTGTTGATTCTCTTGAAGCTGCAATAATCAATATTTGTATATCGGCAAAGTATCAAATGATTCCTCGTAACTCCTCGGTTTTTAATCTCTTTCAGTCCATTGTTTTGGTTTTCAGGCCAGCAACTTTGCGATTAAATCTTACCAGTCGCATGGCATTTTTCCAAGATACAGTCTCATAAATCACTGCTATGGTTGAAAAGTTATAAACTAACCAAATGAACAGAATAATTTTTTTTCTGTGATTTCTAAGTAAAAGTAATTTCCAAATGCATTTAGTTAGTAATTTTGAAGCTGCTGTCATCAGCCTTTCTTTGCTGATTTGGTTCAGTCTTGCCAGTGTAATGAACGTTACTTCCAGCAGTTACAACTGTTTTGCAACTAAATATTAGTTGTTTATTACTGAGGATGGTCATTGACAAGAAGTTATATTTTATTCCAGTTCAGATTTTCATTTCCCACTGCCAATCATACATTGTATTCTCCAGCTTTATTCGACCTCCAGACAGAAAAAAAAGATGAACAAACTGATCAGTCTGTTTTTTTTCTTCAGGTAAACAGTAAATATGGCAGAATGACAGTCTGTCAAAGCACAGAATTACAGTATATGACTGACCAAGTATATATATATATATATATATATATATATATATATATATATATATATGTGTGTGTGTGTGTGTACAAGGTGAGAGTTAAAACCACTGGGCAGCAATAATAATATTTCAACTTTTAAGGAACAAGACAGAAGTTGATATTGTCAATAGATCCCATGAAAAAACCAAAACCAACTCTTCAATGTTCCTACTCCATTGTTCTCAGCTCCAAACCCAACTTTTAACACGACAAGCCGAGATTAAAATCTAGATTAGGTTTCTCTTTTTGGGGGGAAAAGGCACGGTAATTCTCTTAAACTCTGCTGTACTGCTTTTAGTGTGGATTAATACGATGAGTAAATAAATGAGAAGAAGTGTTTCACCTCCAGCTCTGGTTTAGCAGGTCTTTGGGTCCATTGTGATCACAGGATACTTGTGCAACACTGTTTAAACATGTCTATATCACTGCAGGTGGTTTTTTTTTCTACAATTACAGCCTAAAAGCAGACAAATTAGAGAGTGCAAACGCTGTGTTGGGATCTAACCATGGATTATTTTGGAGGTAGATATACTTCAAATTAAACTCACATCTTTTAAACTCAAAACTCATTCTGCACTTACAAATGTGTTCTTGCAAGCTTTTTATTCTTGTGAATTCACAGCTCACATTGGATTCCTGCTCCCCCAATTGTTGTCTTTAAAATGAAAACCGTGCAAATCCCCCTACCTGTTAACTTATTGCAAGCCCGCTTCAGATCAGAAAACTAATTTCTAAATGTCTAAAATATAAATGAGAAGAATCTGTGAAATGATACGGGGCGGCAAATGAAAAGTAAGAGCATGTGAAATGGAGAAAAGAGTATCCGTGCAGTTAAGTGGGAGAAGGAAAGAGTAGCTAACGTCCGGAGTGGCTGTGGAGAGTGCTGAGTGGGTGGGGTGGTGGTGGTGGTGGAGGAGGAGAGCTGAAGCTTGTTGTCTCAGCCTCCTTCTCAGAATTATCCCTCAGTGACGCAAGTTCCTCCACACACATCCTGACAGCTGCTCCCTGCCTGGTTAGAGCGCTCCTTGGCCCGTCCAATAACATTCATGTTCATTTCCGCTTTAATGCACGGCTTTCCCCCACCGGGTTTACCAATACGGCTCCATTTAGCCTCATTAGTACATGCTCACCCGTTACTTTTTTTTTTGTTTTCATCTGCACTAGTGGGACCACAGTGTTGCATACACTGGATCCTCCATTTTAATGAAGATAAGCTGTGGAGAAAAGAAGCCATTAGTCTTATTTCCCCCACGTCAGGCACTGCTCTTCCTCAGAGACGATAGACAGACCAAAATATGCCGGCCGCTCGAGAGGAAGCTGAGGGGCTCCCTGTTTTTATAATGGTTCTTTTACCATTAAAGTACCGTAGCAAAATAGTAATGACATAACTCCCTTTCCAAGCATTCCTGAATTAAAAAGCAAAACGAGCGGAACGATGCACACTGAGAATCAATTATTAGACAGGCGAACACCATTTTAAGGCAGGGTTGAGCCTCCCTTTTCTCTCAAACAACCACATTTCTTTGTGTCACAGATATCACAAGATGTTGGAAACATTCTGTGAAATTGTGCTGCATGTTGAAATGAAGCGTTGAATCGTTTCTGTAGACCTGTCAGCCGCACGTTCATGCTGCAAATCTCCAGTTCCTTCAGGTGCTTTTGCTGGATTCAGATCTGGTGACTGTGTCACTGAACTGCAGTGAACTCAACTTGTGCTTTGTGAGATGATGCATTATCATAGCAGCCACTAAAAGACATTAAATTGTGGCTATGAAGGGTCGCACATGATCAGAAACAACATGATTGATTGGTAACCACTGAACCCGTAGCAGCAGCCTGGACTGTTGATACGAGGGAAGTTGGGTCCATTGACTCATCCTGTTGTTGCCAAACAACAAGCCTACCGTTTGCGGCCTCAGCAGAGACGGAGATTCACCAGATCAAACTGCATTTTTTTTGAGTCGGTCCGGTGTCCGTCTCGGTTCATCTGTGTCCTCAGATATTTGCTCTGAGCTGACAGGAGAGAAACCGTTTCGGGGCTGGACATGTTGTGAGTCAGAGAGGATTTCCTGCCCAATAAAGTCGTAAAGAACAGTTGGTTAAGTGAGCGTAGCCTTTCCGTCAGCTCCTACCAGCCTGGCCATTCTGATGAGAACATTCATTACAGCTCCTCACTGACTTGGCCACACGATCGGCTGGCTGACTAATGAATGCAATTGTGTTCCTAATAAAGGGCTCTGTGAGAGTAAATTGCGTGGGGTTTAATGACAGGAAGAGAAGTTTGCATTCCGTCTTCGTAACGAGACTGATAGTGTATAAGCTGCATACGTTAACATTTGACGATATTTAGTCATGCCAAAATATGAATCTATGGCCATTGCAGCAGTACTCGCGGCTAAATGCAGCACGATAACATGAATGAGAAATGCATTGCTACCAGACGCTAATGTTTAGCTGGTATAACCTGCAGTATACTACAGTCACCATCTAAGTTTAAGGTGTCAGCATGCGTACATTTGCTAAGTAGCACTAAATGCACAGTACAGCCGAGGATGATGGGAAAATAATTTGTTTTGTAGGGATTTGAGTTGTGGACAAAATTGAAATGATTTGATTCAAGGTTGGGGGATCCTCAGGGCGATTGCAGTTCATCTCGAAGGGAAATGCACCTGCAATGGCATGTAAATCTCGTTATTAGTCATCAAGACATTTTAATCAAAGCTATAGTGACGTGGGGAAAAGTCCAAACACCAAACTCACTACGCCTGAACCCCTGCAGACCAAGAAAACAATGTCGATCTTTACAAAACGTGATCTGTTTCAAGCACTCGCGCACACGCTGACACTGCCACTCCTAAAGCTATGCTGCTAGCGTATCTAAAAAATAAAAAAAATAAAAAGTAAAAACACTAAAATGAAGAGGATTCGTTACTCTGCCAGGCAAACGGATACAACTGTACAGGAAATAGGCCAAATAAACAGCTGAATGAGTTTTGTTGGTGGCAAGTTAAACATTAAGTTTTATTAATTATGTTTATTAAGTTATGAAAGTTAAACATTTCTGTTTAACTTTAATAAGTATATATAAATTTGATAAGTAACTTTCTGACTAAGAATTCCTCGTCGCTTTAAACTCCAGTCTCCTGCATGAAAATCTGGATTTGATTCACCTCACCAGCCCCTGACCTACCTTTCTGCTTGTACTTCATCACCACTCGTATTTCTCTGATGACCTCCATCAAATGACCTCCTTCTTCCACCCTGGTCACACGTATCCGTACTTTCTCTGGAGCGGGCGAAACATGACACTGACACGGAATCCTCAAGCGGACTGACGGCTGTATTACGCGTATTGGCGTGATACCGGGCTTTCCTGTGCCACTACGTTTGGAAGGAAAATCTACTGTTTACTCAGCTCCATCTATTTGGCTGCTGCCTTTACTTTGCAGAGCATTTAGGCCGGAATTAATTTTTGCAGGAAATAATACCATCAAACTGTGAAAAAGTGTTAAAGTAGCCTCACTGCAGCCAACTACAACATTCAAATGCAGCTTACATGCCAAAGAATAAATAATAGTAATCCTGTAGCATAATAAACAGCCCAAAATACTTTTTTCCGACAATACTTGGGTACTTTATTTTGAAAAATGATTGGTTTTGGTTCCTGGTTTATAGCTGATGACGCAAAAGACATAACATAACATAATGGTTATAAGGCTGTTACCCATAAACCGTATATCCTCTTTGTTGTTGACTTTATGTTTGAAAATGGCTCTACAACCAGGAGTTTTTAAATTTCTCAATAGGTTAGGTTAGGTTAGGTAGTTACTTTATTAATCCCCTAGGGGAATTTTTTTTTCGCTACAGCAGCATACAGAAGCAATAGATAGTAATAGAACAATAGAAAAGCAATAAAATAGCAGTAAAATAGCAGTAAAAACTATAAAATATAAATATAAAATATAAAATGCACAGTATATACAGTATCTACAGTACAGTATATATCTATATATATATATATATATAGAAATATTAACTGTTTATTCAGTTTTGATAATACAATTTTGACTTGAAAGTTGTTAACTTCAATTTGTATTCATATTTTTATATAATGTAGAATCAAAGTCTATAATGTATCGTCCATGGAGAGGTAAAATGTCATGAGAGTGAAACCAGCCAGTGGTATCGTCACATTCACTGGATTAGTCATGCGAAAATACTTTGCACTTTAGAGCTAGTCAAAGTCTCATTGCACCAGTGTTTCACTGTGGCCACAAAAAAGGCGATTAAGTTATCACTGAGGACATAAGGGGTTTTCCATGGGGACATTATTAGTATCAGACCCATTCATCTGTCTTTGAGAGATGGGCTTTCACCAACGTTTTGGGACATTCCAGCAAGTCCTTCATCTATTTCCTAACAGCCCATTCATGAAATTTCAGTTGCTTGCCTGAGGCCAGAGACATAGTGACCACCACCAGCGACAACTAATGTTGTGGACTTTTTCCATGAAGACTTTAATCAGTTTTTGTATTCATGGCACTGCATTTAAACACATTAAGTTGAAGTGAAATGAGAGGAAAGAAAATCAACCTTGTGTTGGAACTACCGAAGCCCACTTTGAAAATCTCCGCTAGATATCAAAAAGAAAACGTATTGTGTGATCACATCCAGTTTAACAATCCCATTTTAGTCAGACTTTTTTTTAAATTTATAATTTGTTGCTCTCATGGCAAGTGCTGCTGTCTTCTAACAAGAGAAGCAGAAACCTGTAGAGGAAGAACTCAGTACCCCCTCTAAACAGAAGCCGATGATGTTTTTAGATGTGGATAGAATTAAAAAAAAAAAAAAAAAAAAAGATTTCCAAGACTATTCAGACTATTCAGCAAAGATGCCCTGTCAGCTTAGACATTGTCAGTATCTTTAACTGTGAAATGCAACGAGACATTTATGAGGACTGTGAATAAACAGTGAGTATTTTAGTAATGCTTTAGTAATCCTCCCATGTTTTCCAGCTAATTTTCTGAAAACGTTCCTCTGAGTTTGTAAGATATTTCTACAAGCAAGTACTAAGCAATTATCAGTGGGAAAATGTAAGTTGTTACAGTTATTAAAGATTCAATTGTTATATTGAAGCTTTTGAGAAAATTTGAGCCAGGTACTTGATCAATAGTTCATAAATAAAGAGAATTATACACTACAGTTAGAGGCAAACTTAAAAACTGTTGATTACTGAGAAAATGTGACACACTGAGTGAGGAAAGTTTACAGAAATGTCTGGTCTGTGGAAATTAGGTAGAAATATGTTTCTAAGTACAAGTGCCTATGACCAAATTTTATGGCATGTACTGTGTTTTATGTGGGGATCATCTCCCCTATAATTAGACCTCAATTATGCATGGCGATCCGTGGAAATATCCTTGTAATTTACAGGTAAATATCAGCATCATTTTCGTTAATTATGAGGAAAGTTTATAAGAAATTAGCTAGAAAATACTAGCCTGGCTGCACCAAACTATGTTTGTTTTTTTTGTCATTGAAACGAATGAGCAAATACAGCCAGAGAATCTTTGGTATTTTTGCTTTTAAAATGAACTCAAAAACCTAATTATTTCAGTTGGTCAGTTTATTGATGTCCGGGAAAAGGGATTAATGAATCTGTTGAATCTGTGTAGCAGCATGGAGACGTTTAATACATGTTTGACCCAGGAGGACCTCAGAAGGTTCGGGCACCAATGAGCAAGACACTGAACGTCTGTTAATTGCTAAATATTTTTACGAATCCTCTGCAGAGGCAAACAAACCTAAAAAAAAAAAAGATTTAATTCTCTCATCACTGAACCTGGTTTCAAAGGGTTGGTGAATTGATTGAAGAAATATGTACTAGTCTCAAACCCTAAATCCTCTGCTTTTTGCAAAACAAAGATACAAAGATTAAAGCCTATTTCAGACATCCAAGAGAAGACAGGCAGTCTAGTCAAAAGACACCAGTGGTTTCTTCAAAGTTATTTATAGATACTGTACCAGAGCCACACCCCCTGCGTGGTCTCATTTGGTCACATTTGATGTGATGCAGTGTTCAATCTTCAGACTTTAGACTTTTTTATTATCGCACGGATTAAATTAACCCTGAAATGAGTGAGAAACTGCGTGTCTTCGTCTGTAGCTGCAGTTTTAACTATTCTGATTCATGCACTGATGATCTGGAAAAAAGGTTCCTGTAAAAAGATGACTTCACTTCTTTGATTTCGCGACTGTTTCACCTTTGAGACACCTACATTGCATTCCCCTGAGATACATGTGATGCATCATCCTCACTCCAGTGACCTATATGCCTACTGCATTTCAATAATGACGCAATTACAGGCCAAAAGTGTTGGTACCTGTGCACCCTGTCGAAGCAATGCTCTATTCTTACTGGAATGTGTTGACTCTTAAACCATGCATTCCTGCATGGCTGTAGTTTACCACAAAATGAAACAAAAAAGTTTGTAAAAAAAAAAGTTGAATTCCTATAATTCAACAAAGACCTTTTGAAATTGCCTGGATAACATTTATGTCAGTCCCCAGAAGTGGCAATCAGTAAATTGTAGTAATATTTAAAGCAAAAATATTGTCTTTAAATAGTCCAACAGGAATGTTCAGTGTCATTATCAGTCATTCAGCGTATTTACATTTGGATCAGGAATAGTGAGACAATGACTTTGCTCAGTATTTCAGAGAAAGCTGCGGTTTTACTTTTTTGACGTGGAAAGGCACACCAGTAAATTCGACCACGTCAGTAAGCCCGCACAGCTGAAGCCCAACTTGCTCTTAGAAACAGCCAACTCCTTTGTCGTAGCCGAGGACAGCTGAATTGACTGCACAGGAGTTGCGTGTACTCCCTGGAAAGGGACTTCTTAGACAGAGAGTGCAGGAAATTGGAAAACAGGCAAACAACAGCAAAAAAGAAAACAACAAGGCGATGTGGCTGTTTCTTGAACACATTTCTGCATCATTAAAAAAAAAAACCACCATTCCTCCTGTTTTCATAGATAGCTGATTGACCAGTAAAATCCTTTATATATATATATTTTTATAAATAAATGATAAGCATTTCTTAAGCCAGTTTCGTGTTATTATCTCTTGGCTGAGAAACAGTTCATTGTTGTCCTGAAGATGTTAACATCAGGGTGTATATCCACAAGTGTAAAACAGGCTCTATCCATTCATAGGAATTACAAAACACCCCTCATCATCAGCACGGGGACGCGCGCGCGTTACCGAGTCCGCCGCGCTGCAAGCGCTTTGGTTGAAATGCCCCTTTAAGAGGAACCGGAAGTGTTATCGTTCCCACATCCGGACGTTCAACTCCTCAATGTGACCTGCCTCGGCGAACAGAGTTGTGCTTTAATAACTGCACTCGAGGAGTAATTAGAAGTCTCCAAAAAAAAATGTTTCTTACCACCGTAAACTGTAAGTGTGTTATTTAGTTTAATGAAATATTATCAGATAGCCCGGCTCGTGCGCAGTCGCGGGACGCTTGTTGTCCTTTCCTTGTAGCTCCACACGTGTTAAAAAAAAAACAACAAAAAAAAACAACAAGTGTTTTGTGCTCCATCGTCGTCAGATATTCTTTATTATAATCGTCGTTAAACACTGGAGGCATCAACTGGACACACATCTTCCGTTCAGTGAAAGGCACGTTTATTTGTGGAGCACATTTCAACAGCGGGGCAATTCAAAGTGCTTCACATCAAAACATCAAAACATCAGGCGAAAAGAAAAGGACATCGATTAAAACATTTAAGCGAGCTAAAAAGTAGGAAACGAGTTTAAGACATCCTCAAATCTGGTTCACTTCAGCAAACAGAGAAGTCTTGATTTAAAGGAGCAGACCTGCAGCTTTCTGGGACTTTGTTCCAGATATGTGGACCATATGGATGATAAAATAAGATATATATATATATTTTTTTTTTAACTTGTCTCCCTATTTGGGAACCGTGTTAAAAATGGCACTTCTCATTCATAAGCTTTACAAATAACCATTTCCACGAACGTGAAGCGACTGGATGCATTTCACTGTCTTGATTCTCAACGCATTTGTCTTTTGCTCTTTTTTTTGCAGTGGCGAAGGCGAAATCCAAGTAAGTGCATTTCTGAACCGTTCAGCGGTTTCGATCGTCTTCAGCAGGCGGTGAGTTAAGTCGCCGCTAACGCATGGTCTCGTGTGCTCCTCCCGTCAGGACCATCCTGGTGCAGATGATGAGCGCCGCGGGGACGGGATACTTCTTCAACACCAAAAGGAACCGTCTCAGAGACAAGCTGGTGCTCCGCAAGCACGATCCGTTCGGTAAGACGCGGCCGACCGCCGACACCCTGCTCGTACCGAGATCCCCGCGCGAAGCTCTTCGCCCTAACGTCGCCGGGATGCTTTGCGCTCGCTCGTCGGCGGTCCGAATCAGTGGGACGCATCGTTTCCGACTAGTGTGACGTACTTTCTTTGTTCAGCGCTCACCGAAAACATGCAAAACATCTGGGCTTTCTACTCGTGAAGAACCTCGTCGAGTGATAAATTCACAGCTGATAAATCCTCGCGATGACACTCGACGGTGACGGGCTCCTCCAAAACAACCGACCGAGGATCTACAATAGAAGCTAGCCCATGCCCACAAAACAGAGAAAAGGTTATAAAAAAATATATTTAAAGAACTTTCAGCTTGAAGTCGCCACCGTCTGACATATCATTTAAAAAAAAAAAAAAAAAAACCTGTAGTTTGGGGAGAACCGTTGGAGTCGGGATACGATTTCATCCATCTTTCAGATAAAACTGCACAATCCGCTGGGCCGAGATGCTTTATGGTTTTTGTTGCGTGGCGGTCAGCGACGCGGAAAACACGCGGTGAAACGGGGCAGAAAAAGAAACCCCCGTTTAAATGTCGGCAACTTGCGAGTTAAGTTGCCGAATCAAAAGCGGCACATATTTTACATGCGGTTTTTGAGACAGCTGGTACGGGAGCGTTTGTGCTTTCGCCGTGGACCCGAGCAGAGAGGGTACGTCACGTGCTGTACCGAACTTGGGGATATTGGCAACGTAGATCCTGGAAATCTATCGCAGTGAGACGACGAGCTCGGCAAAGGTGTGTGTGTGTTGTTTTTTTATTTTATTTTAATGGGGGCATAAAAATGCTGCTCAAAACGCCTGTCAAGCTCATTGTTTCACTGCGATAGATTTCCAGGATCTACGTCGCCAACAATGACACAATACTAACTTTCCGCGACCTCTAATCAAATGATTTAACTTCCCTCTGTTCCCCCAGAACTTTTCCATAAACTCTGATGTGTGCTCTCCGCTGGTCACAAACACATGTGACTCAACTTGGACTACTTCCTTTTTTTAAATTATAAAGTAACAGCACACGAACACGTTAAAGAAGGACTGATCTTTGTAATCTGTCTGCTTCTTTTATTTTTTTCATTGTTTTTTTTTATATTGGTGGCGTATTGTTACTTTAGAGAGGAAACCACCCATAATGGGGTTTGCTTATGTGTGTGTGTGTGTGTGTGTGTGTGTGTGTGTGTGTGTGTGTAAATAAGTGAACTCCATGTGATGTGAATCCTTCCATTTACTATCTGCTTTTTGTCCCTGCAGTGAACAAGCACGTCCTGTTCTTCGAGAAGAGGAAGATCAGATCCATTTAACGAGGCGCCAGCGTATACGGACAATATAAACATGTGAGGTTTAAACGAGACGGTTTTTATTGTCGCGGATTACACGGAGTGCTTCATCGGTCGACGTTTGTTATCGCCTGGCTTCTGAGGATTTCTTCCCGGATCAGTAAAAAAGAAAAAGAAAAAGAAAAAAGAAGCTTCTACTCTCCACACCGCAGCAGCTCAGGATGATGCAAACTCCTGCTGAGCTTCGACAAAGTCTCAACTCTTTTAAAGGAAAAAGTACCACTCCTGTATACAAGTTATTTACGGGGACCACCGCAGCGGCTCCAATAATGCTCAGCGGCTCCATGAAGTGTGCTTCATTTAATACGAGACACCAGTGTAGAAGGTCAACATTTAAACTGAGTGAATGTCCTCAAGCCACTTGTAAAATGCGATCTGTTTTTTTTTGTTGTTGTTGTTTTTTTGTGTGTGTGTGGAGGGAGGGGGGGAGTGTAATTCAATAAATTATGTCAATAATTATTTCCTCACTCGTTCATTCTTGAATTTCTCAAAAGCAGCTTATGTCACAGTCGGCGTGACCCGATCCGGACCGGCTCCGTTCAGCGCCGCCGCTCTCAGAACAGTTCAGCCGGTAGATCCCGTCTGAAGGAAAAAGAAGACTGCGTGCCAACAGCCTGCACGCTCACACATGCCACCCGATTGGCTCGGCGGGCCATCTCCTCCAGCGGCATTGTGGGATAATTAGCCATGTAAAAGGCCAGCGCTCCAATAAAGCTGTCTCCAGCACCCTGGGAAGACACAATATTACAGAGATGCTTTATTGAATTTCACCTGCGATGCAAACAAGTTGATCGTCCACATATTACTCAGCGGGACCTGAAAAAAAAAAAAAAAAAAGGCTGCGAGAACAAGTGTGTGTGCGAGCGAGGAATAATAAGACCGAAAAAAGTGATGTGACTCATCTGAAAGCTTTCCTATTTTAAAAATGCTTCATAATGTATTTTGGAGAGAACAGCAACACTCCAGGTGGATGTTTTGAAAACGACGGGGTCATTTTTAATTCACTGGGCTTGTCAACAGTAGGGGGTGCTGTGGCATTTGTCAGTTATTGCTCTTTAGTGCTGCCTGGAGTCTCTACTAGTTGGAAATGTCTTTTCTTTTTTTTTCTCGTGTGAAAATGTGTCTCAGTCAGTTCTTTCAGCCAAACATCTGTATTTAGGGCTTTAATCATTTTCATACAGTTGAAGTACAAAGCTCATGAAACCTCTTAAAAGTGGTACGATTGTTCCACAGCATCCTTTAAATATTTGAAAAAAACATTTTTTTTTTTTTTTTTTTTTACTGACAACCTGGAAAAACCACAACTATTGAACTAAATGCATTATTACCTGTTTAAATGACTGATGGGTTTCTGTGATGATGTATAAGCCCCCCCCCTCCCTCCCCCCAAATCGTCGCTAATCAACCAATTAATGAATTTGTATTGGTGTTTTTTTTTCTTCCTCAAAAAAAAAAAAAAAGGAAAAAGAGCAAACAAAACCGCCAATGGGTTTACTAACTGCTTTTCAAAGTCAGCTAAAACGCACATGACTGTTTTACGGCTTCACCATAACTGCCAGCAGCTCTTGGTTTTGGCCATTACCGCCAGCACATAAATCAGATTTTTTTTTTTTTTTCTCCTCATCTATTGATAAAGATGGAATGTGCTGTCTGTGCCCTGGAGGCGGGGTGGGGGTGGGGCGGGGTGGGGTGGGGGGTTTGGCTGGCTGGCTGGCTGGCTGGCTGGCTGGCTGGCTGGGACGGGATGCCGAAGGGGGGAGGGGGGGGGGGGGCTCGCTGATGGGAAAAGGCTCAATGGTATGTGGCGACACGCTCATGTTTAACCACAAATGGCCCCCCGACGCTGGTTCTCACAAGCCTGCTCCATTACTCATCACCTCGGCTCTCAAAAGAGCTCATTGCACTCTCTCTCTCTCTTCTGAGCACCTCTGTAAGCCCCCCCTTCGCCCCCCCACCCTCCCACTTCAGTCACTAACCTCAAAGTAACCCTTCTGTCATGGTGATGCTTGTTGGTTGTGTGAGGATGATTCAGCGACATGGGGCAAACAAAAAAAACCCAGCCCAGCGTCAGAGGGCCACGCCCCCTTGTGACCCACTGGAGACAGAAGGGGCCAAACGGAGCTCTTAAACTGATATCAAGCATGAAACCATTCTTCGTTAAGCCACATGTAAACGTCTCGTTCAGATTTGGCATTTGAAAAGATAGTTATCGCACCCCCCCCCCCCGGTGTGACTCCTGGACTGCAAAGATGCTGGAAACAGTGAGATCAGAGATGAAACATTTCACAGGCCCGGTGGATTTCCATGTTGAAAGGTGTTTACGTCTCCCGTCTGGTAGCTGCATGGGTTGGGCGACGAGGCACCGATGAAGCGGTCCCACTGGTTTGGCTCTGGCCCGTCTCCCAGTTCACATGTCGCAGTTGAGACGTTACGGCTCTTGAGTGATGCTTGTGACCGGTGATCGACGCATTTGCTTTCAGTCACCTGTTGACATTCCAGTCATCTACCATCAAATCCCTGCAAAAACAACCCACCTTCCTCCTGTCTCACTGCAACAGGGTGAGGCTGAAACAGGTTTCTGCCAACACCAGCATTAAGAGCTAAACTCCTGATAACCTACATTTTGTCATGAATAAACAATTAACTTGAACTCAGATTTGCCTTCAGACAGTACCTGCGTTTTTATGCAAACAGGATTTCTCCTGCTTGGAGCTCTTTAAATAACCGGGTTACATTTTGATCATCAAAATTACCAAAGCTCAGGAAAGATTTGGAAGTTCACTGTGAAATTACCTTCTAGATTTTTTTTTTTTTTCAAGAATTTTAACATTTGGCAAATATTGGGTAGCTATGACATTTCATTTAATTAGCTACTCTAGTTGCTTTCACAATTCAAATTCGGATGGCCCATATACATCTGACTTCTGTTCAGCTGAGTGTCTTTAAGAGCACATTTTTGGTAATTTGTGAACACAAATGAGTGTTTCCTATTACAAATTTAAAATGTGTGCTGTATTGTACAAGATTCATAACCTCAAAATGCTGCATGTACATGTACTTTGTTTTAGTGTACAGTACGAGTTCAAACTTAACATGCCACATTCTTTACCCAATTAGGTGTCAACACAACGCTAACTTCTTTTCATTTTTCAGAAATATCAATTTATTTGGCTTCATGTTTTGATCGCTCCATGAATGCAGGTCCAATATTTGCTTATTTTAGCTCTGTTTTGGTCTCCACCAACACCTGAGGTGAATATCTGGCTGCTGAGCTGCTAAAGGCTCCACTACGTTCACCAGCTCGCTGCTAACTGCAAGTGCATAAGCAACCTAGAATAGAAATGCCGAATTTTTAAAAAGTGAAAGTCTTGCAAAAAAACGTTCTAAAAAATGGTGGGAAAATGGTCCACCGATGAAAACGAAATGCCACAACGACTAGAAGTCTGAGAAATAGCGCCACCGGCTGTTTTGCGCTGCTACGAGAGCGATGAGACAGAAACAAAACAGTTAAGTCGTCGGCCATAATCGAAAACGATAAGTTAAAAGAGGAGTTAAAAATGCTCGGGTGATGTTTCTCTGTGGCTTCGTCGCTTGAAGTGACACTTGTCACGTTGACATAGCTGATCCGTCGTCAATATGAAAGTACAGGTTATAGCTTCAAGGGGCCGGTATGATAAGAGATACAATTTGCCAAATATTTGAAAGAGGACTTGACTGCTCCCGTCTAAACTCCTGCTCAGTTGACTCCGAGCCGCCATCTAACCTTTCTCCGTCTTACTAACAACGTCTCCTTGTCTGAGACTGGCATGTGACGCCACCCGGATTGAGTGAATGAAGCTCAACTGGGTTGACAAGCGCTGCCCCCTTCAGCTCCGCCGCCGCCGCCCTCGACACAGTTTGGTGAAGGTTAGATCCGGAGGCCTGTCACTCAAGTGACACAAGCACTTGCCGTGGACGAGCCGTGATGCTCTCGCCGCTCGGCCGCTCGTCCGCCGTCCGCCGCGTCTTGACCCGGGTGGCGTTCCTCCGCCTCTTCTGTGCCGGTACTCACGCCGAAGCTCAAAATTAGGATGGCAGACACCTCTGCGAGAAGCTCGCCGAATCAACGGAGTGTGCTGTCGGAACTTTCTGGACTGTCCTTTGCGCAGTGACGCCGCAATGAAATGTGCGATCAGAGAGCGAAGAGGACAATAAATTACCAATAACTTCAGGATAATTCACCCGCGGCACATCTGACGCCACAGCGGCGAACCCGTGGACGCTGAAACCTTTTCAAGTCGTTGCTGTGAACGTTTTACATCCCGTCACTGACAAAACTCCAGAGAAATGACCTTTCTGCAACGCTTCATGCAGAAGCACGAGTGGTGTTTTGTTTAGAATAAAAGACAACAACGGGCTGAACAGCTGAACACAAGCAGCGGTAACTGCCGCGGCTGCACCGGCAAACAAAGGAGCGCACACAGACACGCACAGAAGTCCATCGACGGAAAATCCAAAGACAATAGCGGCGCCCACACGCTTTGATTGACAAGTGGTCTTTGTAGAGTGAAGTGCCGAGACACCACGGCAGCGAGCGCTAAGCACACAAAACAGACACGAAAACAAAACCTATAGAAAAAACGCAGATCTCGAGAGGAGTGCACACAATGCACATCTGTCACGTTACAGTCGGCTGTCCCCGCTGAACCTTCAGAGCCTCCCTCGGCGTGCGACTGTGTTTCTCACCCAGAGGCCTCCCGCAATCTCGACTCCCATCCCGGTGTGACAGACGGAGCTGTGTGCAGTTAACTGATGCAGCCTATAGCTTTTGTCAATGAGAGGCACCCTGGGGAGAGCAAAGACCAACTGAGGGGCAGCGCTGACTCACAGCGGCTTCCACTCTCGGAAGCTTCCAGTAAGACTCGGAAAAACAGCCAGGAACGATTCCTCTGAAAGGGGGAGGCGGGGGGGGGGGAAGACTCGCGATCAAAAACACATTTAATTGGACCAATTACACCCCTCACATCTTTGATCCGTCCGCAGAGCTTTGTGTTAGTCCTCTATCACTCCTTTGTGCATAGCACTAATTGACATGACGATGCACAAGCGGAGGTCGGGCCTAACATCTGGGCTGCTGAAACAGCTGCTGCTGCAGCACGTGCAGGCCGTTAAAACATGCTGATGTGGCAGTTTTTCTCATCGTGTCATGCTGACCTCCGAGTACGCAGGGTTGAGGAATGCAAAACTCAGGAGGTATTCCCTTACCCCGGGCTTCCAGGAAGGAATCATGCAATTGTTCCTCACTTGTCTCCAGTCATTTGAGAAATCTGGGAATAATTTGTCTGTCCAGACCCACTGCACCGCTGTAATGTCTGGTTCAGGCAGCACTGTCTACCTTTCGCCCTACACAGTGGACCTCCCGCTGCAGTGGAAACCAAGGCCACCCAAGTCCTGCTAGGGCTAAAAAGGTACTGGATGTGTGTGTTTGAGTGTGTGTGTGTGCGTGTGTGTGTGTGTGTGTGTGGGTGTGTGTGCGTGCGCGTGTGTGTGCGTGTGTGTGCGTGTGTGCGTGCGCACGCCCGCACTAAAATCTCATCTAACTGTCCACACAAAACAGCCGAGGCTGTGATCTCAAGGAGGGAAGCCTGTTCTCAATTTAAGACAAAAGGGACACAAATGGATAAGCGAGGAAGAGGAGGAGGAGGAGGAGGAGGAGGAGGAGCAGGAATGGGGGAGACCTGCAGTAGATGAAGTGGATTTTCTTTGTTTTTCATCCAGATTAACGGCCCTGACTCAGATCACAAAGAGAATGTGTAATTCAGACAGTTGCAAGAGGAGAAGATGATGAAATAGTTACTGTCGAGAGAAAGCTAAATGAGTTCGCAGCACTTCATTAAGCAAGCGAGATCAATCAATCGGACGTGTTCCCACTGGGATGAGTTGAAACAAAGTGGCAAAATAGAAAAAGAGGGATTTTTGTACTTGTTCCAATTACTAGCGGGTCATGCCACCTGCCAGCTCAACAGTAGCATAGCGAAAATAGAGAAAAACCGCAGGTGACTCACTGTGTTGATATCGAAGAATCGCAGCCGAAAACACGGCTTCAATTCAGTCTGATAGCAGTGAAACTGGAGAGCACAAAACATAAATATATATATATTAAAAAAAACAACTAGTGCTGACAAGCTTGGAGGCAATTTTTAAAAAACATTTCCGACGCCATTACTTAAAAGAAAAAACAACAACAACTAAGATTTACTTAGAGGCTTGTGTTACCAGAACAAGCTCAAAAGAAGTGAATAATGATCCTGATAACAACCTGTTGTTTTTTTTCCTCTCTCCAGTAAAAAAAAAAAAAAAAAAGAAAAAAAGAAAGAGCCTTACTGGAAGAGGGATTATGATGTCCAGAAGAGTTAAACACTACAGAATTTATGGGCCCATCAAAGAACAGAAGGGGTGGGTTGAGAGCGTGTGTGTGTGTGTGTGTGTGTGTGTGTGTCTAAGAGGGGGGGGGGGGGGGGGGGGGGGGACATGCAGCAGGCCCGACCGCAGCTTTCTGCTGACTGATACAGGCCCAAGGGGGTGAGTCATGGGAGGAGAGAGGTGGTGGGGGCCGAGGGGGTGAGGTGGGAGGGGGCAGGTACTCCTTGGGGCTGTTGGGAAGTGGGGAGAGCAGAGTTGGTGAATAAGGGCAGTTGTGTGTGTCTGCTTTCAAATGTGAGGGCCAGGAGGAGGTCACACACACACACACGTGCACACACACACACACACACGTGCACACACACACACACACACACACACACACACACACACACACACACACACACACACACACACACACACCGCGCAAGAAAGCCAGCACTTTGTTCACGAAATGCCAAAGTGACCCGGGACAACAAGCAGACGCTGCCGTTGACTTCAGCTGTTGTAACTTCAGGAATGTGTCCGCAAACACACCACACTCAAGAGGACTCGCTCTTCACCGCCCCGTGTGTTTCCCTCACTTTCGTAATGGTTTCATGTAAAGCTAAGGTCACTCCAGTTCTTAGTATTCTGCGGAAAGTATAACACCATAAAAGTCCCCGAGGGAAGCATTGTGTAAAAGAACCCATTACACAAACAATTAAACCCCAAAGCAGGTCTGATTAAAGCAGGGAGGTGATTAACACCCCGGTGCAATGACGTATTTGGTTGGTAGAACTCGGGGCCGCAAAACCCTCGGCAGCAGGAAGCGTACACAGCGAACTGAAGCTCGAGTGACGAAAGGAAGCCACAGAGGCCCGGTGTGAAATGACTCAGGTGACGCTCGGCCTCTGTTTTCAAATTAAATCAGTGATAGGAAACAGACGGTGGTCACCACATCCCCAGCGATCTTAAACTCAACAGATCTGGAGCTCGGAGTCAAAATGCTTCACTCGCTTGATGAATGGGCAGAAAAAGAAAAAAAAAGAAGTGTGAATCTGTGAATAATGTTTTCCCTTCCGTGCTCTATACTGCAGTAAGAAGTGGGCTGCATTACATAATTTTCCATTTAAAATATTATTTGTTTTTACTAATGTGGAAAGTGCTGTTGGGAAAATGTAAAAACGGTTCAATGTACGAACAACGATTCCTCTTAAAAAAAAAACAAAGTAAAACCAATTATCACTCAAAATGAAATAGTATAAAATGATAAATAGTAAAGAATGTCCCTTCTGCTGCTCAAACATGTGTATGTCCAGGCACACTGTATTATTTACAATGAACACATATAATTAGTTCTAAAATAATATGTAGGTTAATGGGTTGGATTTATAAAAAACAATTATTACAAAATGCTGATGGATTCATTTTTCACAATTTGGTGATTTTCATTTTTGTTCTCCATCAACAGTTAAATTTATTTTGAATGTGGACAGTTTGATAGAAAAAAAAAAAGGGGGGGGGCGGGTTATAACAGGCTGTGAGGGGAATGTTTACCTTTTCCTTTCTTTTCTAACATTTATTTTAAAAAATGATATTATTTTTGGGTTTAAATGATGAATAAATTCATGGAAAATTATAAAAAAATACACAAGTGTCTTTCTTACTGTAGTGTCCACTGCTGCGACCGCAGTAGCTGGAACGTGTTTTGAGGTGGACTCCTGTGCCTTAAGCACCACATTGCCTTGCGGTCCCAAAGTGATGATGACTGACCCGCAGCCTCGCTTCAGCAGCTCCTGACAGGCTCGATGTGCTTCCTCCACATTAGCTACTGAGGAACCCGTCAGCAGCTCTGCCTATAGGAGGGACACAAAGTAATAATATTTATGACACAGTGTCCTTAACATTTTTTTCCTCTAAATCAGTTCAATCAAGTTAATCAGAGGTTAGGAATTAAAATTAAAGATAGAGCAAAACCAGTGCAGATGTGGGAAACTGGGAGGGTAAATTGGGAACTGCATTATGGAAATTCCCCAAAGCAAAACCCCAGTACCACAAAGTGTGTGTAGCATGCAAGTTATTGAAGCAATAGCCAAATTGTCTGCCTTCTTTTTGTTTAATAATAAAAACATGATTTTGTTTTGTCCCTTTTAATGGACACGGTTAAGTAAATCACAACCATTTATGTCCAAGGATCCCTGATTAGTAGTCTTTTGCTTTCTTGCTACAGCTTACTGTTCTGTGTTAACCGTTGTGGCGTGAGTCAGCTTATAATTACACACTGACCGTGGTCAGACAGATTCATGAAACACATTCGGCCTGTTAAGCAGTCTGCAGGCCAAACATTTTCAAAGAGTAGATCCTCTGACTACGCTGCTTCATCTGGCTCCAAAGTGACTAAACGGTGACAAAGCAGGACTCTCCAGCTGATGTTTGACGAACTTCAAGGGAAAGTCGGAACCACAGCAGCGCGGCGCCCTTCATAAAGATGAGCCACAGCAATATTCTCTGGAGTTTTGAGCCATCTGCACCGCCTGCTGTGTAAAAGCCTTAGTTAATTCTGAAGTCGAACTATTAATGATACTGGGAGCTGTTCCCTACTAGTACTCTATTTTCTATGACAGGTTTATTATTGTTCATATACTGAGTGACTGAAATGATTTTTTTTATAAAGGCTAATTAAATCACATACAGGAAAGATAAAACATTATATATACATACATACAAAGATTAAGTGTGTGCAAAGCTAAACTGTGGACTTCATTATCGACAGTTTATTGAACACACAGTGAGTACATTAACATTTAAAAAGCAATTTTTGTCTCCATTGTATCAAATATTGACTTCTGCATAAACTGCACATTTTTTTCTCACTGCTACAAAGCTGCCGTGGGAAGTTTGACATAGACCATTTTTTTCTTTTAGAAAGCAACACTGTGGAAAATTGTAAAATGGTAATATATTGATATATCTCAGTCAGTGATGTACCATCGAATTTCAGTTTTAAGAAATGTTGAGGCGGAAAACAGCATTGTATTAAAAGTTTTCCAAACGGAAATCGAAGATATTTATTACTTACCATCTACCCCGCGCATTTAGTTTCTCTCGACATCGCTCCCGTCTCAACCCTTTGTTACAAGTGCAGACAGACTGACAGATGTAGCTCTATAAGCGCATTCTCTCTCAAACACACACACACACGCAAACACACACATCATAATAAAAGTAACGCCCCAACATTATTCTGGTAATGTACAAAATGTTGTGTTTTTTCAATGCTTTGTTTGGTCTTGTTCATACGTCTGTCTCTCCGTCCTTGAAGAAGGATCTTTTCTCTGTTGCTTTTAGGTTTTTTTTCTTTTTATATGAATAAAATATACCTTACATCAACCAGTTTGGGCTGTTCATATTTGAAGTAATTTTTCCTCCTGTTATTCACTTGCCCAAGTCTTTTAAGTGCAGTAAATGTTTTCTGAATGTACTGCACTGATTTAATACCATAATAAAAATGAATCATTATTCATGTTATTTTGCACACGTTTTTTTAAGTACACCAAAAAGAAAAAAAAAAATTAGTATCTAGTTATGATATAATTTCAAAGAACTTAATTTTGTTAACAAAAACACATGTAAAATTGGTGTTAAAAATCGAATAGAATGCGACATGAATCAAAACATGATTCTACGTGCTCCTGATGGGCCACAGATAAAACATGTTTTCTACTTTTCCCCTCAAACTTCTACTGCATTTACATTAAAAAAAAACAAAAAACTTTTTGTTTTCTTATCACGCTCCTACTAAAGTGTGTGTGAGATCCCCGTCAGATCTGTGGATGATAGAGAAGTGGATCCATTTTGGCGCAGGAGGTCCTCAGGTGGACATCAAAGATAATTCCCCTCACTATAAAGCACTTCAGCGTAGTATGTGGGCCGCGGATCAAAGAGTGCCTGCACCCTGTCATCCTTAAGCGCCCCCAGGCTCCCCTTTCACCCCTCCCACCCCTATGCCTTGGAATGGTACAGTGAGACCACACACACACACACAGACACACAGACACACACACACACACACACACACACACACACACACACACACACACACACCTGTACAGAATGTGTGCCAGCTCTAACCCCGCATGGGAGGGTCAAGACGCTGCTGACACAAGTGTTGAATAGGGGACGGAGGACTCAATCCCCACCCCACCCGCTTTTGTGATCTGACAGAGTGAACAATGACCTTGGACAGTTCAAAAATAAACCGCAGAGTGTATCGGTGCTTTTAGAGCCCGCAGCCACCCCGGTGCTGTCGGATGCCAAAAGAGAAAAAGAGCCGTTTTGTTAGTCATCAGCTTCACACCAGGGCAGGGAATCAATCTACCTCCCTCTGTGGGCAAGAATATGAGAGAGTTGAATTACGTCTATGTGTGTGCGTATGTGTGTGTGTGTGCTTACCATACACACACACACACACACACACATGCATGCACAAACACAAGTGGGCACCTATTTTGTAAAGCATGTGCAGTAAAATTCTGTTGACACGGTGGGCGTATTTGCCGGAAAGTACATGTTTATGCATGAAAGCTGTAGAAATGTTTTAATAGTAATTTTGTAAATTTTGATCTTTCTTTTCACTTTTTCTTTATACGCTGTTTAGATCTGGAATTTAAGGAAACATTTTTATTTTTTATTTTATAACAATGTTTCTGACAGGATTCCTGTAAATCAAACATTTTGTCATATACAATGTATACAGCTTAGAAGCTTTTTCTTATTAAATGGCTTTTGGAAAAATATGTTATTATTATTATTATTATTATTATTATAAAAGATTTGAAACCTAGGAAGTCAATTCTGAACAAAACATTTTTAAATTCAGTACTATAAGCACTTGCATCAGTTACACATAAATAATGCAGCAACATGAATTATTACAATAAAGAACTCAATACTAACCGTCATCATTATAACAATTATTTTCACCACTGTGAAAAAAAAACAACAACAACCAGGACTTAACATGTATTAAAGACAAACAATACGTTTCCATGATGCCTGTTTTCTTCAACTTACAAAAGGTAGATTCTTTGGGTAGTTTTAGCTCTTAAACAATCCCTTATATGCTTAATTTGAATTACAACATAATTTAAGTTTGCTGTTCATTCATTCAAGTTCCTATTTCACATTCAAATGGCTCAAGTTAGAAGGACTCTCGTTTACAATTTGTAAATGAAAATGAAGACATTTTAAGTTGAATAAAGTAGAAATGAGAAAAAAAACCTTATATTTTTACTTTGAGTAAAGTAGCAACAATTTTAGAGCTTTTTATTTTGAAGTTTAAAGTTCAAAATGTAATTTAAAAAAAAAAAAAAAATTGCCATTGCATTAAATGTAAAATAGTCATCTTAAATATTTACATTATATTTATGTGTCAGAGATTTTGAATTTATTCTTTAAACTTTACTTCTACTTCATTGGAATTTCATCAGAATTCCGCTATCTGTCCCTGGGTGGGGTATTTTAATGCTCTTTCCACCCCTGCATACTGCATAATGTATAACATGGCAGTACCACCATGACCTGACACCCTTGAAAAAAGAGGGAGGACCTGTCGTGCTTTCCTCAACTCTCCCTTTCATGTTCCCACACCTGGCTGCAGCGCCTCTCCGCCTCGCATCCCCACATCAAATAAATGCTCACAGGCAAACTCACATCCACTTTATCCCCGAGGGGGTGACTGACTCAGCCAAAGAGCACATCTGACCTGTTGTTTTTACTGCCATTCCCATCTATCCATGCCTCCCCATCGCTCATCTGTCATCACCTGACAGTCAAGACACAAGATGTCATGACATTACCGTAAAAGGGTGGAGACGTTCTTCTCCTGTTCATACCAGAGAGTTAACATGTACGGTTATTGATGTGCCGGCGAGGGTCACGACCCAGGAGAGTTGAATCACTGCGAGAAGGTTTGTGGATGTGTGGGAGCTCACAGCATCATAAACCTCTCATTTTTTCCTTTAAGTGCTGTTCATTGGCCATCTGTTAACTTAAACAACCACCAGTTAGCTGATTATTCGTCTGTGAGGTTAAAGAAGAGACGGGTTTTATGATTTTAAATTAAGTTACAAAAGGTTCCACAGGGTGCAGCAATACATAAAAAGCTCTCACCTATTTCAGTGCACACTTTCAGAAGTGTTGCTCGATGTACTTTAAATGAATAAGGTACCCAAGTGCTCCGACAGAACCAGGCTCAGAAGCGGGCAGCCATCTGCCTTAACTGGTTGGGGTGAGAGGAGAGCAGAGAGAGAAAAGAGTAGCATGGAGTTGTGCTCTTGATCTAATGCTGCTTTTTTTTTTTTTTTTTTTTTTTTTTTTTTGTCTTGGACAGTGACCTTCCTCCCGTTGGTTACACAAATTTCACCAAAAAAAACAACCTCTCCCTCATTTCCAGCATCAGGTTATTTTTTTTTTTACAGTTTCTACCCAAAAATGATCATCTGCAAACCTTTTGCCAAATACATGAAACTTGAGCCTTTTAGTTCAGTGTCATTTATGTACCCGTCAAGTGTATTCAAATTGGTTTTACAGGGTTCTTGTTTTTAATTGAATCAGCTGGAAACAGTAAGAAGTCAGCTGCTACCAACAGAGATCAAAATTTACAGTGAAAATGACAAGTCTGCTTTTCTTTACTTCAGTGTGAAATTAGCACCCAGTGAATTTTGACGGTAAATAAGCTACCATTATTATTTGTGTGTCGCAAGAACAGTTTCAATTTCCTTTGGCCTTGTAAGTCTGCTTGTGAGAAAGGCAGAGAAATTGTGTGAGGAAATGCTGCTGTAATAAATACTGCGAACTGTGTGTGTGTGTGTGTGTGTGTGTGTGTGTGTGTGTGTGTGTGTGTGTGTGTGTGTGTGTGTGTGTGTGTGTGTGTGTGTGTGTGATTCATCACCTCAGACTCATTACAGCAAAACACATCAGAGACTGTGTAGAAACCTGGATCCAAGTCAGGGATGGCCGGCGCTGGGTTGAATATTGTCTTCACTGTAACAAGAAACCAAGCAGTGATCCATTCTATTTACCACAGTGTCAAACACCTCACTTTACAGGTCGCTGAAGATGACATGCAATTCCTAATGGCTTAAAAAATATATAATTGTTCTCAATAATACACCCATGGCTAAAAGATTTGACCCTAAGTGACACATTTTACAGTTGTGTGATGTTTTGTTTTTGCATTTCCGGCCTTTACAACCATGACCTGGCAATACTTTAATTAAACCTTCAATGGCAACAAAGGCTAACGAGCGAGCTACCGCTGGGGATTGCTCTTACAAGCAAAGCTCAAGTGGATAAGCTTCTATAAAAAGACACCTTTTAAACAATTTAATTAGCATTCCCTGGGAAAAGAAACCCTGGTGGAAAAGCCTCATATCATCCGCAGCAATACCAGCACTGTCTGTTTGGAAAAGCTTCAACATGCGGTGTACATATAACTGCATATATGTGTGTCAGTGAGTGGGTGAGATGAGTTGTGACCCTTTCTATGTGTTAAGGAGCACAAGAGAGCCAGAGAGCGCGAGAGTGTTTGTCAGAAGTAATCCTCTGTACGTGTTGCACATCACTGTCTCATGCATATTCATGAGCAGAAAGCATTAATGCATCTAATACCATGATTTCTGTGTATGTGTGAGGATAAGCCCAGCTTGACGAAGCGATTAATTCTGATATCTCTATGTACAAAATAAAGCCTCATGCAAGTGTGTGTGTGTGTGTGTGTGTGTGTGTGTGCGTTCTGTGTGTCTGAGGGAAATATATGTTCAGCGTTGGTGACATCAAAGTCTGTTGTGCAAAAGTGTGTGCCGAGTGTGTGTTTGCGTGGGCACATAAGAGAGCAGCTGCGTGGGTTTGCGCAGGGCTTTGGCCACCTGGCGCTTTGAGGTGGTTCGCTGGGCTGCTCGCGAGTAAAAGTGGAAATAATGTCTCCATCTCTTTTTCAACACTCATACTGTACTCTATGTATGCCCATGTCACAGAAAAATGACACTCAGCTCCTTACGAGTCTTCTCCCTGCTTCTCGACTGAATTGCACCTCCGTTTCCATCACTTTTGGTTTCCAGGACAAGTGAGAGATCTCTGAAACGTGCTGCCTCCGTTTTGCGTAAAAAAAAGGAAGGATCCTTATCTCTCGCCAGGCCTCTCTCGCAAAAAAAACGCTGCTATTAAAAGCTTCTTTGTTCTTATATATTGGCATGTAAAGAATGTTGGAACTTTACGAATAAAGTGAGACGCGTTTGTGTATTGGTCACATTTTCTATGTCAGTGTAATTGTTTCCCAGCCATACAACTGTCACTCATACTAATATGAGCTGCACAGTCACAGCATCAGTTGACGCCATGTCAATTTATTTTTTGATATTATGTGTTTAATAGCATGGTTCTAAAAATTGCTGTTGCTAAGCACTTATTGTATTACGTTGCCTGCACTATTAAATTGTACTTCCTATTCTATTATCCTGACCAAGGAGGGACCGAGTGTTCAATTCATCTTGCATGCAGGTATCCTTGAATACATGTTAGGCTGTTTCTTGATAGTTCCATCATCCCTAAATGCTGTCTGTGCCCTTCAGTTCCAAATGCAGGAAATGGAGGATTGAGGGTTGCTTGATAAATTCTAGAGAAATACAGAGAAAGCCAATTCTAGTAGATTGGCTAAGGAGTGCTGCTTCACAAATGTAGGTCAAGACACCCTGTGAATTAGGTCCGAGGACATATCATGAGACCAAAAGCGGAAAAAGAGAAGCCAATTGAGTTAAGGCTTTTTAATCATTGCAAAGCAGTGTCCCTTGCTTTTTCTTTGGTTATGACGTATTGTTTACAAGGCAACGCACAAGTTTAAACTTTGGTATCAAGTCCTAGAAATGCTCAGAATAAAAAAAAAAAAAAAAAAAAAAAAAAAAAAAAAAAAAAAGAGCTGCTGTTTTCTAGCAGCACAACAAGTGGAGTGAAAGATGAGTTTCACGACACTTGTGTTTTAACAAGTTTCAGTCTCATTCAGTTTCAGTTTGGATCCTCAATTTCCGAAATAATTGTTCTTCTATCGTCATCATTATCATGTATCCACATAAAACCAGTTTATTTACACTATAAGACAGTAAATTCATATCCCTCCCACTCCTTTACAACTCATGCCCTCTCATCCACTCAGAAGACAAATCAGCAGTTTGTCCTCCTCTCCTGTGTCACATTTTTTTTCAGTGTTTCCCAGAAGCTCACATGCATCCGTCACGTGACTGCAATGAAGCTCAGCAACGCAAGACATACACAAAGCCCATTCTGATGATGGAAGCTTGATTATGCTAAATGGAGTGATTGTCAAAACCTATTGAGCATTTCTGTGGCATTAACTGACAGACACCGATCCCAAAATCAAGTGAGGCACTAACCACGTACTGTGTGTCATGTACACAGGATAAATAGAGAAAGCATCACTGAATCATGCAAAATGATTAATCATGCTGTTGACATTAATCATAATATTATTGGTAGAAATGGACACAGCAGCTAGAAAGCACAATATTGCCTTCCAATGAGCTGTTATCTGTGGCGTGACGACAGTGTTTGTGTCATGCGTGTCACCTCGGCGCCGAAGTCAATTACATAGGACCACCGCTCATTAAGTATATATGTAATAAGCAGCCACTGAGGATGGAGGCTCATCAATATGCACACAAGAGCAGCTTGAGTGAAATCCCTAATACAGCGATGCATGATGGAATCCGTCTCGCTGATGTACCGAGCCGCTACTGGGGACGTCACATAAAACGGTGTGTCTGTCTCAGGTTGCTTTGTTTTGCTCTCCAGGTGTCGGTGAAACCACACAAACACACCCCGGCGCACACACACAAACACACAGACACACACTCACAGCTGCTGGGACAGATGTGGTAATACTGGGATGTTGTGCATACTGAGTCACGTCTGGCAGCAGAGCGTGTGTGCGTTTGTGTCATGACTCGGGTCTTTTTATGCTCGCAGGTTCAAAGTCTGGTTGCATATGTGCTGGAAAAGCAGCCAAGAAATGTTTTAGAAAGTACAACCAAAAAAAATAAAACATTACCAGCAGTTAGCTGCTGGGGTGGATTTAGGAGGAAAGGTGGATGGAAAACAAGGGCAGCAGAAAACAGAGTCAGACAGAGATCGCGCACACACTCTTACATGCATGCACACACACACACACACACACACACACACACACACACACACACACACACACACACACACACACACACACACACACACAAAAGAAATGAGTCATCAGTGAGTATGTGAAAAGGCTTTAAGAGGCTCTAATTGCATCTGGTGAGAAATATAATAGCAGCTTCTTCCTCAGACAAGGAAGAGGGGGGAGGAAGATGAGCTGAAAACGGAAGAAGTAACAAAGAGTGAAACTACACAACACCCAACCGTTTCCTCCCTTCTTAGAACTAATTCAGTTCCATTAACCTTTCAATATTAAATGGGAGCGCGCAATAAATTACGCATGTACGTATGTTTTCCCCTCATGGAACTACATACATGAAGAATAAACTTTCCTCGATAGATTATCTCGAGAAGTGTTTCTAAGAACTGGCATCGGCATGTGTGTGTGGCTCGATGGTGACATTTGCGTAATTTGAGCGGCACTTCACCCCCGCGTCATTAAATCCCAGCCGCCAAACCCATTAACACTCAGTCTCTAGAGAACTCCATTTACGCAAAAGCTCTGGTGCGGCAACGTCGAGGTGGCATCTTTGCCAAGCGCCTTCGCTCGCCTTGCTTCTCTTCTGGTGCCACATGCCGCGCCTAATCTCGTGGTACGGTCGACGCGGCGACGGGGGTGGGGGGGGGTTGGGGGGGGCTCAGGGAAAGAGGGTGGCGCTCGGCGAGGCCATCTGGGTATCCCATCTGCAACACGGTTATGGCTGCGACTCTTTTCGTTCTGGCAGCCTGTAGCGAGCGATTATGGACGACAGGCCCTGATGACAGGGGCAAGAGGCTCCCCAGACGTCTTGAATGACGTGGAAGGCTGCTAATAATAGGACGCTGTTATAAAGATGATTAGCTCAGTAACCTGGTTATGAAAGAAAAGCTGGAGGAAGGAGGGGCGGAGGGACGGCGGTGGTCTGAAATGGGGCTTTGTTGGTGTCGGACTACGCGAATCCCTTTGTAGAAATGTGCGTGTACGGACATGGAGGTCGATGTAGAATGTGGGCAGCAGAGACACAACAAACACTCGTGAAAAACATCACTTCTGTCCACTTCTCACACTCAACTTGATAAAGTGATACAAGTCAGTGGGAAGCCTCTTTCTAAAGAGTGGAATACAAACAGCTTAGTCACATGACTAATCAAGAAGGAGTTTCACTGCCTCTACAAAATGGCACTGTGTGACTTTGATTGATCAATAGATGACTAAAAGGCAGACAGCCTAAATAATCTGAAGGTACATGCAGGTTGGACAAACCCAGATTTAAAAAAAAAAAAAAAAACAAACAGATTATGTGGTGACTGAGTCATGTGTTCATTTTTTTCCTGAGAGGTTGCTGTGTTGGCATCTCTGTTTTGCTGTTTTATTGTGGATTTTGAATATTACGTTGTGCATGCCGCATTTCAATATTTGTGAATTTGCACGGCTGCTGTCTTGGCCAGGTCTCCCTTGTAAAAGAGATTTTGATCTCAATGGGACTTCCTGGCATAATAAAGGTTAAAAATAACAGATTGGATTTTGACACAAGTCCTATGTAGATAAAGACTAGATCAAAAATGGTACACATTTAGGATGAGTAGTTCATTTAAATGAGACATTGAAGTCAGGGTGGGATGTCAGTGGGATGGTCATCAGGTGTGAGTGGGCATCCTGTTGTATTTAAAGAATTTATATAAAGATGGACGAAATGACAGATCCCGAGGAAGTGAAGACATGCTGTGCATGAACAAGTGGCGTGTTTGGGTGATCCGGACACGACAAAAGTATCTCAGTGATGGGCGTTGCCATCTTGTGCTTGTGACATCCCTTGCAACCACAGTCTGCACAGTCCTGACTGTGCACGAGACATGCTACCAAGTTGCTAGCCCTTGATTTTAAGATAAGAGCACACGCAGTTCTGTACAGTGGTAAGATATGGTGACACATTGTCCATCATTATAATTATAGGCAGTCTATGGTCAGAAGCTGAACAATTAAGGATTGGAAGGCCAAAGGGTCCTTAACTGAGAAAGGGGCTGCTTTATTACTTATGAACTGAACTTTTTCTTTGTAATATATTAACACTGCCTGAACTGCATCTAAAGTGGGATGCTGTGCCTAAAATGTATCTTTTGACAATGAAACACTGCTGAAGTTGAAACAGGGCAGTTTTGTAGTCTTTCTTCACATAAAACAAAGGCTGTGGTTTGTTTGAAGTCACCGCAACAAGACTAGATGCCCATATTTGAACGGTGTGAGAGCAGCTAATGGTTACTACCTGATTCATTTCTTAAATGTCTCCTTACTTTCAGTAAATACATGACAGTCGACTTGTATCAAAGCTCTACTCAGATCCCCTGACCAGAGGATCATTCTCCAAATGATCGTGAATGAGGATTAGGACGGAAGCAGTTTATATATTCATATTTTGGCGAATATATGAGGGTTTGGAACATGCTGAGCACACAGATGGCCCGCAGAGAAGTGGATTATATTACAGAAGTAGTGTGAGAAGTTTCTATGGACATATTGATACTTTTTTGTACACATTTGCATCTCCCATTACAGTTAGCATCCATTGTAACAGCATGAATCCACAATGACCAAAGATTTAGTTTTGTTGTAAAAAAACAAAAAAAACTCAAATGATTTTTCGCCTAAAAGTTTAACTGTTGCACGATGTTTGAAAATAAATACCTGTGTAATAAACAAAGAACCGGTTGAGCCTTTAAAGACAGAAGAAAGCACATGTGGTGTAAACACAGTTAATGGAATACAAATGCAACCACCTGTTCTGTGTTATGTAAGAATGGAATTATAATGTTTTCACACTTCATTTTCTGTTTTACTCATAAATAATTTACTTTTGGACTATGGCAGGACCTGCACGCTTAATGAGGACACAGATACGTTACATTGACACAGACTGACCTTTGTTGTCACGAGCCATGCGTAGCGCCTGCAAGGACATCTGTGGACTGACCTCTAGCTGGCACACCACCACTTTGGCATGACTGATGGCTGGAAGAGCTTTTTGCAGCGCCTCTCTGTCCAGCAGCATGTTGGCACCTGCCACGATCACGATGGCATTCTCACCTGCCCGTAGACATCCATGAAGACATGTGAGCATACGACAGTCACTTTATGATGGTTGTCAGCCTCTATGGGAACTTGCAAGACCATAAATGTGATGTTGGGAATTGTGGAAACTTTCTGTACATTTTAGTTTGACAAATTCTGGCTGCCAAGGGGAGGAAATATTTCAATGACTCTTCTGTAACAAGCAATGCACCACCATCTAGACGCGAGGTTCTCAACTGGTCTAGCATCAGGACCCATTTTTTTTAAACTATTATTAAATGGTCGACAAAGGGTTCCAGATTGGATCAGTCGGGAAGCTGTAGACTCTCTGCATGGTTTGGGCCACTTGTGTATCTGAGTGTGTGTGTGAGTAAAGCCAATGATTTAAGTATCTTTAGCAGTGGTGAGTCAATAACGCTTCTTAATTCCTGGGAGCATTGTGTGTATTAGTGTGTGTATGTGTGTGTAATATCAGAAAAAGAGTATGATGACAGCCCACAGTTTTGGCTGCGCATGCATGAGGCCCTTTCTACAACTTGAAGAGCTTTTAGGATGTCAGCACTATATATTATTGGCAAAAGCATTTACCTTCATTGTTGACAGTGATGGAGGCAGCTCCTGTGGCTGCCTCAGAGGTCTGCCCAACAAAGTCTGACACAGAGAAGCAAGATGAAAGGTACAAACAGTTTGAAAGTGTCCATAATTTGGCTCTCCTGCAATCACCAAACACACCTCTGGAAAGAAAACTGTCAGCATAATAACCTCTACAATTGACAGGCCACAGGCGTCCATAATCTGATACGTGTACTGAGGTTAACTTTTATAAAAGCAACTTTATTTTTGCCAAAACCAAATGGCTTAACAATCATTGGCAATAACAATAGAGCAAACTAGTCAGTACATCCAAAAGCTTTCAGTAACTATCAACAATAGACAAATGAAGACTAAAAAAAACATTGCTCTGAATGTGAACTTTTTGTAATGCACCAAGGAAATGGCAACCAATTTGGCACGTAATGTAAAAAAAACAACTATTTTACCTGTGTGTACACCATTGTCCTTGAAATTCTGGATGTAATTGTCTCCAAAGAAGTCTTTACCAACCTAGAAAAGAAGGAAGGCAAAACGATTACAACAAAGAGAGTGTCAAGCGGGGTCAGACTTGGTTAGCGGCAACTTTTGAAAAGTGGTATACTCAAATCTCAGTTGGGCTGGATTTTCGTGTGCCCTGCCAGCATACTGGCATGGTGCCGCCGCCGAAAATGTGCAAAAACGAACACACAAAGTCAGCAAACGCACACGCGCAAACACACGACCAGCTGCGCCAAGCCTTGAAGACACAATAACCCCGCCTTCACGCCTCTTCATGCCCACCTCGCTTTCGTTTTCTTTCCCTCCTTCCCCTCTTCCCCTGATCCGCTCTGGGATGTCCACATCTGTAGCTACTTTGGGTTGTGGAAGGGGTCCCCACCTTGCCCCGAGGCGCCTACTTCGAACCCACGCTTTCCAAAAAACGTGCCAAAATGCGGGCACTTCTCGCTGCCTATGTTAGTGGGTTGAAATGGTATTGGCTGCTTGGCCCCATTCTCTTTGAAGAACGGCCTTCCGTCTTGGATGTTTTTGACAAGCCCGGGTGTCTATTTTTGGGTTCTCCCCATGCCCGGAGAGCTCCTATCGCACTGGGTTGTTATCGATCGGGCCTCTTTGTTCTGACAGAGGTGGGGCGTCGGTGCTTTAGCGCTCAGGTTGAAAGGCCACACTGAGCTTACTGATTGGAGACTCGAGGTTGTATGGTATGGGAATAGGCTTGTTTGAAGGCGCGCAAACGTGGGTGGGTGTATGCATGCGGTATGGTATTGATCAGGAGAAAATGAGGCATGGAGAGTTGATGTAGTGCGACGACTAAAGTGTGAACGAAGCTATAAGGTTCTGAAGAGTTCTTAACTAGTTTGTAGGCTGTGGTAGCTGATGACTGATTATTTGTATTGAGCGAGACATGGACAAGCCAAAGGTTGGACAAGCAAAAATATATATTTTTGAACAGTCATGCACATATTAATGCTGAAATCCAAACTAACACACTTTGTTACCCAGACACATAAAGCACAGCAACAATGCTTGGCTGTAAACTCGATTGTTACGTCATACCTTGCAGACCATGGCAGTTTTGACTCCGAGTCTGGCAGCTTGTATGCACTGGTTGGCCCCTTTTCCTCCAAACCCGATGAAGAACTTGTGACCATGGATGGTTTCCCCTGCTTTCGGTAGCCTTGGCGCCTGGCTGAGGGAAGAAAACAAAAGCAGTGAGCACAATTTTTCGAGAGAACAAAACAATGATGTTTTTCTCTACTTGAAGGAAGGTTTTGCTTGGATTTTTTTTTTCAACCTCGACACTTCACACTGTACATAAAAGTTATAAAATCTTTCATCACATTTTTTTTTCTATTTGGCAATATGAGTGTAAAATATAACAATAACCCTTCACGACCATATACTTTCCTAGTTCATCTTAATTTATGACCAGAAAGTGTGTAAAACCACACAAGTAGCGTCTCTCTGTTGAGTCTACTGAGAACGTTTTTCACAGAAAGGTCAACAAATTGCAAACATGACTGGAATGTCTGGAGCACTGGAAACTAGTGTTCCCCCCCGTCTTGTTTTCCACACTTAAAACACAAAAGTCACTGTGAAGTCAAAAGTTGCTTCATCACTCTATAAAGTACTATTTAACCTAGACATTCAGTCAGATATGCCAATGCAAGTGTCTCCAAATTTGCAAACGATGCAACCAGCAAATCCCATAGATGTCTCAACTTGACAGGCCGCACTACTAATGCCTGACTCATCAGGGTTGGTCAAGTCCTGCCTCAACCCTCAGGGCTGATGTACCACAGGTGGCTGCCCTCGAAAGAGACGCCTGTTCCCCAATTCCTCCAATCACACAGCCAGATTGGGCGGTGAGTAACATGGGGGAGAGACAACAGACAGCCTCATGCTATATGTCAAGACTCTGTGGTTTGGCCCCGGGCAGCACTGGCCTGGGGCCAAAGGTTTTGCGGGTGGCGTTGTCATAAACTTGTTTTTCACCCTGTTGTTGCTCTTTTTTGGTGCTTGTGTGTGAGCGTGTTTGTGGCAGGTGTGCAGTTACAGTAAGTTCGCTCAATCCCAGGATTTCCAGTAACTGAGAAGCTGGTGGAAAACACTGGGGGTTGTTATAAACACTGCTGTTTTTGCACCGCCGTGTGAAAACACTAAAATACGCAAAAGCTATAACAGGATGCAGTCAGTGAGGCTGAAATGTGTTTCATAGGAAACAGAACAAAGGTTGAACACATAAAAACACACACACACACACACACACACACACACACACACACACATTACCTATTTTACTTGGTGCATCCATCGTACAAAGTTTTTTCCCACCTTTGTCCCCACTGTGTGATTCTTGGAGAGAATAGACGCACACTAAATGCAACCCACAAATTGATTTGACTATTAAGAGGCTATGTGTTGGCTATGGGGTAACAAGTGGGTGGAAAACAAGAAAACACACCTGAGACAGAAAACATCATAAAATCGACAAAGATGCAGAACAGAACAAAACATATTACAAAAATACATTCCTCACAAAATGCCCTCTGTCATAGACTACCCGCCATCACCCACTCAGTGCATGTCTATTATAAAAATAAAAATACAGACACTCTGCATGTCTGCATGGTAAATATGACAGCAGCCAGTTAGCTTAGTTGAATCACAAAGACTGCAAAATGAGTGAAATAGCTAAGCTGGTGCTCAAACTCGATAAAGTCAACCTTCAACCATCACTCATCTCGTGTGTATAATATGTCACCATCAGGTTGCCAGTTCACCAGGGATGGCAAACCTGAAAGAACAGTTTGGCACACGACAACTTTAAAACTAAAACCTTTCCTTTATACAATTAGTTTTTTGCACAGATAAAACAAAAAAAACAAAAAACAAAAAAACAACTATATACCTTTGGACAGAGCGAAGCCAGCTGTTTCTATTGGGCTGCTGGTAAAGGTTTCTATTTTGGCAGACATATATGAGATGAACATACAGACACTGATCTGGAAGGAAAGCAAATTAGGCAAATTTAGTAAAATGTCAAAGTATTCCTCATTACATATACAACGTCACGCCTTCTGGCTCAGATTTATAGATTTCTACACTTTTGGGGAATCGTTAAGCTTATTTTGAAAAAAAAATGACGATACCACTCGAATGTTTGTACTGTAAATATGAAGATCCAGTCTGAAGGCGATAAGCTTAGCTTAGCATAGAAACTGGAACTTTGTTTCTCAGTCAACTTATTGCTGAGTGTTGACTATTTCCGTACAACTGCCTCTTGCACCTCTGCTTCTTTAGGTCTTTCTGTCGCGTTGCGCACAATGCTACAAAACTGTCTGATAGGAAGGCTTCGTATTAAGTGTTGAGGCTGAAAGGAGATGTGAGATGAGAAAAAAAAAAAAAAAAACATTTATCCGAGTCTTTCCCACACAGGTCACTGACCAATGTTCACCCTTCTCGTTTTATTCAAATGTCCAGGAAACTTATTTGTTGTGCCTCACATTTGATATTAACATTTAAATGCCCCTGACATTTGCCGAGATGTTCCTAAAATCTTAATATATAATGATCACAACCTTTGTAGATTATAAAAACACAGTAATTATAGAGTTTTGACATGATGACTCCACATTTGGCCGTCAGCCACCTGAAGCCGGAAAACTGACAGGTAAGATAAACAGATTTCCAAATTCTTAAATAAACCCACCCACGCCTCCTCAAGCCCAGAGAGACACTCGCCTATTGTTGTCTGTGGTGAGTGCACCAAACAAACAGGGCAGTTATGTGCTAAAGTGCGTTTTCTCCCACGGAACCAAAAGGCCAAAGCAGGTGTTCAGTGACGTGAAGTGTTTGCTTTGAGGCTGGCTCTCATTTCCCTCTCCTCCGTCTCTATTAAAGTCATTCCTCAGCTGCTGGTAAGCAACAGGGGGAAGTAGATGTGGACAAAAACAAATTGAAATGTTGTTTTCCCCCAAAAATGTTAAACTCAAGCTTGTCTTTCCGGTTCCAAACACGACCTCCAAAGTGAACTTACTTGCAAAGTAACATACATAGAGTGAGGTCAAGCTTTTGACTGTATTAGAGAACTCCTGCATGTTATGCATACTACAAAAGGACTAAATATGATAATCAATTTCAATAAAGCGTGACGGCCTACAGCTAATATTATGATTCAGACAAGAGGTTTCTTTTCCAAATCCATGCATCACTCAGATGCAACGTTTTTTGTTTTTTTTTATCTCATCTTGTTTATTTCCCTTTTGCACAACGGCCCCTTTAGCTGAAGTTCTGGTAAATCAGGACAAGGTGAGGGGACTAAACAAAGAACAGGCTGAGCAAGGACGACATACCGAACACGGACTGCTCTGCTTAAAAGAGGTGCAGTGTCTCGAAGAATATGTGGGTGTTTATTTTTGTGTGGTAACACCATTTGTTGGAGCCACGTGTGTGTTGCCATTATTCACTCGGTGGTCAGAAGCTGCCTATATCAGGAGATATAACAAGCCACTTATCAAGCGATTCAGTGTCTGAATAGGCTGCTTCTTATGGAAACAGCCAAGGTTGTTTTTTTTTTTGTAACACACTGCCAGGAAGATCTCTGACACAGATTATTGTACAGAAAAGTTCCAGCGCAGGAGACATAAAACAATGTAGGGATATATTAAAATTAACAAATTTATATTTTATGAGTTCTGTTCTCGAGCAACTGATTCATCTTTTGGTCCATAAAATGTCAGCAAATGGTAAAAACAAAATTCCCCTCACAAGTTCCAAAAGCCCATAATGATGCTTTCAAATGTCTTGTTTTATCCAACTAATATTCCTAAACCCCAAAATAGTGTGCTTAACATCCTGGAACAGTAAGACAAACATTCAATAAAAATATTTCAGAGGCTGGAACACATTTTTTTTGCAAGTTTTGGAAGTCCCTCTCCGCTGAAAAAAGTGTCTTAACTTCTCGAAAATTTGAGCTTCACGGTGCAGAACGATGTACGTGCAGAGTTTAAAACTACGAGGATGTTTTCGCATTCATCTGCTGAAGACGTTCTCTGTCCTCATTAAAAATGTAAATTTAAGAGGCCTATGAGTATGACTTGTGATAACACAAATAGTCTGGAAGCCAATTCTGGTCCAGTTCAATTCACACAAGTATGATATACACCTCCACACTGGGCATGGACTTAACAGTGAGGAAACATTCAGTGTCCAGCAATTAAACTTTAGAAATTAAATATATTTGCATTTTCATAGATTCTTAAATTTTAAAAAGGGAAGATGATGTAATTTTAGGGACTTTTAGTAGATACATTCTTTTTTGGTGGAAAAACCATATCAGACAAATTAAAAGTATTTTATATACATTTAAAAGCATGTCTAGAGTCGAGCTTTAACATTTTTCAATGATCAAAATGATGTCTGTCAAATCAACTCAAGAATATACTGACTATTACAGCTATAATTGTAACCTTTTACCAAGGTTAGTCGTCATTATGCAGTAAGAATGTTTATATAAATAACTGCGTTAATGTGGGGACCACATGTGTGAGTTTTGGCTTGAGATGAATAGCAGCAGGAACATTAAGTAAAGCTGGAATTACTGCTTTGATAAAAAAAACAAAAAAAAAACACTCCTTCACAAAGCAGGTAGAGAGTGTCTCCACTCAGAAAGCTGTGGCAGTAGGGGGCACTGTATGGCTTCGACAATGGGTTAAAAGCCCGAACGGCGCTGCACTTCCTCTTTGAGCACAGCGGATAGTCGACAATTAAACATAACCTTTAACTACCTAACAACATGCCTCACAGCTTGACTGATACATTAATGACTAAACACCACAAAGTTCTGCATCACATTTAGGTGTTTATATGGCACAAGCAGAGAGAGAGAGAGAGAAAGAGTGAGAGTGTGTGTGTGTGTGTGTGTGTGTGTGTGTGTGTGTGTGTGTGTGTGTGTGTGTGTGCCTCCACTGTCTGTCAGTCAATTGTGCCGCCATCCAAACACTGGCTGTTCAAGACAACTGGATTTCTAACTTCAAAGCCATGCATATCACTTTGAAGGGCTGCAAATGTATTTCCCTATCCGCATTCTGACCTCTATCCAAAAAGCCCCACCACACACACACATGCACACACACTCCAAAAACAGGCCATTTTCCGTTAGCTTATTGGGGTCGTAATTGACAACTCCTGCCCTTCAAAGCAAAAAGTCACTGGTTGAATTGCTAATGAGCAACAAAATAAATACCCCACCTTCCCCCCCCCCCCCAGCCCCCCCCCCCCCCCCCCCCACACACACACACACACACACACACACACACACACCCCGCCGCCTTCAAAAAACGCAATAGGAGGAGGCATGTGTTTCTGATAAGCAGGGACTTGTGGAGCAGTCTGAGCAACAACCAAAATGTGACAACTTGTGTGTGCGCGCTCTCAAAAAGTGCCATAAAACTTTTTTCCACGTCACAGCAGCGCAGATCGCAGCTGTTTACTCAGAACGTCATTCGCTGGTACCCAGGTGACAGATATTTGTACCCGGTTTCACATGAAAATATAATGGAAGCCGTATGACACAAATCGTGGCACATATTCAAACGACACGCTTCTCCATGCTGACGGGAAGACATTTAGTTGGCAGGAATCCATGAAGACTTTTGACATTATGGCTACTGTGTGTCTCTTTTGGAATCGTGTCATCACTCGTAAGGGATATGGTAAATGAGTATGACAAATAGTTTTCAACTAACCCATTGTGTTGCAGTTGATGACTAACAATTTGTGGGAATGGATCCTACTTGGCTCAACAGATCTCACTACATATGAGGATGATGCAACACTGACATTTAATAAGCAGTAATCATACCAGATCATCCGCACATTTTGAATCTTTGAAACCATGAGATGGCCACACCTGCATCATCGTAGATCAACGATTTAGTTTACAACCTGCAGCAGAAACTAATCATTTTAAGAACTGCAGCTCATGTGTTTAAAACTAAAAACGTGTTGTGCAACTGGCAGCGTTTTTAAGTTCAATTCGAACCTGCAGTCTGCGTGCTGTCTAACGGCCTGAAAGCTGTTGAACCAAACACTCTCATGTTCCCTAAAACATGTGGACAAATACTGAAAAGGCAGCAGCATTGTCTAACTTTAGAACACTTCCTCTATTCTTGTGTAGGCAGGACTGAGCGGTCCATTTCAAGCCATAATGGAAAACATCATTCAGCCCATATGCCATATTTTCCAAAAGGCGTGCATGTTAAAATAAAAAAACCCTGAAGGAAAACGGTGGTTGTTGAGGTTAATAATAATAAAGGGAAGCACGCTTTAAGTAAAGACAATTGACTGTTTGATAAGCTGCGTCCCCTAACTTAGCGTTTCTACGCCTGTTAAGCTTTTTGTTCTTGTGCAGGACAAAATGCAGTTTACACTGATAAATGAAGTTTGCGCGAAGACATGTTTCTCTTTCTCAGCCACATAATGTGCCCGAGTCGCCGATTTTTGAAATCTGAAATTACAACTGAAATGATAAAAAGTTTAAGATCAGTCTGTTTCCTTTTACTATTTCTATCTGATTGGAAACCCGAGGACATTACGTCCCGCCAACCTTCAGCGGTAACCTGACTCCACCACAGGCCTGTCAATCAAACAGACCCCCCCCCCCCCCCCCTCAAAAAAAAAAAAAAAAAAAAAAAAAAAAAGTTTTTGTGGAGGCCTAATGTCTAATTAATGTTGGGATCATTTCAGATGGACCGCCAGAAAACAACTAAGAAGGAGCAACTTTAGCTAACAACACCATAATAACTTTTGGGAAAAAAATGTATTGACTTTGTATTTCATGAGAGAAGTTGAATGGTAGTCTATGTAGCTCGAGGCTTTTAGAAGTCAACCCCTAGTGGCATTCGGTGGTTTACACTCTATGGCACTTCCGTGTCAGCTTCTTTTTTCAGTCCACTTTTATGAACAGTCTATGGTTAAGCAAATAAATCCTCTCTTTAATCCATTCCTTATACTATCGCTCTTATGTTTTTGCTTTTGGAAAAAGTAGAAAAAGAAGATAGCACCCTCAATGCTCCATGACAGCCCCAGCTATTCACACCGGACAATCCCTGTTTGATGGTGCGGTTTAACAAGAATTGTTGTGAAACCATTATCCAAAAGAGGTTTTTTTTTTTTTTTTGCAAGTGAACTTTTAAAATGAAGCAATGTCTTTTTGTGACCTTTAATCCCGGTTCTGGTCCATGGTGGTGGTCATGTGGATATGACCTGTTTAACCAAATAGTGACAGTTTTATTTGATAGATTCGACAGGCCCAAGTGAAGTGAGATAAAGTATTAAAAAAGCATAAATGACATAGAAACAACAACAACAACAACAAAATCATATAGAAATACTTCCTTTGTTTTTTGAATCCCTCAAATCATCTTGGGACCCGTTGGATTGTGTAATCCATAAATTTGGAACCCCTGGGTTCACTGTAGGTGAATATCCCTGTAATTATTTTTTTTTAAATACTGCTCTTTCAACCTTCAAATAGAACATTATGCACACCAATTATTATGCACTTCAATCCCATTTACTGTATTTATATTCCCAACAAATCAGTCATTCACATACTGAGCAACGTCAGGGTCTTGACCCAAACGTTGAGAAACTGCTAAACATTTTTGAAATACATGCCCTAACATGGTAATAATAAATTGTGCTGCTTCCTGTTGGGCCCACCTGAGGAAGTGGAAGAGTTTCCTGACCCCAGATTTAGCAAGAGATCTTCCACTCAGCCTTCTCATGAAATATAAAGCTGATTTGTGTTCATTTTGGCAGGAACACAAGAGCAGTGTTGTTTTACTTACAGCAGTGATGAGGAGACGATCAAATAAGGGCTGAATTTACTCACCACACCAAGTCAGTCATGCAGGAGCCGACCACCACGACATCAAACGCTTCCTCAGTCATGATCTGCTGATCGAGGCATATTTTTTGTTATTTCTACATTCACAACTCTCGACACAAAATATCATTGCGACTCTTTATTTAAATTAGGGCCTATGTGTTAATAATTTAGGAGATTCTGATTTCTCAACATTCATCCAGCCTTTCCTGTAAAATGTGGACATAAACGAGGACATTATCGAAAGCATAGCGGGGGCATTTCAGGCAAAATATGCAAACTAGTTTCTCAACAGCCTCCAAACAAAAATCACTTGATTTTATTTAGCTCCTACATTAGCATGAGCTTGACAGAAACAAGGAAGAAAGTAAAAATAGAGCATTCATCGCTGGCTGAGTTGAACAAATTCCAATCTGACTGAGGGGGGTTGTTGGGTATTTCAATGCTACACCACGTGAATGCACCACAGCCCAGCAAAATCTTTAATTAATTCAATCCTCAGCTTGTATCGGAGCTAATGCTAGTGTGTTAATCTCTTCAAATCTCTTCCTAGGCAGTGGAAGACTTGGAAAGCTTGGCCGCTGGCTGTAGGATGGCTCAATTCTCTCTCCCACATCTCGCAGAATATTGTCTTCCCTCTGCAGGCATGAATAGCTCGCCTCGAACCTTCCACTGCAGGAGACTATTATGAGATCTGCATTGTCTGACCACTTAAAACAGCAGGGAAGTTGGCCACGTCATTCAAATTCTCCCTCGCTTGTTGAATTTGAGCTGAATTATCATGCAGTAGGTGAACAAATTGAGAACAGTATTTGTATGCAATTTATTGTAAAAAAAAAAAAAAAAAGAAAGAAAAAAAGGTGTTTAAACCTTGTTTAAAAAAAAAAAAAGGTGTCACTCGGCTTCAGAAAAAAAACAGTATACGTGCCAAATGAGTGTTAACATGGACATTTTTTGGTACTAACTGAACAATGTATGCTCTAAAATGACAATGTGAGCACTTGCAACAATTTAAATGCAAATCACAGTAGCACACAGCAGGTTCAACAATTTGGACTGAGCTGTAAGCAAAATCCACGAGACATTATTGCTGGACCATTTAAAAAACAAAAAAAACATGATGTAAGAGTATATTTTGCCTATGTCTGATTGAGGAGTTAACACTTAACTGGGGTAATGATGGTTATTAAAATGATATAACCATTTATGTATAAAATTTTGATTGTGTCCAAGCACTTTTTTTTAACAACACCACCACCAAACACAGACAGTTTGTAAAATGCTCTTTTTTTTTATTCTCAGTGTAACCATGTAAGGAAAACTAAATGGTATCTAAATTTTGAACTAAAAAGACCACTCCTCTTATCTCTGAATGAGTTACACCAGTGATGATAACCAACTAAACAGGCTATCTTTCCCGGATACTTTCAGAGTGACTCTGAATCTCCCCTATGAAGGTGGGATTCCCCCAGTTATGAATCAGCCCTTGCATAAAAGGTTTTGATGCATGTGCTGATCATTTCTAACCCTTTGTACTCTTTGGTCACTTTTATTTTCCAAGTTACACGTACACAAGAACCACAGGTTTCATGTGTCCTTTCACATGCTCAGTCAGTTTGCCTCTTCTTTTTTGATGGACTATGTTAGATACATAAAAAAATAAAAAAAAATAAAAAATAAGACGCTGAACAGAAGGTCTATGTTATAGTTAGTTATGTGCAATGTTGAAATATTTGGGCAATCCTATAGATAAAAGTAGGATCAAATTTGGTTAAATGAATAAAATCTTCTCTATTAATAGGAGGGAGGAGATATAACAACATCAATACACAATTTAAAGTAATAATCGGTGCTGATTTTGATCATAAATGTGTAACACTTTCCTCCTGCTGTGCACGTCAAAGAGCAGCATCAGAATTTATTGATCCACTCTCATATCCCAAAATCTGAGATTTCAATTTAACATCGCCTATTACTTTTTCTTTCTTTTTTTTTTTTTTACATAAATACTCAAGTAGCCTATTACAAAATGAAAATAAAAAAACTTATTATGAATAATTCTGTGTTACATATCAATGCATTTAGTTGTAAAATGTACTTTGTACTCTTTTATTACTGCAGGAAGTTATTGTGTACAAACTTGAGCAAGACACTTTATACATAACGTCAGATAAACGTCACGACAATGAAATACTGAACTAACTTTAAAGTGAATGTGTAGCGTAACAATAAGGTGACAAATCATGTGTGTTTATGGCAAATACGACACGATATTTACCGAGAAATCAAATGTGCTCCTGCAGAGTGGACAACTAAACAGCTCCTACCAAGGCACGGTCAAAATGCAGGATGACAGCTGCCTAACGCCGGAGCCGATGCCGGAGCCAACGTTGCCATTAAAACCGGACCGCATGTGCTCACTGGTAGATTAAATTATTCAGGTGGAATTATGTCAAACGGAACGTGATTTATGAGAAATATTCCGCCGAGAAACGCGGCTGCTGGAGCGAAAACAAGCCGTTGTGCCAACAGGCATTATTCCAGACAGCTTTAAACGCGGGGGGCTATCGCGAGGACCCCAAAACAACATGTACCGGAAGCTTTGACAGCGCGAAGTAAACATTGGAGTTAACGCTCAAATTGTCTAACTTCCAGCTCTTTCAGGTACTCTAACACACACCGCGTTGTGTATTTGACTGGACAGCAACGACTGCGTTGCATTCTCGAGCGCGTTCAAACGGTGTGACGCCGATCTGCGGCCACCTGACAACGACTAACGATAACGAGCATTGACTTCCTAATACAAACTGTGGCCTTGTTGTTGTTGTTGTTGATCAATCAAACTGTTGCTATGGTCTCCGCAGACTCCTCGGGGGGTGGACACGATGAACAACATGTCCCCTGAGGTCGCGCTGCACCGGATCTCACCGGAGCTCCGTCCCTTGCTGTGCAGCGTGGTGAGGAACGGACGGGTGGGACTCGATTCCACGAACTGTCTTCGCGTCACGGACCTCAAAACCGGGTGAGAGGTTCTGGTTCTGGTTCTGCTGCACCCGCCGGTTCACCTTCTCGAAGGTCTACTCGAAGCAACGGACACGTGGTCGTACATCCAAAGCATCACACTTTTTTTTTTTATAATTACGTCACGATGGGACCAGTACGAGTTATAGGAAAGTGGTGGTGATGATGTGTGACTCGAGGCTGGTTAAGAACACTTAATCATTGAAATAAATGGGCCAAAACTGCTGATGCATTTTTTGTTTATTTTTTTTTAGACTTCTACAACATGTTAATTCAGCTGTAGTGTGTAAACTGTGCTTTAAATGATCTTATGGGTTAGTTTTAGGTTTTTTTAAATGTGCTGTCTTGTGTTGTTGACTGAAAGCACAATCATTTATATATTTTGTTATTCGCACAAACTAAATTTTGGACCAAAGCCAACAACACTTTCAGAGCTTTCAGAAGTGCGTAGTCGCAGTTACTCACCTAAACATACCAGGTTTTTTTTTTTCCTTTTTCTTTAATAACCTTTCTAAACAACATCAGCATGCATTACATTTTGATGTATGACAAATGAATTGCACAAACGTGTCATGTGAATCAGGTCACATCTTTCCACAGCTTCTTGTTTAAAATACAGCAGCTATGAGTTGTCCCAGTTTCAAGGTCTTATTCATGCACTTTGAGTTCTGTCAGCTGGCAGGATGATGTATAACCGTGAACGTTTAAAAACACATTTATTTGTGGTTAAGACAAAGTCTGATATCGAGTGTCACTCTATATTTTTCCTCATTAAACCACTTTTTTGTTGTTGTAAGAAGTCAAATGTTTGGAAACCGCTGGTTTAATCTACTTTAAAAGCGTATCCACTTTTTCAAATTTCATCTGAAAAGTAACTACAGCTATTAAATACATGTGGTGGAGTAGAAAGTATAATATTTCCCTGTGTTGTGGAGTGGAAGTATAAAGTAGCATCAAATGGAGATACTGAAGTAAAGTACCTCACAATTGTAATTGAATACAGTACCTGAGTAACTGTTGGTGCTTACTTTCAGCTGAAAACTATTAATTTATACTAGTCGTGTGGACAGATCTCTAAATATTGGTGCGCTCCATACAAAACTATCTATATTTTTCTTTTCACATGTTTTGCATTTTCAACAAACATAATTATTCTGATGTTTTTATGAACCCCCCCCATGTTCAGATGTACATCTCTGACCCCTGGTCCTTGCTGCGATCGCTTCAAACTTCACATCCCCTACGCTGGAGAAACTCTGAAATGTAAGTAAACGAGCCGAAGTCCTTTTCGGCACGTTCAGATACGTCCAGTGAGATTAGTCTTCGATGCTGATTAAATAAATAGCCACTAATATTTGTTCATACTTGAGCTGTTAGGTTGTTTTTATTTTTGGCTTTAGACAAAATCCTCATGGGAGAGAAACTCTTTGCAAACATTACTTCAGCTTATTAAGTCACAAAGCAGCAGCAGTTAATAAAGTAATGGGGGTCAGCTAAGGCTCTTCAAAGGCTTCAAATCAGACCTGTCATTTTGCCTCTATGTAGAAATATATTCTTAAATTAGCAGCAAACACAAACCTAAGTGGAACAGTATTGAAGTCTAAACATGCTGATTGCACAGTATAGTCCATTTTAAATTCCATCATTGACACCATTTTGTTGGTTCTTCGTTACTCTAAAATATAAGCACTGACAGAATTTGTATTTGCGGATTACCAGCAGGGCTCAGGTCATTTATTCATCAGAGCACTGGGCCTGCATTTTGAAAACATGGCATTGATTAATTCATTTTCTGTCAGATAAATTGGTTCAAGACAACCTTGAGATGCGATTGTGTCCCACTGTTGGTTCATTTAGAAATGACAGGTGGTTTAAGGTCAACACCAATGGATGTGTGAAATCATATCAATATTGTATTCAAAGCACATAAAGCGTGTTCACACCTGGAATCACGATGCGTATCTGCATGCGTCTTGAGTCCGTACGTGCGATCGGATCTCACTTTTTCCTTCTATGTTGACAAGTCAAAATGACTACCGTGAAAAAGGTCTATATACTAATGAACGTGTGAGCACAAACAAATACAAGGAGACAGGAGTCCAAGCAACAGACATTTCATAAAATGAAACACCTTTGCTCACTGAGCCTCATTTTAACGCAGCGTCAATTAGAAATGTATGATGGAATTCACATTTTGAAACTGGTTTGTAATTCACAACCTGAACCGTCAGACGTAACCTGATCGATTTGGATCAGGCTCCGATTTTTTAATTGAGAGGGTTTGAGAGGGCCGAGCTCTTCGCTGCTGTGGATAAATGAACTGTGCAACTGTGTGTTCACACCTGTACTCTGAGCTGTCTACTTGTGATTGTATCACCAAGAACACATATTAATGTTGAAACAGACCAATAGTCAGAACACATTTTTTATTTTTTTTTAAGTGACCCGAACTATGCTCAGAGGCTAAATGAAGACATTGGACAAATAGCAATGATAGAAAGAGGATAGAAAAAGGGTTACTAATTAAAATACCACGTAAACATTCTGTGTTACTTGGATATATGGTACCGTAGGAATGTTTTGTAGTTGCCGTTTCTAAGCAGCCACAGGAATCCCTTAACTCCAAAAACAAGATGACTGCTTTTCTCTAGATGGTGATGCTTCACTAGTGAAATGATACCAGTAAACATGCTGTTGTTTGTGCCAAATGAGCTTTTACTGGAAAGGTCTCGCACTTCTTAATCAAGTCCCCACATCAGAGATTTTCTTTTCTGAGCATGTCCAATGCACTTGTGATAGTAATCGTGAATTAGATGGGATTTTAACTTGCTCGCACTGGAATTATGGGTGACTCACAAGACCCGTGTCAGGCCTGTGTGCACGCATAAATACAGTTATCAGTTAACATCTGCAATAGTTTGCCAAAATCAAGTTTTGGGAACTGATTAAAAACTGAACTGGTGTAATTGTTAAAAAAGCCTGTAAAAATACATAATTATCCAGGTAACTTCACACACACTCATTTAAATTGCACAACAAGGTCTGACTGCAACCCATGTTCTAACCCATGCAAACCAGATATGTAAGCCACATTAGTGAGGTAGGTTTTTATGGCTGTTGAGTGATTGACAAGTTGTTTGAACAGAGGAGTTTTCCAAGGAAAGCAGTGGCCCTTTAATGTGCAGGTTTCCAAGTTATTGGAGTCCACGTTTGCATTCTAGATTATGTGTATTGTGACATTCAATTTGGTTGTGTATTGAGTTTACTGTAAATGTGGCCCTTGTTGGGGGGGAAACCTGACAGAAAGTTAGAGGAAGTAGACTTTGCTTCTTTTTTTTTTGCGCAATTTGCCAAAGAAATCTGTCCTGGTAGAAGTGGTTGTGACCTATGTCAGGATGTGGTGGTTCGACTCAAGGAATGTGTGGATGTAATGTACAAAGCCCTGAAAGACTTGGCTTTAAATTTGAAGTACTTCTCTCTAATAATTATAGATGAGCAGAAATCAAGGTTTAAAAAAAGAAACAGATTCAGTGTCAGCTTTTTCCTACCGAGCCTCACCCACTTCAAATGCATGCCAGTAAGAAGAGCATAAAACAAAATGCAGAAATGGCTAAACTTGTTTTTACAGACATTTGTGTGTTTTCTTCTTCTGTGTTTCAGTTATAAACAAACACAATGTGCTTAAGCTAAAAAATACATTAACAATTCTAATCTTTCATGTCTTTATTGAACACATTGAATAAACATTTCTGCTGCTGGTGGAAAATGGAAGTGGACTCCTGGTTGGTTGCTCACTTGCGACTCCAGTGAGCGTTTGTTAATATCACACACCTTGGTGTTCACACACTTTTCACACACTTTTTCCAACTTACACTCAGAGAGAAGCTTAAGAGGGGAGATGTAAAACTATATTGAATGAACAAAACAACACAAATGGAAATTAAGAGTGCTAATAAAACACCAAAAACATGAGAAATATGGGATCTAAAGACAAATTGACACTAATTTAAGTTTCTAGTGCTTGTAAGAATATGCTACGTGTACAGCGAAGTGGAATTAAATGTAGGAATGGTAGAAATGCTTGCTCCAACACTTGGAGCAGGGGTTTGTGGGCATATTTTGCCTTCAGAAAATATCTAGTAAATGAGTGATGTTTCTTTAAAATACATGAATAATAACACTAAAACATCTGAAGGTCCCGGTTGACCTTATGTAAAAAATACTACTGTGTGTATTGCAGTATGACCATGAAACCTTGCTTAACCCTTAAGGGAAAGCACCCTATATAGTGCATCCGTCCTATTAAAAGAGGACATTTTAATTTATGGTGACAGGAAAGCAGCAACTTGCAAAAAAATAAACAAAAACAAAAACAAAAGCTAGCTCTGGCATTGTGGCATGACACGCGACATCTCTGCAGCTGCTGTACCAGTCGCTGTACTTTCCTGTGCTTTGGCCTGAGGAAGGAGGTTTGTTTAATCAAGGATGCAGAGCTGCAGGTTGGTCTGTGCCAGTCTACAGACCCTGCCTACTGATAGCGTGCAAAACCAGGGTACATTCTGCACAGAGTCGAGCACTATAATTGCAAGCCCAGCCCTCTTCCACTTCACTACCGTGGCTGGTACTGCTAAACAACAATTTGAGGCCTTTGTTGTTGCACTCATTATGACTTCAATAAAATGTCTGGCTTAAAAAGAAGTAATAGTTGGCACATTATGCAGCGACAAGACGGCACTTTTGAAGCGAGGCTCCTCCATTGCTGTCTCAGGAAGTATGAACAAAGCATCATATAAAAGCCTCTGTTATAACCTGTAACGTTTGCACTTCCCCGACCTCCATTTCCCTCTGGAGCCCTGCCAGTAGTTTTCTGACAAGCTTCCAGTGGTACGTAACAGATTTAAAACACATCCTCTTGTTTCCTCGTTTGACTCTTCTCCACTGGAAAAATACATCCATATGTGTACGTTTCTTCTCTTCTCGCTGTCGCTGGAACAAAAAAAAAAAAGCAGAACAGACCGTCTTGCAGCACACAGATAGAATTGTGTAACATGATATCAGAACATTGTGAACCAACCCAAGTAATGTAGTACGTGATCATGTGCTTGTGTCAGCGAGAGCCACTTCCAGTCTGCAGTTTTTTTTTTTTTTATTCAACATTAATGCAGCAGCGATAGTAATTTTTCACACAATTAAATTGTAATATTTTAGCACTTACCTGTTTCGGTCCAACTAAAACCCAACTTGATTTTTGTGTACTGTTATAAAAATAGCGTAGCAATTATCTTTACAAGACGGGCCTGGTTGCCAGGAGTTGAGTGGCTTCAACGGTAAATGTCAAGTTTGCTCATTACTTGTAGGTGCTTAAATTAAAAGACTCCAGGGCTCAAATGCATTTTATTCACTTAACGCAGCTGCTGAAAAACAATAGCTACCTTTACAAGTCACTTCATGTCAGATTCAGAAGCCTGGCAGGGTGATGTTGAATTGTTTCCCACCACAATTTCTTTTCTCAGCAATGTCCAAAAAGTACTCCCATATCATGAAACTGCACTAAAATAAAGCAAGCTGCTAGAGAGAAATACAGGGATTTGTTGTTATTTGTTGCAAGAAAATACATTTTGAGCCTTATTTACACACAAACTGTTGAAAAAAGGAGATTAAAGTGATATATTGTGGTCATTTTACAGCACATAATGTCTTCACTGGAAAATCACAAGGAACATTTGGGATCTGTGTTATGCTAAGTAATCATTCAAGTCCTAACGAGTTCCCCTCTTTTCTCCCAGGGGATATCATATTCAATGCACAGTATCCAGAATTGCCTCCAGACTTCATTTTTGGAGAAGATGCAGAGTTTCTCCCTGAGCCCTCCGAGCTACCAGTGAGTACTTTACAGTGAATACGCTGTGTGTTTTATTAGACCGCTGTGCTGAACAACAAAACAGATTCATCATGATTTGTCTTTGATCCTTCCGTCTCGTTAAAGCCAGATCTTTCCCATAATACATGGTTCTTACATGTCAGACAGATGCCTGAAAGTGCAGATCAGAACTTCACCGAACCCAGTAACCTGGAGGAGTTTAGGCAGTGCCACATGCACCTTCTGCAATGCTGGGGAAACATTTCCACTGCCAGGTCTCATTCGCACTGAATACATCTGTCGACAATCCAGTTTTTTAATTTAACAAGTGTCAGATAAAACATTTAGATTTAACTTCTTTTTTTTTTCTTTTTTTTTAATCTTTCACTGGCTTAACTCTAACCACATGGACAGAGCTTTGCTTTTTGTATTTATGTTTCCATCTGAATAATACACACTGATATTGGTGACAGTTTGACCTGTAATTCTGTAATCGTTACTTAACAAACCATTAACCTTGTGCATTGTTGACGATGAAAATAATGTCTGTTGGCTGCCGTTGACTCAGAACTGTGTTGGGTTATTAGGCCAAGGTGGAAATTTGCACTCTGCTGAGCACTTTGTAGCTGTTGCAATTTAGCTTCTACCATGTAGTTATCCACTGCTATTTTTGACAGCCTACCATGGAGAAGCTAAATTCCCCTGCTTGTGTCAGAGTCTGGGAGAAGAGAGGGGAGTATTGCTCACCGTCTCATAAATCCAGCTGTGCACATAAGGGGAAGTACCTCTGCTGAGCCAGTGCTTGGCAGCCCATTGCTTTGTTTATTTTCTCACTTATAGTCTTGCTGTGTTTTGCAGTTCGTGCTTTCATAATCCTCCTTCGTCTGTCTCTGCCTGCGACCCTCCGCTCCCACTCCCTCCTTTTTCCTGTAGGTTTTCAGTAAGTACGTCCCCCTCACTATTGGAAAAACTCTGGATTCCAAGTAGTTCCTTTCAAAGTTTCCCGCACATACTCCTGGGGATTTTTGTTATTATCAGCACCGGCTGAATTTAGAGTAATCGTAAAATAAACAAACCAGTCTGCATGCCATTAAAGAGAGATCTGTGCAACAAATAGTTAAAGTGATTTGTATTTTCTTTAAAGTAAAATGAGAAGATTCTGCCAGTTCATGACAAGTGAAAGCATTTTTGTGTACCACTGATTCTTAATAAATCTCAATATGTCTTAATCCACAAGACGTAGAACTCACAAGCTGCATGTTTCTGGCCTTTGTTATCCAGTGGGGGTAAACATTAGGCTAATTTTAGGTCCTCTGTCAGTGGCTGGTTGAATTCTTGATGCCTCAGCAACACATTGCTCTTGTTTACCGCCAGCCAAGGGTATCATTAGCTTCTCTGTTTTGGCTTGTGTTTTTCCCTGCTGTCACCAGGCCTCGACTAGGTTTGTTATCCATGTTTCTGTTTAGACAGAGGAATGTATTGTTGCTGCACAAAAAAAAAAAAAAAAAAGAAGACGGGATTAATAGATGATGCACATGACGCATGATGGTCATGTCGGTTTGGTACAGTACAGTTTCCATTGTATAAATTCTATGAAATCTTTTTTACAAAAAGTTTTTCCTTTCGGTAAATTAGTCTTCCAATGAATCAGGGGTTGAACCAGAGCACGCCATTGTGACAGCAATTACACTGTTGATGGCTATCTGATCAGTGTGAATCACAAGCCAGTGCCAGACTCTGCTAAAGATGTTTTTAGGGAGTAAAACTCCTCTCTGTATCAGACCAACAGAGTGATGAGTCGGTTGGGCAATAAATAGTCTCATGGTTGCTGTCATTTTCCGGCCGCATAATGTACATTTGAGATAAATTGCAGTCTAGTACTGACCCACAGCTCAGGCCAACTGATTATAAACAATTTCTGGAATTCCCCAGCGATTTATTTTTAAGTACATCACATTAATGTTTATTTATCCCAATTAAGATTTTCAGCTCAGCATCCACAGTGGAGACTCAGAGCTGTCAACATTATCAGTTTGGATATGTAATAGCAATTTGCCATAATTACCATAGGTGGAAACCTGCCTGGCAATTATTTCTTAATATAGTGACACTTTTAAATGTAAGAGTAACAAAAAAAAATAAGGAAATGTAGGTATGTAAATAATGTCATTATTAAAACCAAATGTGAATAGTTTTCGCATTATTATTTTGTCTCCCTTTAAAGGAAAAATATTAATCGACCTCACCATAAACCTCGGTTCAAATTCCACCTAACTTTCTGCCTTTAGTTGCCTTGTCACCTTTTAAAAGATGTAGTAACTCGAACATACAGTAAACTACTCAAACTTTAACAATGAAGAAATCCTCAAACCTCCATGATTATTAAGAAAAGTCCTTTCAACATTTAAACCACAATGGGTTGGGGATGAAAGAGACTTAAATACTCCGGCTGGATGATGAGAGGCCACATGTCCCACAAATAAACCTTTTATAGCAGAACAGTTCCATGAGCCATGGAATATGAGCAGAGTCTGCCACAAATTTATCGAGGTTCACTGTTAGGTTCATTGTTGCTAGGGTGCAAGGGTTGACTGGAAAGTGCAAATCTAGGCTAAATGGCATCCAGACCGAGGGCTAATTGGCCACCAAGGCCGCTCCCCACCTCAGAGTGCTTTGGAACTCTCAGTGTAAGGCTTGTTTTTAACTGGCCACTCATGTTAGCCCTCGCACCAGCTTCATGACTCTCATTATTTTAGGGCAGTGGAAAATCATCTGCCAGTATAATGGGTTTATTTTGGGCAGAGTGGGAGCCATTGTTTCTTTTAACATGGACATAAATCTTAAATTGACTAATGTTTGCCCTCATAACGTTAATCAGCACTCACCACTCTGAAATATTTATGAGTTTAACCTAAAGATTTAATTGATGCCACACAGTAGTGGAAAAGCGACTTATCAGAAATGATTTAAATTGTGGTGAACATGTCGAGACTGGAGTTGAAGTTTTAAATAGTATACACCATGCTGCGCTGACTTTACTGTGGGAACTGAAGATGAATGTGAAGCCAAAAACCGACAGAAGTGGCTGTAGGGGCTGACTGAATCTGGAGTGGGCAAGTGTGCATACTGTATATGTACCATTTGTATATAATAGTGGATGTAATCGCCAGGTCTTAAAAGAGAAGCCAAGTGTTTTAAAGTGCAATACCACCAAAGACTACTAGGTGCTGGCTCCAAAAAAAACCTCTGGGTCTTATAGACTCTCGTTCAAAATGCCTCAACTTCTCTCATGAAATACCAACTCAATAGATTTAGTCATTATGGTAGTTAAATTCACTCTTTCTGATCAGTGGTCCAGTTGTCCTTATGACAATATTTCCATATTTAATTTGATATTCAGCCTCAAGGAGAGGTTTGTCTGGTTTGATTGACCCGCCTGGGTCAGGCATAGTGTCCTTGGTTTCTCAGTCAGATCCTCGCCAGACTCAAGGCTTACACACCAATGGTTACATCATGGTGGGTTGTCCATTGATTGGCATAACCAGGTTTCCAATTATTACATATACCTAGCTGAAAGTAATGCCGCCAAATAGAACAGACCTTCAATATGAGGCCCGTTTTGCCCCAAACAAAGTAATTTGTATGACATGTGATCCAACATCATCTGAAGGCAAAAGCATCTGCTCCAAATGGTCTTATTTGAAAGCAAATGGATAATGTGTCTTTAAATTAATTAAATGGTGTTGCATATTTTTTTTCTGCATGAAGGTTAAAGTCCTGTCACACTAACTGTTTGGGGAATTGGCCCTGTAACCTTTGAAAAAAAAGGCACGGTGTCACATCTGGGTAATAATCAGAACAATGAGTGATGGTGCAGATAATAGACTGGTCTGGTGGCGTATTAAAAGACGACACATTAGATAATTAACTCAAACAACAAAACAACACAGTGCATCGGTTTCTTTGTTGGCCAACTGAATGCTTTGACCAGGTATGGTCAGGTTGGGCATAGTGCGAGCACCCCTAAAACGTCTTTGGAAATTTAGACGGCGTTTTTTTGTGGAAATGTGGACATGTGCAATAGAAGGCTATACCATAGACAGACCTTCAAGCCCATGCTTCAGGTTCTTTATTAAAATCTTATTTTAGCTCATGTCAGTTTTAATACCTTTTGCTTATTGCAGGGGAAATACATACAAAAATAACTGATCACTACTTTTATCACCAACGTCCCATCAAACGTTTAGTAGATCTATTTCCTGGCTGTTGTTCATCAGTGACAACAAACTCCAAATGGAGCCGGTACACCAAACCAAGTGATGCACTTTGCCTGGGTGCAGTGGTGCAGAGCCCAATGAGAAAGAGTTCGGAAAGAAATGTGTTCACCAAACTCGGTAACAGAAATACAAGCAGGTCTGGCCACAAGCTGCTGGGAAAAATTACCAGATGAGGAAATGACAAAGACAGAGGCAGGAAGGGAGGGAAGGAGAGCAATACTAGTTAAGTTCTTGACATAGATGGTGTTGCATCACATTGTTCTTTTTTTTCTAACCCAGTACAGTAAATGATTGCAACATAACAACTTGGTATTTTTTAGTTGGAAGGGCTATCCAAAATATGCGAATCTACTGACCAAAGGTGATTGTTTAAGTGTTTGACGTAGAAGTTCTAAATCCCGTACACGTCCTTTCAGCAGCATGTCCGACTGCTATGTGATGCATTCGGCTTGTTTTTGCTTTATTGGTGTGGCCATTTCTTTGAATGCGGTGCCCTGTTCTGTAATCTAAAATCCTCTGCCACCCATTCCTGTCCATGATTTGTTGTACACACTCAGCATACACACCCACACGCACAGTGAGTTATAGGTATTGTAATAATAATCCTGCAACACGAGAAGCCATAAAAGGACTTTCCAAGTTCTCTGTGTTTTGGCCTGGTAAATATAAATCACATGTATCTTTTATCACTGACACTGATTTGAATAAACAGCCAAAAAGCTCAAGTGCACTCGTAGTGACATCAGATGGAGCAGGACAAACCTTTGTAGGACTTTTTTGTGTGTGTTTCACCACTGATACTTCGTTGCGTGTGCAGAGACAACTTTGTAAGGATCTATATGTTTGACCCTTCCAGGTGTCTCATATGTCATTAAACAGACATGTTAAAAAAAGACAAACAAACAAAACAACGTGGGCTTCTCCACTTCACCGTCTGTAAATGCACCCTTAATCTTTTTTTATTGTACCGTGAGATAGGAGTAATTGTGCAGCACATAAGAACAGCTATGTCTAATTGCAGCTCTCTTTTTTACTCCCCTAATATTTGTCTGCCCCTCTGTCCCCTATCTTTGTGTGCACTGTATCATTTTGCTGGTCTCGACTTGTCCAGTGATGCATGCAGGCACTCGACATTTTGGGAGTTCCCCGGCGTTTTTGCATCTTTCTCAGTCTGCGTGTGTCTAAGTCCCAGGGTTAACCTCGATAGCCTCTCAACACACAACCTCAACATGTTTTCACTTATCTGTGCTGCAGCACTCTGCTGTGAGGCGCAGAGGCAGGCTCTGTCTAGTTTCACTGGAAATTCCAGAAATTGTGTTTATTGCAACGTGAGGATTTGTTGTTTGGATCAGTTCAGCCATTAATTAGCAAAGTTTGCTGCATTTGTGTCAATCAACTGAGCAAGTTGTAGGTTTGGATTGTACAACATGACAGAAAAATTACCATATTTGAGATGACTAAATAGCCTGTTCTAGCTGATCCAACCAGTAAATATACCTTTACAGTTTATATCTGTCCCCTTAGCTTCAATTGTAATTATATAAGATTGGCTAATAATAGTGTTAGCCGCCCCTCAATTAACCCAGTCTATTGACTGAATACATATTTCTTATTTACAGTCACCAATATACTTCGCTTTTGATAAACCTTATGTTGTATTCTTGGGATCCAAAATGAATACAGCCATATTGTCTGAGAAACCAGTACTTAAACTCATTTTTTTTTTTTGCTCTCAGTTGGTAAAATATGTAATTTTGAATATGATCATCTCACTGGTGTGCTACTGTTGTTTCTCCCCTTTAATTTAGCGCAAGGTTTTCTGTTTACAGGGAGGGCCTGACACAGATTCAGTATTGCCTGGGTGATGTGTAGAATTTAGGTTGTGGATCTGCAAGTGTGGTGACGCTCTATATTGTTCTAATTGTAAAAAAAATATATATATATATATATAATGAAAAGACAAAAATCTACAATGAATTGATCCCCTGCACTAACAAGTCCTAAAACTATTAAAGAGACGCGAATAAGCCACCCTGGTGGAATGGGTGACATGTTCCTTCGTGAACAGGGCTAATGAGGATTACATTCTACAGAAACATATGTTAATCTGCCACTGAAAATAGTCCCCATGTTTCTTTGGAGCAGCAGTGCCCAGCTGTCTCAGAAAGTTGTGGGAAATTACTAAGCCTTTCAAAAAAAAATAAAATTGGAAGTATACACTATGTGTGACCCATTTTTATAAATTTACATACTTGGTAGTAACCAGTGAGAAAGTATTATTGGTCTTTTCATTGGATTTGTTGAAACAAATCAGAGACATATATGCCAGCATTATCCTTAATGCTTTCAACAGTCAGTCTAATTAGACAGTAATTTGTTGTCTTAGATTAAATTTTTTTGCTTTGGATTCATGGTAATACGTGTTTAATTTTTTTTTTTTATTTTTTTTTTTATTTTTTTTTTTTTTAAATGAAGACTCCTCAGAGAGCTCGTGGTCTTGCACAATGAGGCATTGTTTGTAATTTAGATATCAGGACAACTCCCACTAAAATTCAGTCTAAAGCTAATCTAAGCGTTGTCCCATCGAGGAAAAGGAAACATTCCCAGGTTCACGCTACCTTCTGGTAATCCTGAATGCCAAGCAGTGAAGGCTTCATATCTGCTGCTCCAGCTCGTCCCCTGTTACTGTTCTAACAATGGACCTCAGACGGCTTATAAAGCAAGATTATGTCAACCTGGGCATAATGTACCAACTGTTGCTCTCACTTCCTTCCTGCTTTTGGGAATAATGCGTTCCAGCTTTTATTGGAGTTTATTATTGGCAGTGCTCACTGACAGGTCTGGGAATGCTTTTAGTGGACAGGGTATTGTTTGCTACCAGGAATGGCTGATGGGAAGGGGTCTGGCATTTCCTAAAACACCAGCCGATTTAGGGAGAAAACAAGAGAAGATGTGCCAAGACTAAGATGGGACAATGTTACGAGCCCCCACGGGGGATTGGTACCGGGCTAAAGCAGTGTCAGAACCACAAGGTAGTCAGAAAAGTGCCGTTTCTGTCAACAAGTTGTGCTGTGTTGGACACAAACTGCAGAAATCCCAGTTAAAAAAAACCACTAGGCTAAGAATGCCAAGTGTCTTAAACACATGACAAGAGCAATTTAGCATGATCTTACACTTGGCACTCTCCGGGGGCGAAACAGGGTGTGAGCCCACACTTGAATTAGAGACTAACAGAGATTAATTTAATACTTGGGAGTTTTTTAATGCCTCACACTTTCAAGTCTACAGCGAATTATTGGATCAGGTTGCCAGCATCTATAAAAATCACATTTAAGACGTAAAAACAAATATCTTCTCTTGGCCTATATAATTATCTTGCATTTTCAGATGCCAGTCCCTCTCTCATTGGCCTAAGATAAATATTGGATCGAAGATGGTACAGACGGATGGCACAGGAAGACATAATTCTGTCAACTTGGGTCTATTCAGTGTGAAGATGCCCAATTTAGGTGTACATTTTGTCCTTAAAGGAAAACACTGTTTTTGTGGAGTTCTTTCCTTATGCTCAACATATTTACAATACGGGAGGCTCACTTCAAATCGTAGCTGTCCCGTGACATGTTGAAAATACCTTTATTAGTTTGATGCAGTAATTCACGTGAATTGTATTCTGTCAGGTTACAGAAGACCACCACATACTGTAGGTTGTTTTTCATCTTGCTGTGATTGTGGAGATGGCAGTCGTGACACTTTCAGACTGCAGCTGCACGTGTGACACAGATCTACTCAATGCGAGTACGATCCATGTGAGCCGTCGCAGCCACCACTCCAAACGCCTCCGCTGATTGCAATATAAATGCAACACTAACTGCCTTTCTTTAGACGGCTACAGTTTTCCCCAGATGCATTAAGACTTTATGACGGCTCAACTTTTTTAACCTGCTGTAATAGATCAACTGTGGTGAATTAACTCAACACCTAGAAGGCAAATGAAATGAATGGACTTTAACGCAGGCGTAATAGTTACGATAACACCACTTTTCCCATCAACCCTGTCACATCTGATGTTGCTGTATTTTTTATGATCATCATCAGTGCTTGCTGACTGCAAATGAGGAGTTATTTTTGCTGATAAAGCAAAAAAAAAAAAAATATATATATTTTTGAGTACTTTTAGTGTGAAGAATTCTTAGGAATTTAGCAAATTTGCTAACTCTTGCAAATACTGCAGCAATTGGTTGAATCTGCATTAATTATTGTAATTGCAAAATCGCTCTTCCCTGGAAGGACTGACGAGTTAGCAAAACTTGCTGTATGGTGTCATAGTGTCATATTGCTAACCATTTCCAGCTTCATGTCACTCTGCTCAGCTACGTGATGAGATTATAAATGTGAACAGCAGCAGCCGGTGGTTTACAGGCTGGTAAGGTCGAGGTCACCGACCCTGCTTTGGACAATTCAAGGTACACAGCAATTGTGTTTCCAGGCAGCAGTGATAGCAGCGTCCAGTCAGTGTCTAAAGGTGCCTTTACTGTTGTTCATAACTGATGATAGTTTTCGAAACAAATATCTTTAAAATGCAAAAGGCCAAGTTGGCAGAACAACTGTGTTTTGATCAAACTTTAATATATTTTTCATCATGTATGGCTTACAGGTCTGTTCTAACTCAGCATCTCATGTTTCTTTTGGTACTATTTTCCCTTCTTTACTTTCAAGAACTAACTGTTCTCCTCATTTGTATTCACACTCTGCCAGTCGATCTGATTTAAAAAATAAGTAATTTGAGTAAATTCATCAATAGGAAAAGAGAAGTAGCATTTTCTTTTAAAAAGAGTAGTGTTCTATCATATTTATGTCTGTGCTATTTTGACTGTGTTTTAAGCGTAGACTTAGACACACTGCTACATGAATACCCAAAATAATAAATCCTAATGCTAATCCAATATATTTTTAATATGCAGTTTTTAACATTGATGTGGAATCAAATCCTAATATCTTAGAGTAATACGATTATAAATTGCTCCCCTTACAGATATGCAGTCTTTTTAAAAAAGAAGGTATCAGTTGTTTATTTATTAGAGGTGACGGGTTTTATCATTAGCCAAGGTTAGGCTTAATCATTTGACACAGGTTTAGCCAGTGTGTTGTGACAAAATAATTGGATTAGAAGGTCCAGATAGAACCAGGGACTATTGTTTAGAGCTTCGATATGTACCCCCTGTGGAGAAAGCCCGAAGAAAGATGTTCCTTCCATATAGACGGATCTAGAGGGCATGTACATGGATTTTTTTTTTTTTTTTTTTTTTTTTTTTTTACTTCATTTCATCAAATGTTAAATCTCAGGTTTCAAATAGCCTAGATTGTGACTGTTGCATCTTTTGTTTTGTTTCCATGTATCAAATCTGTACATTTTCCGCAGGGCTTATCCTATTCATGAAAAAAAAAACAACAACAACAAAAAAAGGCACATAGATTTGTTTTGGCACACACAGCCTTCAGCAGAGCGTGTAAAATCAATTCAGGGAAGAGTCTGTACAGACTCACATGTCTACACACAACCGCACACACATTGCAACACATGAACATTGCTTTTTGGCTCAGTGCTTTTCATTCTCTCTCCCTCTATGTTCGACCGATGTTTTTCTGCCGCATTCAAGCACTACCTTGTTAACTCAAAGTCAGAACATTCAGTACAATACAAGAGAGACTAGTGCACTGCCCCGTTGTTGGCCACAACTGTGAATTTTTAGCCATCCTAGCGGCATGGCTGGAGGGCAACGCTGCATGTTTGGTCGGTCAGATCGTCGGTTGGTTGGACAATCAGTCCAAAACTTTGACTCAGACCAAAATATCTCAACGGCTCCACATTGATTTGGTCGTCTTTTCCTTCAGTGCCACCAGCAGGGTGAGATGTCTTGACAACCATTAAATGGATTGCAATAACATATTGTTCACATATTCAGAGTCGGATGGATCTGAACTTTTAAATGCATATAACATTTTTTGTCAAATTTTCGCAGAACAGATACAAGTCACAGGGGACCAAATCTGGTGAATTGGGGAGGTGGGAAGCGACGATTGTGTTGTTGAGGGCAAGAAAAACATGTTTACAATGCGCTGTGAGCTGTCGTGTGGGAGAACCAGAATCATCGCACCACAGTTCAGGTTGGTTACACCAAATGCTTTCCCTCAGATGCATCAGATCATTACAGTTAAACTTGGTGTTAACAGTCTGACCCTGTGGAACAAATCCTGCGAATTTAAAACTCCACCTGGTTTCACTCCTGACCTGATACGGCTAGTTTGTTTTTTGACGGTGAGGTTTTGCCCTTCTGAAATGCAAACGACGCTCAGAACATCTCGCCCAGGTCATTGCTTCATTGCCTTAGATTTTCCCGAAGCATTTCAAGAGTTTCTGTTTCCGACTTCCTAAGTTTGACAAAAAATGTAATGTTTGCTCTCAGCTCTAGTCTATTGTGAAATTGCAAAACCGCACACAAAACACTTTTAACACAGGTGCTGATGTCGCTGCACCCAATTCTCGCGCAGCAGAGTGTTCTGATTTGCCCTTATAGTTAGAATACACGGGGGGAAAGATCTGGGATCACAATATAATCATAGCACAAACTCAGTGTAGGCTCTAATTAACCAGCTAGTTCAGGCCAAAGATTTACGAGGAGATGATTTGAAACTTCTAACCACACAGTTTGCCAATCTGCAACATTCTGAAACCTTCCAGTTTCCATCAAAATAAAGTAGACAGTACGACATCACTATAGCAAACTGCTCGCTTTTCAGGCTTTCTCATTGCTGGATTTACATTTTTGCATCTTAAAACATGAACGGAGATAGTGATAGTGAATCATTTGCAACAGTTGCAGTTTCAGTGGTGACAAAACTAAACAACCTAAAAGAAATGAGATGTGTGAGAATTATCGAGCCGCCCATTGCTGCTTTAACAGAATACCCAGGTGGCTTATGCAAATTGATGCTGAGACGGGAGAACTCCACTGTTTTGTCAATTTCTCCCATATTTTTCCAGAGCAGTTCTGGCATTTAGAGGAGTTGGTGTTTACTCTAATGAGAAGGAAACAAATAAATGTTTTCCTGCCTTATGTTCTGAAACTCAGACTTCAACTTAACGCTATCAGCTGGCTTAAAGTGGAGGTGAAACGGACCAGTGAACGCTGCCGCAACGTCTGCTCTCATCTTGGGTTTGAACTAGGCTTTCAAACTATAAGTACGGAAATGCATACTTCCCAGAGGAAACATGTTACTAGCTTTGTTGATCTACTGACATTTCTTCTGGCGGCATGGCTTTGACATTTGTGGAGTTGAGTGAGATGTCCTGACAACTACTTGATGGATGGATGTGACATTTGAAGCAGACATTTATGTTCATCAATTATGAACTGTAATAGGTTTTGGTTAACATTCAACATTCCTTTCTGGGACAACATTAAAAAAAAAAGAAAATCGTAATTTTAATGATTTTGAGAAAAAAGCTGCAAAACGAATGCCATTCTCAGCCCTGTGTCTAAATACAGTTTCACAGAGCAGCCAGCATAACTTGTTAAATAGTATACATATCAGAGCCTTTTTGGGTTTTTTTTTATACTGGGAGAAGGCAGTCAAACTCTTTCAAAGGAACTGCTTCACCTGGGAGCCGCCCAATTCAAGCTCAGCCCTTCTGTCATTGGCTAATGAAGCCGTTGGAGCAGTTGAGGTTAAGCCTTATGCTTGAGGACACCTTAACTGTAATTACTGAGGGAGTGTTTCTCCATACCAGAGTCTTTCTTGTTCCCATGCTTTTTGTCTGTGCAGCTCGGTTGTACTCCAGCTCACTTAACTTCACTTATTTCATCATCAAGGTTCAGTTTAGTTCACCGTTTGATTTTTACCAATCAGTGGCAGCAAAACTGCAGTCTCAATCCAGTTTTCATTGGCCTTGACCTAGTTGTCTGAGCTCTTTTCTTTTTTTTCTTCTTCTTCCCCTTCTCCCACCTCTGATCCCTCCTCCCTGCCTCTCGTCCTCCTCAGTGGAGTTTCGCTGATATTCTGTGTCACAGTCCTGACACAGCACTTCCTCAGTCTCTCCTCAGTTTCAGCTCGCTCCTGCCCCGGGGCACCGACTGCCTCTTTTGGACAATGCCCATCCTTGTTTGCATCTCCCCCTCATTTCGGGATTCCCGGCATTGCTGGTAACCACTGGTGGATCAGGATGATGAGGTCACTGTCTCTGTTTAGCCTGCCCTTGCCACCCCCACCCACCCACCCACTCTCCGTGATGGTGGTGGGGGGGCTGCTCAGAAACAATGGAAGCTTTCTCCATTGGGCTGATACGGGCTGGCAGAGAGACAGACAGACAGACAGCTGAGGAGACAAGCTAATGCAAGTCCACGACATCCTGCTTTTGACACCTTAATCGGTATTAATGGCTACAGCCACCCACTCACTGCGCACTGAAATGGCTCTCTATTGCAATTTGCTCATCATTTAGGTTGACCTGTATTTAATTGGCTTGAGTGCTACAGTAAAGCAGGGAATTTACACATTCATTTTGGCACTGCAGTTATGTCATCCGGTTACATGGCTTGTTGTTTGTCTTATCGGTTTGAGTGTGCCAGAAGTATTTCACTTTCAGATTGAGCTGGGGAAAGGGATCAATTTCACTTTTCTGGACTGCAGAGAGAGCTGCATCTTCCCCGAGCCTGGACACCTATTCATCCGTTTTACCACATCATCCTCTTCACATCAGATATGTCAGGGAGAAAAAGTTTCCCTTCTTGCAAATTTCATCTTACCCTTTCCAGAAAGACGTGCGTCAAATCACATCAGTGGGAAAATCTGTGAAAACTAGAACTAAGTAATGTCTTTTTTTTTTTCCTTCGTTTCAATATCTTTAAGTGAACAAGCACCGTCGTTTCAACTTGCAAACAGTGCAGTAAACTCATTAGACGGGTACTTCTCCATTATAAATTATCACCAGTCATCCATTCGTCTTGATGAGAACTGACCTGTTTTTTGCAAATAATTTTTGCAGTGTTGTTCACATTAATTTAAAGTGTTTTATCCCTTGTGCATCAATGGACAGGTTCCCCTTAAGAGAGGAAAAGGTCAAATGAGAGCAGTCGGTCATGTTTGGTTGGTTATGCTCACTCATACGTGACCAATGGTTGTAGCTGTGTGCTGTAAATTTGCATATTAGGCATTTTGCCTCATTCGAAGGGTCACGTGCTGTTTGTGATTTGGTGAAAGGCAGACACAGTGTGCACCCTGGAGCTTTTAGGCATGCAAAGTAAACTAATTGATCAACTGAAATACTTATAGTTATTATCAGCTTTGACGAATTTTAGCACCGTAATCAAATCCTATGAAAATTGCATTATTGCATAGGTATGACATGTTTGTTATGTCAGTCAGTGTGTCAGAAAGGGTTCAGGAAAGTGGCAGATATCAGAGTTCAGACTCAGTACTTTTCCATATCAATTTAACTCACCGTGTGGCTGCAGGACATCCTCTAGCCCAACCCTTTCCGTCTCATCTTGTAATGGGAAGTACCGTTTGTCAAAATTAGACATTCATTGACTTTGTTTTTCCTTTCTAGGACAAATGTTTTTTTCCATTACTACATTCTTCCCAACTGCTACTAATAATAGATGGTAGAGTTTCCGTGATGTCACACATAGGTGTCCTAAAGAATGGTTTTTGAAGCTCAGTGTAGGCGGCTCTGACCGTCGCCATCTTGGCAGTGCCGGACTCCGCCTTTCTCCCGGCTAAAATCAAAACTGGGCGTGGAGGTGGTGTGTTGGTGAAGCTGAGGCAGGTCGAATGAAGCCTGATTGTTGAAACCAATGCCGTGGAGGCTCTTTTGCTGTATGGCTCTGGCTGACACATGCAGGCAGCTGGTCAACTGTGATGGTACCCACCTGTCACTCAAAGCAGCCCTAACCTTAATTACGCGTATCTTAAAGCTTTATTAAAGTTTAAATGGATAAGTTATATAACCCCCCTCCCCCTCCTTTATACAATTGTCATGAATGGGGAAACTAGTAATATGGACCAAAACCATTTTTCGTACCAGACTGTAAACATGTTTATTTCTGCTGTAAAGGTGGGCATTTTAACACGGGGGGTCTTTGGGGAATGACTCACTTTTCGAGGCAGCCTCAAGTGGCCATTCGTGGAACTGCAGGTTTTTGGCACTTTTGGATTAGCTCCAACCCACTTCATGCTAATAGTACTATTTTATGCCATCTGTACCACTACTTTTAATTAGTTTATCACATTTTCCTCATCTGAACACATTATTTCAGTTAGTTCGGCAGTGTTTAATGCAACACCCCCCCCCCCCCACCCACCCACCCACCCCCTATTGATGCACTTAGGCTCCAAGGTCAGACTTCCACTCGCTCCATATATATTTTTTCTTCATTTAGAGAAATATGAGAACTCAAAGGTTTTAGCTGAGTTACCCGTGAAGGCCTTATTTGTTTCCCAAATCAGTTTAGAGTGGCGTAGATACCATAAGAGGCAGCTAATCCTCTCAGTTCAAAACTGTATAATATTGTTTGGATCTTGCATGCTAACAGGTTGAACCTTCAAACAAACCATGGCATGTCTTCTGTCTGTCCTTATGCCTTATTCCTGTTGTCCACCTCAGCACCTGGTCCACTGGGATGCCGGGAACCCCGAATGTTTGCTGCAGCTGGTGAAGGAGCTCATCCAGCAGTACCATCACTACCAGTGCCAGCGTCTACGGGAGAGCTCCCGACTGCTGTTTGAGTACGACAGCCTGCTGGAAGATCCCAACTACGGCCGCAACATGGAGATTTATGCCGGACGCAAGAACACCTGGGTAAGGACCTGTTCAGGGACTTTACAACTACGTTTACTTTACAATTACAAAATACCCAAAGGAAACGTGTTATTCATGTAGCCTGCCATACAGAGCTGGTTGTCCAACCTTAATGTTTTAGGATACTGCGTGAGATCAAGTCTCAAAAGTGTCAAACATTTGGTCATATTCTTCGTCTTGTTTACATATTATTTGATAAGACATTCCACTATATACGAAACTCTAGAAACATTTCAAACGTTACAATATGCATTTCATTTTGGCAAAATTTCTTATCAAATGTGACGTGTTGAGCAGTTTGGGATAATCTTTCAAAAGAAAAAAAAAAAAGAGTTGAATCACACGTAAATTCTAAACTTATCGTTTTGGTGTTGGTATCAAGTCTCAGGTGTGCATTTAAAATATGGCTCATGATCATGATTTGGTCTGAAGCCCATCTTTCAAAGTTGCACGGCACAGTGATGTGCACAGAGCAGCAATAACCTTCCTATGTACGTATTGCAAGTTAATTACAAATGTGAACGCACCAGTAGTCACAAAAACGTGTCTAAATTATGTGCTGACGTTGATCAAGCAACGTTACTTGAATACTTACACGCAAAAGTTAGTTTCTTTCCTTCTCTGTGCACATCAACCATGCAACAGGAACTTTTGGAAGCAGCCTCGTACATCATCATCAAGTCTTTTGTTTCTAAAATGTCCTGTATTTTGTACACGTTCTGAAGTTCTTTACTTCTGTGTCTAATTTCTCCAGACGGGAGAGTTTTCAGCTCGTTTCCTTCTCAAACTCCCCGTGGACTTCAGCAACATCCCTATCTATCTCCTAAAGGTAATGAAACACCAGCCCCATAGTCACACATCCAATATCAGCAATTCAGACCTGCAGATAGTGCTGCAGACTCAATGCACAGCAGAGTAGCCATGAAATGAGCTTCCTTCCGATATTATGAGGTCATGAGTGTTTATATGTTTACATGTATGTGTGTCCGTGTGTTTTTAATATGTGCTGGGATAACAGTAGGATTTATTTAAATGAACTGCAACGTAGCTGTGTGTCTGTGTGTGTGTGTGTGTGTGTGTGTGTGTGTGTGTGTGTGTGTGTGTGTGTGTGTGTGTGTGTGTGTGTGTGCACGCACGCAGGCAGACTCCAGTCTTGGGGGCTGTGAGTTGACTAATCAGCAAGCCGTCACTGTCGATCTGCTCTGAGCCGCGTGGTGTCTGGAGGCAGCTTAGCCTGAGCATACACACGCACGCATGCACGCACGCACGCACACACACACACACACACACACACACACACACACACACACACACACACACACACACACACACACACATTCTCTCTCTGTGTCTCTCTCTCTTTCTCTCTCTCTCTCTCTCTCTGTCCTAGGCGATCAGTGATTGCCTTTACCCCTCCCTCACTCTCTCACTCATCTCCAGTTCTCTTTTCACTCTCTGTCACACACACACACACACACACACACACACACACACACACACCCCGTCCTATAGCAGCCTGCATGCTGGAGGCTGTGGCTTTTTGGCCTTTTCCAGCCTGGCCTCTGTTTGTGAGGGGAAATGATGGTAAACATAAGGGAAACAGCAGCCATCGTCAGCCTTTTGTCCCCACTGTCTGTCAGACCTGGAGCCCTTACACTCGTCTCTCTTTGCAGGCTTCGAGTGGACTCATCCAAAGCCTAAAGTCATATTTCACATCCACATAGCCAGTCATGGTGGAATTTTTATTGAATTTCTTTAATATCATTTCTCCCCTGAGTGTCCTCAGGCAGGAAAGTTTCTAGACTCAGCCCTGAAATGAGCACTATTGGTGACATTTTTTTTTCAAGTTTTTCCACTGAGTGGTGGGAGCCGTGTCGCCAGTGAAACAATATTGTCAAAGAGCTCTCTGTAATATTTGGTGATTTTATTATAGACGAAATCTTGGATGTGGATGAACATTGCTGTCACCCTAATCATATCATTTGCTTTGCTTCGTATGTGCACACACGCACATGCACTCACAGTATTATGCTGTATTTGGCAGCTGGGGTATACATAGTATCACCAAGGGAGCGCTTGAAGACTAAGGAAAGAGTATCGACTCGCAGAGAGGAAAGTAATGAACATCAGCCCACACCTTGTCCACCTACGCATTACAGAGGAACAGGATAATGCAGCACATGGGCTGGACTCGAAGAACATCAATGTACTGTGCGCTAAACCGATGACCTGAATTCTCAGTTTGACAGTTGTTGTGCAATTAGTTCTGTCACTGTGTTTTTTTTCATGCATTGCGCATTTCTGCAGTGCGAGTAATTCCATACTGTTTCTAGAGCTATTGAAGTGCAATGAATTCATTCCTACAGTAGTTTCTGACTGAGCAGACAAATATAGCCGATACTGTAGACTCCCTATATAAAGAAGCATTGGAACCACAAGTTTGTGAAATTAAAGATGATTTCTACACATTTCTTTGCATATATATGCTACACACATCCATTGCCTTACCAGTCATCCTTAGCTTGAGGGTCAATGATGAAACCAAGGGAGAATTATTCTATTTCAGTTGGTTAAGCTGGATGTATGCTGAAGTGGAAGTAGTGCCCTCAAAGGCTGCAGACACCTGACATAGTAGTATGATTAAGAAAATGCTCGACAGTCAGTTTGTTTTTGATTTCCAGATCCGGCTGTTTTTTTATCTGTGCTGTCGGTCTGCATCCAGTGACAAAATACGTCTTCCCGCAGCCGAGAGGGAAATATTCAGATGTCTTTCCTTTTGTCACACCAGGAGTCTAAAATCTGAAGAGCTACCGTTTAAAATAACAATGAAAAGCAACAAGTCATCTCATGTGACAAGCGGGAACCAGAGAATGTTTTTGGATATTTTTTTTTTTCACCATTTCTGCTTTCAAAGTGATTCAGTTGATTCATGGATTATTACAAGTGTCCATAAGAGGTGTTGGACACTTAAGTCAATCTTAAAAATGTTTGCATTTCATTGCGTTACTTGTAAAAATGTCAACAAAAATGACATTTCTCTTAAAGAGAGGGCGCTTTAATCACAAAGGATAAAACCTGCTGAAGGTTTCCTCCATGTTTCAGACAGCAAAGATCTCCATTCATCCACAGCAGAGCATCGAGGAGCGGACATTAGAGCACCTACTGGATTGAGGTTGGGACTCTGGGAGGACCATCCTGATTTTCTCCTTGTCTTTCGTAGGGCAGCAACATGCTGCTTGAATAATTGTTTTGGCTGATGTTTCAGGAAGTTTGCATCCAAAATTACTTTATTCACAATTCCATTAATAGATTTATGTTCACTTACAACACTGTAGGAAAAACAGTTTTAGACTCCAACATTCACACCTCCATGCTTTACCGTACCCTCAGTGCAGTCTGGTTAGAGTTCTTCCTTTACCTTTGGGATGAATTTGGTTTCATCTGAAAATAACACATCTCCAAAGGTTTGTCAAAAAATATGTATCCTCTGATCTCTGAAATGACTCTTGGTGCTGATTTGTGAGTGCTTTAATGAATATTATTCATAATTGCAAGGTCCAATCTGCTTCTCTCCTTCTGGGTGTCCCTGTGCATTTTGAACTTTTGAACTTTTTGATCCAAATGTGGAGGATGAGCATGTATCGCTGATCTGACAAATGAAGGCTTTTTATGTGCAAATGAATGATGCTTGACCTTTTCTTTGAGCTCACTTCACTTGGCTTTGCCATTTTTGCAGTTGCTTTTAACTAACCAGTTCTAACTTTTTTTTTTATAGTAATGCATGAAGTCAATTACCCTCAAGTTCACACAAGTGCCCATTGCAGAGTAACCAAAGATGAAGTTCATCACATGAATAATGGATTGATACGTTCTACTAAGTTTGATAGATTTGTTTGATAGATTTGGGTTCTAGCCAAAAAGGAAGGTCTCAAAAATTAAACCTAGCTCAGTTTTTGCAATGCCACATTATCTAGCCAGTCACTGCCCTGGCTATTGATAACTTGCTTTGTAACCTGCAGAATGATTTCTGCTGTTGATCTGGTATTTCTCACAGTCTCAGATACGGTGCTTGCCACTGTGTGCTGACTCACTTTGCAGTGTTAAGCATTCAGAGCCATGTACCTGTTGCAAAAACTGGACTTCCTCGATAGATGCTGTGTTTCATTGTCCCCCTGAAGCAACTTGCCCTCACCAACTCAGTCCCTTTTGCATTCTTTTCACACAGGGCTGTTTTGATCTCAACACCCACTAAGCCTTCAAGATGAGTTAGAACCTATTTAATAGGAGGGCTTTAAAAAAAAAAAAAAAAAGTCAGCACTTCAAAAGTCAAAAAGGTGATGCTTTTCAGACACAATATAAGCCATCAGCCAGGTGCTGTAGGTAGAGGTCAGACTGTTGACCTTGATTTGAATCAACCTCTCCGTCAAATCCACGGATGTCCTTGCTTGAGGAGGGAGGGTTTGGCAGTGAAGCGGAAATCTGTTCAGACATGGGCTAGTCTGCACTGCTAGTGAATGCCGAGATGTTGCTGGTGGGCACAGAGCTGTGGAGGACGACTGTTACCTGGAGCGAGGCATCCGCGTGGTCTGAGCTCACCACAGTGGACATGTTTACCTTCCTGCATGGACTGGCCAGCCTCGGGGAGAGGGGAGGAATGCTGGTTTATTTATTTCTTTCATTATTTTAAAGGGGGCAGCCAGTCACAGTCAAAATGAAAGTGTGGGAAGGACACTGAGAGCGCAGATGAAGGAAAGTGAAAGGCACACGGATGGATGTTGGCAGTTTTCTTTCCCTTTAAAAGGCCATGTGGTCGTCTTGGACAATGTTTGAGTGTCTCATTCTTTGATCTTACCTTGACCTCTTGCTTGTCACCCATTTGAAGATGCCTTTATTCACACCCTTTAATTAAGCGCGGGGCCTTTCGACCTGTCACTGCATAGCATAATTGGTTCGGTTTTGTAGCCTGGTTACAGTACAATGTGTTACAACTAAACACGTCTGTTTTTATAACCGAGCATATTTTTCCTCTAATTGGAGCCGTGACCTTTTCTTTAAATGATGCTCCTTTTGCTGTCTGTCTGTCCATCTTTGCTTATAGACTACATATATGTGCAACGGCGGCTTGCCTCCAACTGTCCACACTGATCAGTGTGGAGTGACGCCACATTCGTGACTGAGCCCTCTGCTCTCGCTTCACTTGAGCTTTGTTTTCCCCACAAGCACTGACCCATGTCACCAGCTCCAAAGTGACTGCAGTGTGTGTGTGTGTGTGTGTGTGTGTGTGTGTGTGTGTGTGTGAGAGAGAGAGAGAGAGAGAGAGAGAGAGAGAGAGAGAGAGAGAGAGAGAGAGATGGATGTGTGGTCGGGGTCCTCCAGCAGCTGTCATTGATCTAAAAGGTTGTTTCAGTTGACACAAGTCTTGTGAATTAACAGATATCTGCTATGTGTGCATTAAAAGATCACTTCAATGCACAGTTATATCAGACCTCCTGATAAAATCACTGCCATTTCATACTACAGCCGGACCACTGACATGAACATGAGATGTTACCTCATTTCAGATGCATCAGTGTCAGCTTATCGGTCGACCAATACATATTTAAAGCACAGAAGGTACAATTCTGCTTTCAGCCAGGAAATAGACCAGCACGCAGCTTCTTCACTTTATTACATAAAAATATGAGATGCCAGCTGCCCGGTCTATCCAGCAATGCACAAAAGTCAGTGCCTGCGTACAATTTAACATGTTTTACGATGCTGCCCAATCAACTCCACACATTGTTTTTATTTTTTAACGTCATTTTAAATCTCACAATTGATATGAGATTGAGTTATGTCCTACTATCACTATCTTATTACGGTAATAAAGGAGGGAGGTCTGCCTCCATGTCTGCAGCTAGGTATTCTTGGCTGGCAGCCTACAATGTTCCAGCACCTTAAATTGTTTAAACGCGTGTAGTACATACCAGGCAGGAATACATAGTGTTTCCGAGTGTGTAAGATACCTCCACTTGCTTCCAGTATTTATGCTAAACTGACCAGCTGTGAGCAGTAGACAAATATAAGCGTGGTAACAACCTTATCAAGGGGAATAAGCATGTTTCCCAAAATGTTGCACTACTACTTTGAGGCCAAATTTGTATTTGTACACTCTGGACCTTTTTTTGTCCCCGGCCTTCTCAATGCAAAGCAACCAGCACTCCCCTCCCCGAGTTTACTTCCTGCAAAACTGACCTGAGGTGGGGTTGCATTGAGCCCTGAGCGTCCCCGTATCCTCGTTTTGTCTGTACAAGCTGTGCTTGCTTCAACTGGCATCTAATTATTTGTACTCTAATTATTTTTCGTCCTCATACCCCTGCCCCCCACCACAAACACACATACGCACATACGCACATACACACACACACACACACACACACACACACACACACACACACACACTTTAACCTTCGAAGCTCCACAGGCAGCAACTGACAGGGGAGGGTCGGGGTGAAGCAGAGCCGTGGGCTCTCGTTCTGTCTTCTCATTTGTTGAACCAGCGTCACTGACTTGATTATTTCTGTAGTTCCTTTTCATTTCCTTTCCTGTTTTTTAGTCTTTCTTCCAAATATCAACAGTTGGATTATCCTCGAGCAAATGTTAGATTTCCAGAAATAAAAAGTGATTACGCAAATCATACAAAACTTTACATATTGCCACTTTCTTTGAGGCTGTTTGCAATGTTAAATCTGGATTGTAACTAGACATCATTTCCAGCAAAGTGGAGACTGTGTCAGACTTGACTTTTGTCATTTTAACAATAGTTCCTCCTCCTATCTGAATGCTATTTTAAAGTGCAACAAATCAGCTTCAGTAAACACTTTACAGAGGGGAATGAGGGTGTGGGGGGGACGGGGGGGGGGGCGAAGGGGGGGGGAGGGAGGACATGAACATTTCCTCCTAATGATCCTACCATATTCCTGATGCTCCTCAGGGCTGTGTTTAACAATGGCACTGTCTTCTACTTCAATAGCAGGAGGGTGAGGGCACAGCATCGGCCCCAGGGGCACAGTGGAGGAGCTGAGGACAGATTGAAGGTATTGTCAGGGTCGGCAGTGGAGTGGAGAGCAAGTACGTCTGTGCAAAGGACTCTTTGCATAAGAGTCCTCACCATTGTCCTGCTACATGGCAACGAGCAGACTGTTTTGTCGTGCTTACACCTGGGACTTTTCTCACAATGGCTCGTTTTAAAATCGCTTTAACAGTAGGTAGAATGATTGGCGACAATATCACTGTTCACAAATAAGCTTAAACAAACTTAAAACATCTATTTAAAATATATAATTGTGATCTTTCTGACCAGTTCTTGTGATTGCAAAATATAAACAAACATATCCATTCATTACCTATCCCTGCTTTATGCTGTGCAGCATAACAGGGGGTTGGACTCTATCCCAGCTGACTGTGGGCAAAGGCAGGGTACAACCTGGACAAGTTACCAGTACATCACAGAGCCAACGCAGAAAGACAGACAACTATTCATGCTTATGTTCACATGCGACCAATTTAGATTTATCAGTCAATCTAGCACACATGTCTTTGGACTGTGGGTGGAAGCTGGAGCACACGCAGAAAACCCATGAAGGCAAAGGGATAACATGTAGACTCCACAGGGGGCGACCCCAGCCGACCAGTGGCTTTCAACCCTCTTGCTATGCTCTGATATTGCAAACCACTGCACCACTATGCCACCTTAAAACAAATGTGAACTCAAGGACATCTACAAATCATATCTTTTTTTTTTTTTTTTTTTTTTTTTTATAGAATATATAGACATGCATATATAAACATATATACACATACTGTGTATGTCTCACAGTTCATTGTCGTTATGAGTTTCCTGTGTATCTTTCTTCATTTTGACTAATGTCTTCCACTCTTAAAATGATTTTCCATCCGATAGGTTCCCCTCAACTGTCTCTACCTACTGATCCAAATCTGACGGGTCAGGGTTTTCCTGTTTCTTTCTTATAGCCACTTTGTAAGCCACATGTTAACTAAATATTAATTTTCATAGTTGTACACATCTTTTTCCAGAATTGTTAAATTTTGTGCTGTGATCAACATTTATTGATACACATTATTACAAACACAAACTTAGGCATGTGATAAATATATTCCTGTTCCTCAAGGAAAATGTAATCAATGTCAAGGGTGAATAGCTAAGACAAATCAGAGTTTCCACCCAGCATATTCAAACTGAGCGCGTGCATCGCTTCAGAGCTTCAACATGTACGAAGACCAACCAAAACACCTTTTTAAGTGGAGGGGGACTTCAAATCAGAAGTGAAATTGTGGTTCTTGTCAGATTCAGAAATTGGAAATGTCACGCAAAAACAATGACTCGCTCTCACCTAATGGCCCTGAAACAATGACTTAAATTGATTCAGTATTAACTTAGTCTTAAACTGTACCCTACACAATAACTTAAAGGCAAAACTTTTGTTTCACAATAACTATTTATCACCTAAACACATACTTTGGCGACAATATAGTGGTTTTTTTTTCATCATGTGTTATCAGTTTTCTTCACCCTTGTTATATCCATTACTCATGTGCAGCAGTAGAGTTTAAAAGGTCATATGAATAATTAACCTCCAGTCAAAGCTGCTGCCTCTTTTTCTCTGCATAATTCCACTTTTGACTCCACTTCTAAAGAAAGAAAACCACCCTCCAACCTATAGATCGTTGAAGAGGGTTTTTTTCTTTTTTTTTTACTGTTTGAGTGTTAAATGGATTATGAAGAAATCAAATCAGAAGCATTACTGCTAGCATGAGGTCAGTGGTTGATTAAATCAGGGTGCTGATTAAGTAGGTGTTGTTTATTCAAACCAATTGATTTTACCAGCCCACTCTTCGCCTTTTTGTGTTTCTTTAGTAGCGAAGTAAGGTTTTAAAATAGATCAAGAAAGTTAACAGGAGTCAGTCATTTCCAAGTAATAAACCCATTTACAGCAAATGATAAAGCCTTTATCTGAGTAGTCTGCAGATCATTTGCGGTTGAACATCAATGTGGATGGATGTCATACAACTCTTATCCAGTTTACAGAAAGCCTGACAAATTAATGAAATTAAAAACAACATGTTCCACCTTTAAGATTGGTGGATCTCATAACATAATGATGAAATTGGAGAATCGTTCTTTTATTGTATTATTATGCTGTAGCCTATGTGAAGCACAGTGGGCAAATTTCCTGCAGTAACATCTCAAAGGAAAAGAAGTAATTTCACTCACCTACTGTGAAATACAAACAGTATGTGCATGTACATGTATTGTTCGTACGCTCTGTTTGTGTTTGAATTTATGTGCAAAACAGAATTGAAATGATGTCAGGTGTGAAATATTTAGATGACATGCAATTAAGATAGCAGGCATTTGAGCTCCAATAAGAAAAATAGCTGAATAATCTGCCAAACAAATTTGAAAGTTTTTTGGTCCCCGATTAGTTCGCCCTTCAGAGTGGCTGAGCAAATAATAATGCAATTTCCAGACTATAATCACAGTGAAGGCTGAAGCCAGACGTGGTATGAGCCTGAGCTACAAATAATGTTTTTTTTCACATAATCTTTCTTTTTGATAAATCGATTGTTCATTTTGTTTGTAAAATGTCAGAAAATATTGAAAAGTACCTGCCACAATTTCCCATACCCGTGTGACATCTTCAAATAATAATCATGCTCCACCAACAGTCCAAAATTCAAACATATTACATTCAGAATGGAAAAAAAAAAGAACATAAAAAAACGCAAAAGAAAATCCTCAAATTTGAGGAGCTAAAGCCCTATTTGCCGACTTTGTTTAAAGATGTTAACAATCAATTTACTAAATTGTCGCAGATCAATTTTATGTCAATCAATAGGTTCTCTTAATTCATCCACGGATAGGGTATTTGTATATTTTAGGTTTTTTTTCCACTGTTTTTCATGTTTGCATTCACAAAGCAGGTTTATTCTTTAACAATACATGTCATAGCTGTCAATCACGTCTCTTCCCCAAGACAGACAATGTCCCTGATCTGTGAAGTCTGGTCTTTCCACATAATCAAATGACAATCGAGGATTTCCACCAATGCTTCGATGTCTGCCTTGAACACAAACATTAAGTTGCATTAAGTGTTTTAAATTTTCTAGAGAAATTCAGCGACACTTTTTACCTGAACCTGAACATTGCATGTACACATTAAAATATGGGAAACTGTAAGAAATCAGTTTTAATCCTCCAGAGTTGCATTTATAGTGCCATGCTTCTCGGGGTCTTATCAATCGGAGCACCTGACTACTCCTTTAAAAAACACTAACTGAACACCTCCTCCTCAGAAAGCCTGGATTAAGAGAGCTCGAGAGTGACGCAAAGCCACTTATGTGACGGCCTACACCACTGAATCACCACTGGCGACGAAGCACCTTTTCGGGTATGCCAGGACGCCATCCAATGCATGCGTCTTTGTTTTGTCCGAATTCGCACCTTTGTTTTTGTCCCTTTTTTTTTCTTCTTTTTTTTGAGCATACGGTGGCTACCACAGCTTTCCAAGAGATCAGCACCTTACCTCTCTGGTTGCCACATAATCGTCGCTCCTTTCTCAACCACTCATGAGGCTTTCGTTGTTGCGGTTTTGTGCTCGTCCCCATCTGCGTGGCAGTTGAGCTTTTTGGAGAAGTCGTGGCTGAAGATAGCCCTCTGCGTCACATGATGAGTCTTTCACAATTCCCTGCACAGACCTGGAAAACGGATCTATGGACGCACACGCACGCACGCACACGTACATTCATGAACACTAATACACATGTGACTGTCAGTATATGAACATGTAAACGTGGCTGGAACAGTATTAAGGGTCAAGACAGCACCCATCAGCAAAGATCCAGTTGAATATTACATGTGATCAGGCTGTCTTTCTGTACTGATCAGCATGTCATCTGGTGGTTCATGACCAAAGTATAAAAATGAAATGGCAATTGTGTCTGCTGCACTCAGAGTCTTTCTTCCTTATCTGTTGGTTTGACCTGCTGGTTGTGTTGTTTTTACTTGGCTGGCTGCGCCGACCGCTGCTCACAGCCTCAGTTTTCTTCATTGTGAATACAGTCTGGTATCTCGTATTAGCATTGAAAGTCGGACCAATCAGTTCATGTTTGTCCCGCCCCTACTTCACTGTGATTGGATGGCTGGTGACAGTGACGAGCACAGTGTCAATATTTTTTAATTCTCGCTGATTGGGAAAAATCCATAATAGTCAGCGTTCAGCACAATTCAAAAATATGCTGTACTCAGGAAAAAAACGCTTTTGTGTAAAAGGGTGGCAGAGTGTCGTCCGGTTTCAGTGAATGCTGATTGGTTCAAATTTACCCGAGGTCTACGCCCAGTAGGAAGGAACAACTGCAAACAGTCGTGGGTGACAAGACCCATATTCACGCTGTGAAATTGGGTCGGGTTCACACCAGGCTAGTTTATTTCCGCACACGGCAAAATCTTTGTTTTCAGTATGTTTAGTGAATCGAGTGATTTATTTTTTTCTTCCAGATTTGGCAGCTTGAAAAGACTATGGTGTCACCAATTTCGGTCATCCCATGACAAAAGGAAAAAACAACAATATAATATTACATAATGGCCACCTTCCCTCCATTACCTTTTTTTTTTTCTGAGCCTGTCTGCTACTTTGAAAGAAGGCTCGGGCCTGTGCGTGACTGTTGAGCATTTGGTGCCAAAGCAAGTGGTTGTAATTTGTGGCCGTGCCGTGCCCTTGCACGGTAAACACTGACTAAGAGCTCAGGAATCTTAAGAGCTATAAAATAATTGCAGGTTACTCCCATAATGCTTAGAGTGTGCTGCTCCTTTGCCTCAGCTCTGCCTTTTCAGTCTCATCTCTCCTTTTGTTCAGCCTCTACTGGTACTAAACCAAAAAAAAGTAGAATCCACCTCCTGTTTGCTCATTACTGTGGTCACTCAGTGAAAAGAAATGATTTTGTCCCTGATGTTTAGCAAATGTTAGTTGTTTTATTGAAGCAGTTTCTGATACTTAAAAATGAATACAAAAATTTAATTGTGTGTGAAAATTAAAGACATTCCACTCATAATTGCAGTAATTTAGGGTTTATAGAAATGGGTAGAACATTTTTATTTCCTTTATAAAGGACCACATCAATCTCCTCTTAGATAAACACGGTACAGTCGAACTCATCAGTTTTGCTTGAGAGGATTTAAACCTCTTTTTTCCAAATACTTGTGGTTAGTCTTGAAGCCAAGACCCTTTTATCCAGAGACTGTATGCTCACTGCACTATCATTGGACTCTCTTTGACATGAGCATATTGCGTATGTCGATATGTCATTTGTAATTTACATTTCTTACTTCCACTTCTGGCAATGCAAAACTAATTTTGATCTGTATTTTGAATAAACTCAGGGTAAACCGAGTCATATCAAGAGGCATTCATCATGCATTTTGAAAGCCTTGTTGCTGACTGATGGCATATCTGTATAGCACTGAGACATGGCATTTAGTAGGAAAGCAAGTTGCCCAAAAGACATTGTCAAGTAATTGCCAGTTTGGGCTTCACTAATGTAGTGTACGACTGAAATCTGAAAAGGCCAGCCAATGCTTCCATGCAGATAAACAATTATGTGGCTTTTAAACGGTGGATGTGTTATAGCTTGGTATGCTCTTGAAGATGAATTTAAATGTCAGGCATAAAAAGGTTTAAAACAGAAATATGAAGTGCAGAATGTGTTAAAACATTGTGTTTTAATTCTCAGGACATTATTTTAGCTTTTTGTAATATTTTGTCTTTGTATGATTTATCAAATAATGTATATTTCAAATAGCTTCTTTCCAATCAGTAATATTATCAAACAATTGCAAAAACTCTTTGATGACTTTGAGTCCAAATTGATGGCAGGAGAGCATTGTGTCTCCTGAGTATGCTGACACAGCAAACTGAAACTCCTCTGTTGCAAGAAGCGGAATGCAGTTGCAAAAGAGAAGGATACCGTGGGCCGGTGGGTTGTGGGTTATTAACATAAGTGTTACATCAATCCTCGCCCTGATGTCAGACTGAGGAGACATGGGACTTTTTCCATAAAGGCACATAAAAGTCTCTATAAAGGCTATGCAATGCTCATTCTTACTAGCTGGCTGTAATAGTTATTTCTATATATTTTTAAATTAATATTTTGTAATAAACTAAAAAGGATGAATGATTAATATATTAGGAATTCATTGTTAAGTGACAAAAAAAAGCATGAAATAAACTTTTTGTTTTCATATCGTTACAGTGCTATCCGAGGTGCATACCAAACGTTCTTGTGTCAGTAGGTAGGGTGCACAGTTAAAGTATTTGTCCATGTCCCTGTCTGTTTAGAAACTAAAAAAACAGATGGAGATGAGGGATTAGGAATTTCTCGTATTGTTCTAAAAAGACACAATGTGTCCTAAGAAACTTCTCTTTGCTGATTCATGTCATTTTATAAACTTTTATCCATTAGCCATGGTATGAAAGGACGCTGAGACTCAGTATAGCTAAGATGTATCTATTGAAGTCTGTAATTGTTAGAAATGAATTGAGTGACATTGCAGGAGGTCCAGAATTTGGTCCTGTTCACCAGCTCTATAGATTTAAGAATGCTGCCGTGATTACCGCCAGGTGCTTTAACATCTGGCACTCTGCAGCTTTGAGCCTTCTGAGAAAATGTCCCACAATGAGAAAGTTAAACGGAGTTTGGATGAAGCTGCTCTTGTTAATAATAACATGCTTTCATCTTACTTGTATTTCAGGCTGTCACGAAGAAAGTACAGCACAGACAGAAATTCAAAGGACACCTGTGTACTAGCGTGTAAGCAAATCATGTTTGGGGCTAACTCTCACAGATGCACAAAGAGAAATGTTTTTAGTCAGGAGTCCATGCGAGTGAGCCATCCTTGAAAAAGCACCTGTTGTAGTGAAAGCATTTGATACATACAGCTGCAAATTAACTGCTTCCTCTTCAACTACAACCGCTGTTTCCAAAAAAGTTGGGACGCTGTGTAACATTTTTTATAAAAACAGAATGTGATTATTTGCAAGTCCTGTAAACCCATGTTAAATTGAAAATAGACAATAGACAAAATATCAAATGTTGAAACAGAAATGTATTGTTTTATGAAAAATATGTGCTAATTTTGTCTTTGATGCCAGCAGCACGTTAAAAAAAATTGGGACAGGGGCGAGTTTACCACTGTTTTGCTTCACTTCTTTTTACAACACTCGGAGACCAGTTGCTGGAGTTTTGGAAGTGAAATATTCTCCCATTCTGGCCTGATATAGGATTTTAGCAGCTCAACAGTTCGGGGTTGACTTTGTAATATTTTCAAGTTTTTGTAAATGTGGGACCGGTCTGGACTGCAGGCAGTTTAGCACCCGTGATTTGCAAATCCTTGCATTCTGTTTTTATTTACATTTTACACAGCATCCCAACTTTTTGGGAAGTTTAAAAGTCAAGTTAGGGTTTAATGGATTCATCATTTGCAGCCTAAAAATGTCAGACATAGAGCTTGTATATAATTTGAAGAATAAAAGCATGATTATTATGGTGTCATCCATTTTGATCAGGCTATTGTATTGTAATTAGAAAATGAGCAAGAAACTCTCTTGATAAAACCAGGAATATAAACGTGTCTTGCATCTTAGGCGCAGGTACTGTGACTTTATAAATTGTCTTCCGGCTTCCCATAGAATTTTTAACGCTCCAGGACACGATGTTATCGTGTGAACATTCTGCGTTTAAAGGAAACATTATGAGAGGAGAGTGAAGTTCTCTGGAAGTCTCAATCACTGCTTTTAACATTGGAAAATAGTTTCTGTTAAATTCCTGTTAAAAGTCTCTAAATAAGGAGTTAATGCAGCCCCGCTCGTGTTAACATTCTATTACAGCATGCAGTAAGCCACACTGTATAATTTCATCATGCTGATGTAAAAGGCATTGTGTACAAAAGTCCTGAGGAGTGTGAGGTCATTTGAAATCACTGCACAGTATGACTCCAGCATATCGCCCGGAATAGATATGACTCTGCATGTAGACAGCTGAATATACTGTAACCTTCATCTTAATCCTAAAAATAGAAAGCCCATGGAAACCAGAAAGTACTTGATCCATGTTTCTGTAAATATCAATTTGTGGTTCGTGATGCCCACACCCTGAAGCACCCAGCGAGCCAAATGTAAATATTTGAACTTATGACATAATTATTACTGCAGGAGCACTTTGCCGCTAGCTCAACTTGTTTTTTAGTTTCTGTGAAGGTGACTAGAGAAACATCTATTCATCCATCGATTTGAATTTCTTAAGCTATTTAATGCATTAAGCCCAAAATATTGTACATCGATACTTCTTTTTAAAATATATATACACACAGTTAGAATGATAACATGAAACGAGCAGGACAGGACGCGCTATACTAAAACACAGGCGTATAACGCTTATACCATACCAACAAGAAGTGTGAAAACTGTGTGGGCATGTGGAGGCTGTTCTTGATACACATCTCCCTCCACTCTCCTGTTTTGTTGCGCTCGTCGGGGTAGGGCAGCTGCGGCAGGAAAAGCAGGCAGGACTTGAAATATTGCAGCAAGGTTACATGCATAAGCTGCTGGTTAGCAGGCTAACAGCAGCATCCCACTCCTGGAAAATTACACAGCTTTTCATAAAACTTGCAACTATATTGTGTTCGACTGCCCTGCATGCTGCACCCCTCCTGCTCCTACTCCGCTCGATTTAGACTTCCTACATGTGGAACTAGCATCATTATGTGTTCCACTTAAAAGTTGCCATGGTCCTGGTATTGCTTGCTTAAACCCTCTGAAGCTTTTGACTACTAGTGAGTAGACGGTGTTTTTTTTGTTTTTTTATGAAAAGGTGCCTTTGTTGTTTGTTTTCACACACATACAAGAACCCACAGGTACAAGTATCTCACCAAGAAATGCTGCACTAGTATAGACCAAGATAGATATATGGATAAATATGAATGCAAACATGTTTGTATTAATGAACAAAAGAAGTACGGCTCAGCCTTCAATAAAACATCTACATAGCATCCACAAATTGAAAACGTCCATACTTGAGATTTTTCCTACACCTCTGCTTTTCAGAATATCCATCATGAAGTTAAGGGGTATTGGTTGGAAATTGGAGAGGCTTAAAGTTGCAGGTCAAAGTCAAACAAAGCTGACCTTCAACCTTTAAATCTGCTAAAGCAGATCAGAGCTCACACAAAACCAAAAGCACTTTCTTAAATGTGTCTGTTCTGTATGCTGTCACAGAAGTAAAGTAGATGTTTGGTGGCCCAAATACTTGCTTAGACTGATTGAAGTGTGACAGAGCCCTGCCTTTAGGTCCAGGCGATATTGCGGAAAAAAAAAATTGTAATATTTTTTAGTGTTTTGGACAAGTCAGCCAATCAACTTTAACCACAACATCTCTGAACGTTTTGACTTCTCCTCTACGTGTCTTCTGTATATTTTGGTCGTCGTCTGCCGTTAGTCTTTATATTTGATAAAGAAAGCTCGCATGTACAAGCGTCACCAGTGAGACAGCAGCAACTTATATTACAATTGTGACTCCAGAGGATCTGTATTCACTGCTAGTGATGGTGTTGTTTGAGAAGCAGCAGAGGAAGTACATATTTTAGGTTTAATACCTTTTTTTTTTTACATTGTATTTCACCACTATATCATCCCACATTCATCTGATCTGGTGATAATTCCCAGCAAAGCTCCACTTTATTCACCCCGAGGCGACCTGTAATTAATAAGAATAGGAACTGTGCTGACTTTATATCCAAATGTCGTGTCATTAAAGTTTTCCCTGCCTGCATTCAGGAGGTGTAATATGGCCACGAGTGTAAATGTGACGAGGTCAGGAGGTTATTCAGTTGGATACAGGTGGCAGTTGCTTTATGGAGCACCGCCATCGCCTCCACTGCACTTCCATCCAGTGACCCATTACTTGCAGCATCAAACCCTGGTGCTGCATTGACAGACGGGGCTGTCAGAAAGGTCGTGCCCCAAGGTGAAGGAGTCAGGCTTTCTCCATCATTCCTTGTTGTGACACATGACTAGTGGCACCAGCGCCTCGCCGCATGATGAGGTGCTTAGCAACAGCAGAAAACGTGAGCTCCTTGACCTTTTTCTTTCTCTCTCTGTTTGCTTCCCAACAGCTCCTATCTTTTTTTCTCCTTCCTCTTTCTCTATTCTCTTATATCCACGTTCTTTTATGCAGCATTGAAAAACTAAGCGAAATATTCTTCATCAGAACTAAAAACTCATCTGAAATACCTTGGCACACTCTCTGATGATGATGACACATTTGGCCTATTAAGTCTTTCCGTATCATATCATAGCTAGGTGTGGGACCATATGTAGTGACTAATGCCGCAGAACGTCTCTGACGCTGATGAATTGATAATTGTTTGCACACGATAAACAACATATTCCTCACTGTATCTGAGTCATCTTTTGCATCATGATGTCATAGCAGACATGCAGTCAGGGAACATATTTTCTCAGTGCATCTCATCTCGGTGGTGATGATACTCGAGGCCATTTGTTTGTCATTAGTAATCAGTTTTATATTTGTGTTTTTATGCTGAAAACATACAATAAATAAAGTGAGTGTAGCATTTATTGCGCTTAAATTTAGACCATCACATGGTTGTTGTTGTTTTTGTCCGTTTTGCTTGTTAAAATACCCCTCACTCCCACCCCCTCACCACACACACACACACACACACACACACACACACACACACACACACACACACACACATACATTGCGTTGATGTTCTTTACATCCCCATGAGAACCTATAAATAGACAAAGCAAACATCTTCTAAAATCAGGGGGGAAATATCTCCTACCTTTCATCAGACACAGAACCTTGGAAGCTTCCGTCACCTCCCTTTTGCAGGGTGGAAGTGAATGTCAAAATATTGTTTAAGGAGATGAAGGAGAGCACCTCGTCATCCTCTGTGGGGGCGGGGGGGGGGGAGGGGGGTGAAGACGAGTCACCACCTTTGGAAGAGCAGTTTGAACAAACAGTCCCCTAATCATCCAGTGACCCTGATATGACTCCTCATTCACAAAGGTCATGTCCGCCTTCCGTCTCCCTCTGCGGCTCTACAGTCCACCGACCATCCCCCCAACCCCTCCATAACCACCCACACTGCGTCTCTGAGCGATGGTTCCCACCCACCTGCTCGTACCCCCAGCTGAGCATCAGTGGTTTCCAGCATGACAGTCTCAAGAGAATGCCCCCCCCCTGCACACACTTCTCCACGCCTCCCTGGAATTACTTCCATGTGGCCTACTTTCCGCCCTCGCTATCTACCAAGTTGTACACTATCTATATGTTATTTTTTCTGTAACACCTGCAGATGTTCTTCTTCGTAATCCTTTGTTCGTTTGTTTTTTTGTTTCCTTTTTCTCTCACTTCAGTCCTGATGTTAGCCAGCTTTCATTTAAAATCTCAAATCCTTGTCCTTCTCCGCGTCTTTGATGGCTTCAGGGTGAAATTGCATCCCTATATGTTGCTTGTCAGGGCTCATTTGTGAGTTTTGGCTTTCGATAAGCCCAGGCTCACCAATGACTTCAAGAAGGCTATCTCTGCCCAGGTCTACCTCCACCCTCGTTATTCCTCTATTCAATTCAATTCACTTTTATTTATATAGCGCATTAAACTCCTTACATCAGAACTTCACAGCATTATACATTACAGAGAAACCCAACAATTGCATTGTTGCTCTAAAGCAATGTACTGAAGCACAAGTGAAAGCATCACACGTAATGTCTTAAAGGAACCAAATCTGTTTTCAGATGGAGTAAAAATCAGACATCTAGTATTCCATGTATCCATTATTTTAAACAAATATATAATCCAACCTTGTTGGCAAAGCTGCTAATGTATTCTGTAATGTCACAAATCATTTGTATCACACAAGGACCATATGTGAAATATGTTGTCTTACAGCACCCATGCGGTATCATAGATTACATTAGTGTATTAACGAGAAAGCAGTGAAGATAACACTGGACCTGTCGTTGTCAGCAGTCCATATCAAACTGATGTTGCTGTCTCAAAAGCCACATTTTTTAATCGAGTAATTTGGTCTAAAATGACCAATTACAATGTGATTTTGGTGTGCACACTGTGCATCCATTATTGACCCATTATCATCAGCACAAACTGAAATGATTATCATATCTTTTGACTACTTCACAACTATATTTTACCACTCAAATGCTTGTATTGTGAAGCAGCAGTAGAAGGAAATATTGAGGTTTAGTTAATGAGCCTCAATATGGATATATTAGAGTAAAAAAAAAAAAAAATGCAGTTCCTGTATAGTATTGAGCAGTAAAACGGATGTGATGGCGTTGAAATGAATGTCAAACACAGTCGCTATGCAATGTGACAAAAGCTGTTTGGTTTTGTAGTGTTTTTGTCATGTTGGCCCACTGCTGTGTTTAGTTTGTTTCTCCAGACTTCAGACAAATTCTTTAGAAAAACAAAATTTTTTGTCATGAACCAAATGATTTGTAATTTCATGGTTATTTAGGCCCATCACCCCATTGGTCCCGTGCAAGGATGAGGGGCTGCAGTGGTTCAAGTGACCGGAATAGGCTCATTAAAAGTGCAGTGGGACAAAAACACCCTGCAACACTGTCAGTGAAGCAATATTAATGCAATTACAATTATCAGCCACAGAAAATGCCACAATAACCAAACAAGTGTGTGAAGTTGTCTGCTCGAAGGAAGTCCTCTTTTTCAGATGTGAGTTTACTGTGAGCACTGATGTTGTGTTTTTTTTTTATATTGTCTTATAAGTCCAATAAGATTGAAAAAGAAAAAAAAAATGACAGTATTCACAGAGGAGTAAAATCTCTTGTAAATTAGAAATTAAAACATGTTAAACATAATATTGTCACTATGAAATCTAAGTCAGATGGCGATCGACTGACAGATCCCTCAGTATTGTGTCACCAGTGTGAACGTACTACACACATTCATTAATCTCTTGAAACACATGCGAAGTCACATACTTGAGTCACCCGTGTGGCCTCGAGCCCCATTATCACAGACTGTACAGCGGAGGCCAGAATGTTGCAGTGGCATGTTATCAGTGACACACGATCTGCAACACTTGGCCGTGGTCACACATATGACTCGTGTTTCAGTGGCGCATCTGTTGGTCATCTGCCGTTTATTGTCGTAAAAAGCATAAAGATCTTGGCTAGTGGCCGAGTGCCTGAGAGATCAAGAGCATTCATAGAGGCCTCGTGGTCATGTAGAAGACACCTTCACGCTGAATGTGTCCTCATTCAATCTCATTTCCAAGCAGAGTCGGGGCTTTTGAAAGGAGACATCATTGGGTAATTCTGTACCCAATGACATCTGCACTTGTGACTTGATTCCAGTTGTAACAGCTTGATTTGTTTTCATCATGGGATTAGAATAATTTATTGAAAAAACATGGTGAATATCGTTAAAACTGAAGAAGCTTGTCCACATCACTCCAACTAAAGTACCGTTTGACCTTTTGCACCATTACTCTCACTAAATATATTATAACTATAACAGATATATATACAGATTGTGAGAATCCTGCCTCAGAGACTGTTCCTGCTTAACACAAATAGAGCACAGCACAATAATGTACTGTACATGTAGCAGAAGGAAGCAATACATTTTGTCAGTACTTCAAGTTAAGTCACTTCATCAACAGCATCTGTGTTACATGGGTTTTACTGACCACTGGCATGTGTGCACTTGCAATTTCACCATGGACTCGAAATTTGAGCAGAGAGCGCACATCAAATTTAGTGTCAAACCTGGAAAATCGGCAGTGCTCACCATTGAAATGCTTCAGAAAGCTTAAGGCAGTTACACAATGAGCCGGGTGAGGTGTTCTGAGTGGTGTTACAGTTTCAAGATGTGCACAACACCAATTGTCCAAGACCAAAGATGTATCGGGTCAGGAGAACGGCCGGGTGGGTTTCCTTTAACACTTTAACGCACTCAACTGTGGCGTTCTGAGAAATTTGAGGGAAAACATTCAGACGCAAATGACCTACACTGTGGCGCGATGTCCGAATTTGGCTCCCTGCGAATTCTTCCTTTACCCGAAATTTGACCAAAATGGGGGAATTGCAAATGAACCCGGAGCAGGGGTCAGACAAATGTGTGTGATGTTGATCTAGCAGCTCAAGTTGACATACTTACTCACCAAAGTTCTTTTTTTCTCCTGCTCCACACACATCTTTGTGATGCGCTGTATTCGTGCGTAACAGCAGCAGTCTCTGAACTTTTTAATCCCACCTCCTTTATGTATGTAATGGACAAGGACAATATATAAATGGAAAGTAATCCCCCCGGAATGACTGAAGCACCCATGTAAACACAGCTTAGTCCGAAGCTTAAATCTTTAGAATCCAGATTTGATCTGCTGATTAACTTGAGAATACTCTGGCAACTACTTCTGGATAGATTATCCTTTGTGGCCGCACCTATCATCCTAAAAAAACGGTTATTCTCCGCAGAGAGAGGCCCAAGGATCAACATGTTTGTATTCTTCACTTTGGAAACACGCCCCATGCCCAAAGCTTTTGTGACTGTAGCAACAGGGCAGTGTTTAGGTGTGTTTGGGTGTTATTCTCCCGACATGGTTCCAGGTGGAGCATGTGTGCTCTATAATCTCTCACCTATTGTCCTCATGCCAGAATTACACCCTGGCACGGGGTACAACTATGTGGTGACACTGAGTTGCCTGGCCAATCATCTACCCGACTGCAACTGCATGAACCGTTGTTGGGGAGGAGGGTTTGAGAAAAGGCCCAGGAGAGGACAGATATGTCAGAAGAGGGACGCTGGGTCCTCTCGGACATGCGTGCCACTTGGGTTGCAGTGGTGCGCTTTGCTCTTGCATGCTCTGTATTTTTGAGGTGGAGGGAGAAGGATCATCATTGCCCCTGGAGTGCACCACAGCTCCACTCATCCCCTCTCCCCTCGAACAGCAGCAGCACGTCGTTAGGACCAATATCCTCAGCTCTTTTTCTCAATCAGAGCATTTCATGTCATACAATGAGACATTTTGGCAGCTACCACCTTGACCCTCTGTTTCTCTCCCTCGGGGGCGATGGTGTAAGTCTCTGTCAAACCTATGAAATGGCTGACACAAACACATGACATTCATTCACTGTATTCTGCTGAAGGACTTGTTCAAAATGGTATGCAGCTAAATGCTTTTTGTTTCTGCTGCGTTGATAGCTCTTGACATTGAACATAGATAATAACGTTTCTGCTACATTGTAAGGATTGTTAACATTTCACAAAAAGGGACATTGAAAATTATTTGTCAAAGAATGACCTTTTGAAATTACACTTTACTCTGACAGTTTCTTTTAATTTGGAGCCACTATTTGAGTTTGGACTTTATAACAACGAGATCTCATGCAAAGTTCTACAAAACCTAAAAAATACAAATTCTCATACTTGGCTGTAGTAGGATACACTCTTACTTTGGTTGTAAAATAAGTAGATATGCTATCCCACCTACTACTCTGGGAATTCAATAATACCTCAGTTTAAATAGTTAGCGAGACTGGACCTTCTCACTACGTAGAAACCGCCCTACAGAACGGTGGGCATGCAATGGCACCCAGATTAGTTTGAACTCTTCACTCTCCCCAGTTTTTGTCAGAATACAAGCTCACTTAAGCACAACTCGTATTGCTTTATTTTTAATTGTAATGAAAGACATTAAACACAAAAATCTCACAATAAACACAATAAAGCGTGTTAAAAATAACTGGGTCTGATATGTGTCCGAAACAGACCAGATAAACTGGAAGAAAAAAAGCTAAACCCAGAAGAGACTTTGGTGAAATAAGCATCACGTAGCAGCTTTTGTTTTTACAATTCAAGCTGCTTTATAGATGTACGTTTGCAGGTACATCTCTCCTACTTTTTGTACAGTTCAGCTGTGCTCAGCATTCACGTGGCATATTTGTTCTGGCAACAAAATAATAAAAGAGGAGCTGGCAGAGATCTTCAGGGATAAAAAAATTTGAGTGCAGGAAAAGAAAAAACATTCAAAACTAACAAGGCTACTGTAACGTGATGGTAACACGTGGAAACTTCGGTTCAGATACGAACACATACACGTGGCACTGAGAGTTGCATTCAGTATTTTTTATTATTATTACATTAGCATTTAGACTGCTAGAAGAATGTGACCGTGTGTGTCCTCCGAATGTGCTCTGAGCAGGTCTGATCTCATGGTGTATATTTAGTTGACCACTTGTGATGCTGTCAGAGCGGATGTTCATGCCAGGTGTGTTTAGAGCCTATGCTGTTACGGAATGGCACAATAGCTTAACCAGTTTTCCTCATCCTATAAGTGAATGTTGCATTTCCATTGCCTGAAATTTGTTTTCAAATTAATAAAATGCGACTGTTTATTTTAAAATAAATGCACACAAAAGACCGTCCCCCAGTGTTTGAAGCTAGTGTTGATTATTTTCCGAAGAGGCTGATCCTTCTTTCAATCATCACAAAGAGAAGCAATGGGGTACCTTCAAACCTCCTACCTCTGCTGCCTTAAAGCCACTGACCAGTACTTCTTACAGTTTTCAGGATTTTCTCGGTGCATCCAAGAATGCTTCCCAGTTACGAGCTGTGCCGGGATATGAAGCACTGTGTCCAGCATATGTAAAGGGCCACTCAAAGCTGCTCGCCTAGAAGCTGGACACGTCCTCACACAACAACCTTGCTGTCAGTCAAGCCGCCCATTTACGTTGGGCATGACATTTAAAGTTGGGCGAAGAAGGCGGACAAAGTGCCCTTACCTCCTCCGTACAAGCCCTGCAGTGGAGCCCCTGTGTAGCGTTCGCGGATGAGTGTGCTCGTGTGTTATGACTTTGGCCAGACTTGGTCTGGCATAAGGACAGCTGTCACATTTCCAAACTGTCACATGCGACACAGAGGAGATGCCAGAGGCCGGGGCATCAGGAAGCACAAGGACGGACACAAGGAAAAGTGTCTGCGCAAGTGTGTGTGCGTGTGTGTGTGTGTGTGTGTGTGTGTGTGTGTGTGTGTGTGTGTGTGTATGTATGTGTCTGAAAGAGTAAGGAGGATGGAAGACATGGGGTGGTGGCCACATGAAAGAGTTTGACTTGGAGGCACCTTCTAACCTTGATGTCCGCACACTCGTACGTCCTCTTTGCCCGCTTTCTTAAAACCAGTCCTGGAGCGCTTGAGTCACATTCTCTGGGGGCATGTAGTAAATACTGCCTCAACGTCCAACTACCACCGCTGCAGGAAGTCCTCGCTGTCTTGCAGTCCTCTTGACTGAGGCCATTTCAGTGCACATTACTTAGTGATGAAGAATCTCTTCATTAAGGCCCTGCCTGTGGCCTGTGGAGAAAAGGCTTTTTTTAATGTTCCTTTTTGAGTAACGCTTTACATAAGCGAGCAGCAGTTGCCCTCAAGTGTGTTTGGTTAAAATGGAAAAACATTAATGGCCATTTGGGGGCTTTTATTTTATTACAGAGGAAAATGCTCTTCCGTTTTAATTTAAGTAATGGTTTCGAGGCAAGCAGGTTAAAAGGTCAGCTTTTACTCTCAATGGGATATCTTTTCATAAGCTTCATGCGAAGATCTGCAATATTTTGAGAGAAAAAAAAGCATGGAAGTTTCCAAATACCTCTGAATTACCACCGCACTGCAAAGACAGACCCCCCCCCCCCCCCCCTCGCGCGCCACCGCCCCAACAGTACACAGGATTCTGTAAGCAAAACCAGCTGTCAAGTAAATCATTTATACTGCCCCTCTACACTTTAATTTACTTTAAACATCCCTCTTAAGAAAGTTGTGTCATGAAGTTTGAGCAGTGCAAGAGCTTCAGAGACAAACATCTTTGTTTTCATTCTCAGTTCTCATGACAATGCTGCAATCTTTTCTATTTTCGAATGCTTTTTTTGTACGTTTGTTTGTCGATCATCATGGGTTTAAGCGCTTCAAGCAACAGGTCGTGGAGCTTTAGTGATTATTAATAATGTTAAAATGATGTTTTATTGAACTGTCATTCTTCCTTTGATGTTAATGACGATCAGGGAGATGCGTTGCCTCGTCTGACTGTAGCAGCTCAGAGGGTCGCAAATGGCTTAGATGCTGTTTGCATCCGCTAACTGTGTACAGAATGAATAAATCCCTTGCATTTGCAGTGTAATTGTCACAGCAGTGTGTTGCCGCAGCCCAGTGTGACGGCAAAGCGTATAACAAACCCTTTAGTCCACGACCGTGTCAGCGTCATGTTTTGCTTCGCCTCAGCGTGAATAGTAAACGCTCTGATGAAGGAGGTCTTTATGGCTTTATGTTCACGTGAAGAGAAACAAGGAAGAACCTTGCCTTGTTATTTATTTATTTTTTCTATACTCACATACTAAACATTTTGTCAGCCACAATTGGTCGGTCAGTTAGTCAGTTGGTTCGTCCGTCCGTCTCAGGAAAGAATTGCTATGAAATCTTGTACATACTTTAATGCTCCCCAAAGGATGTCGTGTCGTGACACTGGTGATTGACATTTCTCTAACTCCATAATGACGTTGACGTTACAGCCTTTGAATCAAATGTCTAGACAATATTGAATATTAACTACAGCGATCACTTCGTTGACATTTCTTCCTGCGTTTTTATGTTACAACTTTTTATTTTTACCTACAAAACAAATGACATTTCCAGCTGCCTCAGCTGCGCTATGTGTTTATTTCTAATTAGCAGATAGGATGCTAATCAACGAAGATGGTAAATATGGTTAGACATCATTAACATCATTATTTTAGGACGCTGACATTAACATTCATGTCAAAGCACTGCCCGACCTAAAAACAGTCTCAGAGCTGCTAGCATGACTCTATACTGCATACTGCACTGTCTTGTTTAAATGATATCTAATATATAGGAATAGATTGTCAGTGATCCGACTTGGCTAAAAGTGTTTGAGGCACTTGTGCTGCTCCTCGGTTTATACACAAAAGTAAGGATGTCAAATAAGCATGTAAAAGTTTGATGTATATTTGTACTTAACTAAACAAGACAAAACAACTATTTTTATCTGTGCAGTTCAGCTTTCTTGCACAGCACATTAATTTGGAATGGCATTAACTAAAAGTTAAAGGGTCTGCCTTTAGTTTTTGTTTGTTTGTTTCACTGATGCCATATGACTTGTGACAGCTCTTCGCTGTCTTCTGCGACAAGATGAGTCTGAATCATTCCACAAAAAAGGCTCTCCCTTCAACAGCGCCGTTGGTCTGACCGAATCGGAGGATGGTCCACTGCAGCCCATGCCCAGCTGTCCCATGCTCCTCTTCTAGCCCTCTCACCTTCCTGTTGCTTCCCATCCATCTGTTTACTCTCTCCCAGTCTAAAGGAAGCATCCATTAAATCACCTTTAAAGATGAGAACGGGACTTGACAGCTACAAACTGGAGCAAAACAATCTTTTCCCAAACCCCGTGCTCACCCCGGCCCCGCATCGCCATGCCTGTTCCTATCTGTCCCATATCGTCAGCGGCAGAGGCCGCGAGCGCTGCTGTGAGACAGAGAGCAGTCCTTGTTTACTGATGCACACTATATTGATGTGAGCTGATTCCATCAGGCAACACTTTTAGATGCCACACACCCTGTTGTCTTTGCCTCCCTTCTACTTCTTCTGTCTTTACCCCCTAATGTATCTGCTGTGACAAGGCTGACTGCGTGACAGCCAGCAGAGCTTCAGCCATTGTTGTGACTAATATCTGCATGTGTTACACTATAAGTGTACTGTAGATTCAAGAACTGCTTTGTTAACGACCCTTTTATTTGCACTCCAAGCCTCCTTTGCCACTGACATTTGTCACACACTGCGGGGCTGCAACTCATTTTTTATTGATTTTATTGATTTTGATTAATTCATTTGTTTTTCCTTTAATTAAACACAATGGTCAAAACCATTAGATTACATTCAGAAACATTAATTCCGCCCCACTTGGCGAGAAAATGTTCAGCGAGGGAATTTATTTTTCCGCCCACGCAGGCCTCTTTCTTTCAAACCAATGGTCACTTTGGTTTTGATATCAGCTGACCAAAGCGTGCGTAATTAGTTAATAAGCACGATCACGTTGGCGGCTGCTTCGCTGCAAAACTGGTTCCACTGTGCCTCTGTCCATCATGTGTGGTGGTTAGATTTCCTCTCACCACGGCGGGCAGCGATTATAACAAATGGATGAGTTCAAACCATCTGTAAGACATTTGATTAACGCTGCCGAGCCTCTGTCGGGAGAGAGAGTCCTGAATGGTACTTGATGTGGAATTGCGCTAATGACAGCGCCTGGGAAGTAGCAATGCTCTAGGAAAAACATCACAGAATGAGAAATTAGAACCTCAGAGAGACAGATGAGGTTTTTAGCGAGCAGCTCCGGGTGGCCTCTGCATCCATCTCACACATGATTTGATTGGTGCTCCCAGTCATCAGCTTAGCCTCATGGTGCAGCTGTTGAAGCTAATGTGGCATGAAACAAAACAGATGTTTCTTCTGGTGTCTTTCCCCCTCGCTCTTCTATCTCCTTCAATATTTTGGGTCTTGCACACTTGTTGTGCACTGTTAGAAATGTGATCCCCAGGGTTGTGATTTTTTTTTTTTTCTTCAGAATCGGAATTCAGTATTGAATCTGAACCCCGTTAAATCTCTTATCGAATCTGTCAACGTTTAGCTTTTACACATTTTATTTGACAAAAAAGCCTAATTTAGATATGCTCAGTATAGTTTTCTATTCAGCTAAATGGTTACCTTCTTGCATACACAGCCTAAATCAAAAGTTAGAGTGGTCATCAATGTTTTAAATCTACCTGAGGGGTGAGATGGAGGTCTGTACCAAATTTCATACCAATCCATCTCATAGTTGTCAAGAGAAAGAGACACAAAACAAGAGATGTGTTAGACTTGGCGTGAGTTTTAGAAAAAAAAAAGTAGCAATACCAGTCCGAGGCTATGTTAATGAGTCCCTGTTTAAATGGTGTGTTAATTGTTGATAGTCTATCCAATGAATAACTTTAATAACCTGGCTTTTTTTTTTCTCTCTAAGGACACAGCTCTGGACCCTGGAGAGGATGTGGCCCTTCTGTCTGTGAGCTTTGAGGACGCTGAGGCGACCCAAGTCTTCCCTAAACTGTACCTTTCCCCCAGCATCGAACAGTGGGTACATTTATCAATCAGTCAATGGTCGTTTAGCAGTTGACTCAGTAAAGTGTATGTTTTGATGGAGATAGCGATTGCAGGACAGCCAGTTTAAAGACCTCTGACCCCAAAACGACCATGATTCAGCTGAACTTGACAATCAATGGGAGGGTGATGTCGGTTCCTCAGCTGCTTTAGCACTTAAGAGCTTTATTCATAGTGGTGTTCAAAAGGTTATTTACTCTTAACAAAAGTCTCCTAGTTTATCATGCTGAGTGACTTATGAAGGCAAGATACCTTGAAAACCCACAAGGAGGGTCAGCCAGAGGTGGTGAGGACGCACGCTGCACTGCTTTTGATTTCGAGGATGCAGGATATAGTCTGCGGATTAACGGGAATGTGCGGTGAATCTAGCGACGTATTATGTCACCGTGAATAATCCTGCATCCCAGTCTGGACTCATCAGTCGCTTTCTCCAAAACAATAAGGGAAGAACAAAAAATGAGATGGATGACACACAGCGTCTGAGCTAGGGATGACTGAATGTCGGCAGACATCTGGGGTGTTAACTGTGTGTGTGCGTGTGCGTGCGTGTGTGCATGTGTGCGTGTGTGTGTGTGTGTGCACGCATGCGTGTGTGTGCGCGCAGAGTTTTTCAGAGAATCTGTGGGCACCGTGTGGGTACTGCAGCAGTATGCACATTCTCTTTGTTGAATTTTTTTTTTTATTGTTGTCTTGCTGGATTTAGTGTGTGTGTGCATTTGTCAGTTTATATTTGGTTGTGTGTGTGTGTGTGTGTGTGTGTGTGTGTGTGTGTGTGTGTGTGTGTGTGTGTGTGTGTGTGTGTGTGTGTCTGTCTGCATGTGCCGAGGAGTGTGTATTTGAATGCGTGCATGTGGGTTTTCATATACCAAAAGTATATGTCTGTTTTCATGTGTTTGTGTGCATGCACCAGTATTTGAATAGGTTCTGCTCTCAACACAAAGTCTTTGTAGGTGTGTGTGTGTGTGTGTGTGTGTGTGTGTGTGTGTGTGTGTGTGTGTGTGTGTGTGTGTGTGTGTGTGTGTGTGTGTGTTTAGAGAGAGAGAGAGCCAGGTATGGGCCCACTCTGACCTCAGGGCTCCACGGTCTGGGCTCCCGTGCTTGGAATAATCTCAGGCTGATGTTTATTTACAAGCGCACGCCCCGTCGCACCAGGTTAAGAGACCTCTGCTCCCCCAGCACCACCCCTCTCTCTCCCTCTCTGTCTCTCTCTCTCTCTCTCTCTCTCTCTCTCTCTCTCTCTCTCCCCCTCTCCCTCTCTCTCTCTCTCTCTCTCCCCCTCTCTCCCTCCCTCTCTCTCTCTCTATCTCGCTCATATCCTCCTGTCTCAACATGTTCCTTTTTCTCCCTCATCTTCCATGTTCTTCTGTGGCTCCTCTGTTTTATTTTACTAATATCATTCCTCCCCTGCTTTTTCTTACCTTATTTGCCTTTGCAGTGACCTGTGTCTCCACTTTTCTCTCACTATCCAGTAGGGCTGCACAATTAATCGTATTAACAACACAATCTGGATTCATACCTCTAGGCGATCTTATTTCTAAAACACAACGAAACTGAGGCCTTTTTATGACGGACATCAGCTGCACTAAACCGAGTGTCAAGCCGCTGTGATGTCACACATTGTTTTCTGAACCGACATTTTTAAAGCCTCCACTTTTGCTATCAAAACAAGCCCTGACAACACAGCGTTACACCACATAGAGCGGCACAAATAGTCTGTTTTTAAGTATTCCAAGTTGCGTCACCAGATCAACGTCAGCACCTCTGTTGCATATGTTGGTTGGTATGTTCCCGGCATCACAGCGGACCTGAAACTTGAGCAAGGGAGCACACATCAAAATTGTTCGGTTGCATTTTTGAGGAACAGAAAGAAGTCGCAAGGAGACAAATCTGATAAGTAGGGAGCTCGTAGGAAGCAACGATTGTTGTTGTGGAGGGCGAGAAACCAGCACTTTTAAACAAAGTATGAGCGCGGGGGTTGTCACGTTGGAGAACCCGATTGATTTTGCGCCACAGTTCAGGTCTGAACTGAATGTTTTCCCTCAGTTGCTGCGGAGCGTCATGGTGGAACCTGGTGGTGACAGAGGAATGTCAAAGAAAGCTCACCCGGCGCTGCTCCTGTCTGGACACCTGCCCACCTGCATTGCTGCATTGTTGTCGGCTTTCTGAAGCTCTCCGTTTGCGATTTCCCAAGTTTTACAAAATTTGATGTTCTCTTCTCGAGTCCAATCGCAGAGAAAATCGCAGATGTGTGTGTGGCAGTGGTCACAAAAACGCTTGTAACACAGATAACTTGGAGTACTTACTCACGAAGGTTATAGCTGCAACCTGCTCTGTGCACATCACCGTGCTGAGCTCCATTCACGTGCAACAGGTACAAACCTCAGACCTTCGTGATTGCAACTAATGCCTCATATTTTTTGTTGCGTTTCCTTTTTTATCAGGTAAATGAGTGCGACAAACGTATATTGAAACAAATCTGGAAGAAAGAATCATTATCTTGTGATAAATTGTGATTTTCCTTCTACATTCCTGCTAAATCACCAGATACATGCACACGCAGACACTCCTCCTCCCCATTTGGTTAAAATGAGTAGAACTATGCAGCAACTGAAACCAAATACTCTAATTACTAAACACAGAAAAAACAAAGGTCACCTACCTGCTGCCTGCCCTAGATGCAGTACTCCTCATTTATTCCATGCTGTGCCTGTACAAGAGCATACCCAGGCATTAGTATGGGAGAGAGTGCGATGTCATCTCGAAAAGGAATCATTCTCCTCACCTTGATGCAGCACAACTTTCTGAAACGTTTTTACAGCTGCGTTAAAGCATTGAGTTCAAGGATGACGAGGCTTTCATGTGCTGCGCATTCTTGACCATATTATTTTGCCTTGTTTAAGTGCTGTTTTGATCGACGCTTTCCCGCATAGAAAATCCACTCGGATGAAAAGGCTTTCATCGTGAGCGCCGTCGAGGTGTCTGAATTACAGAACACTTCAGGCTGTGGAGATATCTGTGTTCGTCGCATATGTCGGCCTGCTTTACGGCCGAAGCTGTGTGCGCTTGTGTATGTGAGAACGACTGACCTTACCACTGCTCCGGACCAGACTGAAGCTGTTGCAGTGGTGTTAGAGGCTCCTCTCCTCTGCTAGTCGCATGAGGAGAACAGACAGAAGGAGGCTAAAGGCAGCAGAGTGGAGAGTGGGGAAGTGGGGAGCTACAGCACTGTGGATGGAGAGGGCTGGTTGCCGGCGGAGCAGCGGGGGGGGTTCACATAGAGGAGGAGAGGCTATGAAACAAACCCTCCTCGTGTAAACCCTCCAAGAAACCAAATGCAGAGGCATAACAGTGCCACGCTGAGCCAAGCTCTCATTTACCACCCTTCATCTCCTGCTTATTGTTGCCTTCTCTTTGTCTTGAGATATTTGCACATATGCGTATCAAGGCCATCCATGAATATGCTCTGCTACATGTTTTTGTGCACCTTTTTGTCAGCTGTGTGGGAGTGTGTTAATTCATGACCCAGGGCAAAAAAATGTATGTCTTCTTCACCGTTGTTTGAAGAAAACCGACTGCATGTGTGTGCGAGTTTGCGCATGAGGGAATTTGTGTTGTGTTCTTCGTGGATGCTATTTAATTTAGCATGTCGAATTGTGCGAGCCGGCCCTTCGCTGTACGTGTGTTTATGCAGATCTGTTACCCTGTTACTTTTTCCTCCGTGTCCTCACTGACCTCACTTGTTATTCCTTGGCCTTGTGTAGATGCCCATTATCTCTGCATTGGCTCCAGTGAAGAGAAAAACCCATTTGTTGCCGTGTGCCTGCACATCTCCATGTTTTTTCTAGCAAGCCTTTGATAGGCAGCAACATTCAAAGGATTTGTATTAATCCATTCTAGCAGACATTTTTATTATTTTATAATATAATGTCAAGATGGAATTCACATCAAAACGAATTTGAAAATTGTTTAAATCAGTGCTAATTTTATCAAACGGTGAATATAGCAGCTGACAGCTCCAGAGACTGGCTCAGCTCTGGTTTTGGCACTGCTGGAGTTCAGTGTTGGTACAAGGTGTCTTATCAACTGCATCTATTCAGTGTCAAAATATTCCAGGCTTCTCTAGAAGTCTGCACTCTTTCTGTCATTATTTTTAATCATCCCATCATTTAAAAAAAAAATATATATTTTTGGTGTCTTTGCCGTCACTCTCCATCCGTCCACATAATCATCCGTCACTCCATTACACCCGCTACTGCCGACTCGTCTTACTCGTAACTCACTTTTCCTCGTTTTTAACCACCCCCCCTCCCCTTCCTTCTCTCCTTAGTGCTTAAATACATTGTTCATTTTGCAAACACTATTACATACCTCTGGCCACAAGGCAGATTAACCCATTAAAATTATATTGCTTGTAACCTTTTCACAATGTTTTAACAACAATAACAAACACACAAAAATATGCAAGAAAAGTATGCTTACTTGTTTTCATACTTTTTATACCTGTATAAAGTATAACTGTCATAGAGTGACACCGACTAAATCCAAATTAGTCAACACATTAATCACATTCATCTTTTTATTTTTTATTTTAGTGAGTGTGTGTGTTTTTGAGATCTTCTGGCTTTTGATCATTTATTCTTGAAAACCACTTGTATAAATGCCTGGTCAAAACAGTTGAAGATAATGACGTGAGATTCTCCCATCAGTCCTCCAACTTCTCTTGGGACTAATTGGACATATTTTGAGCATTGTGCTGTGCAAGCTCACTCAGTCCTCGTCTGTTTGTAAATGATGTGTGAATGGCACAAAAACGAATCCCTCATCAGTAGCTTCCGCTATCTCTGTTTGCAGAAAAATGCTGCTTTTACCAAAACATCTTCATTACTGAATCTGTTTTTAATTTTGTAACAATGAGCCGACACTGCAAACATGACAATAAACTGGAAAAAAGAACAATACTCTGATCAATTGGACCAATAGAAGAATTTAAAGACATGTAATTTGAGGCATGTCCAGAAGTCTAATGAAAATATGAATCAAATCAAATGAGTGAATTACACAGTGTAAGATATATTGTCTTTTGCTGACAATGACCCAGGGAATGCATTTAATTCCACTGTAATCTTGCACCAGTCCCTCCAGGAGATTGAAATTTTGGGATTGTATTAATTAATGTAAATGTAATCTCCGCAATATTTGCAGGAGCTTGAAGTTCTGCATAATTCTCATGATTTCTCCTAAATAAAGGAATAGAGGCTCTGGTGAAGGTATCATGGTTGAACTTAGCCTTGACAAACAAAACTTTGTTTTTTATTAAGATATTTCCTCATTTACAGATAGCAAGGCTCTTTTCTCATCATCAAAACAAACATCATGCCAAATGACTGGAAAATAAAGTAAATATGGTCTTCTCATGAGAATCAGGCTCCCAATTATTGCACTTCCTTGTATCAGTCTAATCATACAGTGTGTATTAAATGACATGGGTTTTATTACAGTTGTAAATTACTCTTGGGTTTTGTGTCTCTGTTGAATTTACAAAAGGTTTTAAAGCACTCAAATTTAAGTCACAGAAAATGTAGCCTGTGTATTTTATGTTGAAGTCGCAGGCTGTTTGTTTTGCGAAGCTCTGGTGCTTTTATGACTTTTGTAACTTTGAGCCCATGGTTCTTTATGTTCAGAAAATGAAAAAAGATGAGAAGCTCCTTTCTGTGATGTGCAGTATGCTTAAATATCATAAGTGATGATTTTATTCCTGTTAAAAGGGAGTTTTTCCTTTCAACTTTCGCTAATGTGGGAATTGTTGAATTGTTGGGTCTCTAAATAATGTTGAAAGATTCTGCTTTAAGGACCCTATTGTTTTAAGAGCCCTGAAATGATCTGATTTGGCACTAAATGAATGGAAAATGTTATATGTTTCTTCCAATATGACACTTTTTTCCTTGACTTGCAATTTTGCTAATTACCGCAAGTTTACTTCAAAATAATCACATGAAAAATTGCAAATTGCATCACAATTGTTGAGAAAAAAGCATCGAAAAAAAAAAACCTGTGAATTCCTGAAGGGACTGAGTAACGATTTAGTCCCGGTTGATTTAACACACTTAAGGTGCTGTGGTAATGGCTGATATGGTTCAATTCCGCACCAACACTGGTTGAGCAGGACCTTGGGCCAGCAGAAGACCAACTGGTGTGTGGATGGTTTATACATCCAAAGAAACTCACTGTATTAGCTAAGGAGTCAGCCAGTTATATATAATTTAACTCTATATCTAACTAAAGTTAATTAATAAAAAGTAACACTAAGACATCTTCGGAAAATGTTTAAATCAGTCCTGATTTTATGAAATGGTGAACATTGCGTCTGTGAGCATCATGTCAACTGCGATTTTGGCACTGCTGGGTTTCAGTGTCGGTACAGTCTGTCCCATCAGCTACATCGGCTCAATGTGTACCTGCCTTTCCATCATTATCTCATTTTCTCATTTATGGTCCCTTCATCCTCCATCCGTGACTCTGTCGTGCCCTCCATTGCTGTCCTGTCCATCCATTTTGTAATTCACTACTTTTTCAAGTTTGTCGGTCATATGTCTTTACACCCCCCACCCCTTCTTGTTTTTCACATGTCTGCCGCTTGTCTCTTCTCCCTCCGTCTTTCTTCGCTTTTCTATCACTCTCTCTCCTCTGCTGATCCCTCTGGCTGATCCTCAAAGGGAACCAAGAGAGTGAGTGGGACTTAAAAGAGAGAGAAGCGCTGTGCTCTACCCAGCAAGGTCGTCCCTCGCTCGACTGAAACGCAGCGAGGAAAAAAAAAACAAAAAACGCACAACACAGGGGAAAGGAGAGCTTTTCCCTCTCTCTTATTTTCTCTTTCCTCCACCTCTCTACTCTTCTCTCCCATCACTCCTGAGTTGTTTGATATCTCACTTTTACTCTCCTTCAGCAGGGGCTCGGATCTAAGAGCTCTGAACGCAAACTCGTAAGCCCCCTGAGCTACAGTGTTATACCTCTATTCCCTCTTCCTCTCTCTTTCTTGCTCTCTCCGTTTTCTTCCCATCTTCAAACAGACCATCACTGTAATATTTTCTGTCTTACAGAGCAGCAAGGGGAAAAAATATGTTGAAATACCCCAACACACACCCACATTTTTACCAATAATGTACAGCGCATGTCGACTGTTGCATAGGCTCCTCTCACATTTGCTTCTTTTTCTGTCGAAATTATTGATTATGAAGAAGTCAAAGCGCTTTTATTCTGTCGGCTTAGAGAGGCACCTGCTTAAGATGCAGTGTTCATTTTTTTATATAATGTTTTAGGGAATGCCGAGAAGAAAATATACTGTGAAAGGCATGGTGTTACGCTGTGAAGCTCCTATGCGTTTCCCCCCTCACTCATTTAAACTAGCTGTTAAGTGTTAAATAGATGTAGACATTTTCGAGAGCGTAAAAAAATAGCTGAGCTTTGAAGGCATCTTTGTGATGAATTTGCTGTCAAGCTAAATCATCTCCTTGTGTTACAGTGGAGGTCATGGTGTGATCAGGCCTAAAAATGCAGGAGTCAAGTATCCCAGTACAACTGAAGAGTAATTAGGCAGGGCAGTAGTACAGTCACGAGGATCAAGTGGGCCGGCTGGGAGAGTATCTGCGTGCATCTACATATACAGTCCATTGAAAGATATGAACAGCCATTGGCTTATGCAGAGATTTTCTGAAGAAGCAGATCAAACATATCTGTCCCTGTGGATTTCTTCCCAACATCATTCTCACAGTAGGCATCAAACATTTTCTGCAAAGATAACATAGATTACAGTATCCTTCTTTGGCTTTGAGTAACACAGTTTTGACTTCATTTTTCATCATTTATCTTCTTTGTCCGTGACAGTCAATGTTCTCCAGATGGCCTGAATATAAGTGCCTGTTAATCATTGTTAATTCATGTGAATATTGCGGCTCTAGGGTTCGTTTAACTTTGCAATCTCCACCTCTGTTGCAGAGATTCAAGAATGTGAGGAGTCACACATAAAGGCACACAAACTGCTAGTTCCCTGCAACTTTCCACAAAACCCGATCTTTACATGAATCATTCAATAAATTATTTTTTTGAGTTACAACCGGTTTCCAAAAAAAGGAAATAAAACAGTGTAAAATGTAAATAGAAACAGAATGCAATGATTAAACGATCTCCCAACTAATTAACCTAATTAGTTGGGAGATGTTCAACCAGGTGTTTCTTTTAGCTGTATGCAACGTTTCCATTCTTTAGTTGACTCTGTCCCAACTTTTTTGAAACGTGTTGCTGGCATCAAATTCAAAATGAGCATATATTTTTCATAAAACAACACAATTTCTCAGTTTAAATGTTTGGCATGTTATCTTTGGTCTATTTTCAAGTAAAATGTGTTTTGTTTTTTTTTATTTGAAAAGCATTGCATTCTGTTTTTATTTACATTTTACACAGCGTCACAATTGTTTTAGAAACAGGGTTGAAAAGGGAAAAAGGCAGAAATAAGCCACCTGCAACAACCATTTTGCTAACTAAAGAAGGGATCTCCATCCTGGGATACTTACTGGCTGTTCTTATATACTTATTTCTTAACAAAAAAAACAATGCATTAATGCATGAGCCATATTATTGAGAAAAACACGAGGTTGAAAATAAAAATATATTTCTCTTGCTACTAAATGCTCCACTGTGTTCACCAGCTAGTCACCAACTTCTCTCAGCCTTTTGGTGCTGCTCTCTTAGTGTACAGTGTTTTTTTTGTTTTGTTTTTTATGGCTGTTTGTTAAGAAGAGCTGCTGCAGCCACAATCGCTGCTAATGAGAGCAGCCACACAGTTTGCAGACAAAACCAGACCAAGGAGCAGGAAGCTCTTATTAAGCTAGTTAGCGGTGAGGCGACCTGCAGAGCCAGGTGATGCTCCACTTTTCACAGAATGCAAGCAATCATGTGATCCACTGTTAAAATACAAGTATTGATTTTAGCTGCTTTGAATAAGACTAAAAATAAAGTGAAAATGTTTTGACATAAGAGCTACAAACCTGAGTAACTACCACAGGCTCGCTCAAAGAATTCCCCTTCTGTACATGATGTCACTGGCTGTGATATACATATGTAGAAAAAATATTAAGTACTTTTTTGAGGTTGTGACTCGGACTACCTGGTAGCTTTTAAAGCATGTAAACACATATATTATCCATTTATCATTTGCAAGAAAGCTCAAATAAAAACAATCAATCAGAAATTAACCTGCATTTTGAATTTAACAATACAAACAAGTCTGGGTTTGTGCCCTGCAAACAGTTACCTGCGGTAAGACAGTGATCATCACATTGAAACTGACGCAGCTTCACAATTTCAGTGTTTAATCCGGCTCTGAGAATCATTAAGAACAACGCATCTGCGAAGACTTTCATTTCATTCTGGTTTTGTGTCTCCTTCTCCAACCGTTTTATAACCAGACTCATCGCTCTTTTCATTTTCACTTTGACTTCTCGTTTACCTGATTGTACTGTGCCCATGAGAGGAGTTGGATACATCTCTCCTTCCCCCAGAAAACCTGCTGCATTGCATAAAAGAATCGAGTGGGCACCGTCTCTGCCCCCAAACCAGATTTAGGAGCCCAGAAAAATCAACACAGAGAGACAGTTTTAGGCTGCAGTGCACTAATGTTTGTGTATCTGCATTTGCCTTTGGGTGCCTGGGTGTGTGTGTGTGTGTGTGTGTGTGTGTGTGTGTGTGTGTGTGTGTGTGTGTGTGTGTGTGTGTGTGTGTGTGTGTGTGTGTGTGTGTGTGTGTGTGTGTGTACATGTGTCTGTGTGTGTATGCACATGCTCTCCTGCCTGCTCGTGTGTGTGTGTGTGTGTGTGTGTGTGTGTGTGTGTGTGTGTGTGTGTGTGTGTGTGTGTGTGTGTGTGTGTGTGTGTGTGTGTGCGTGTGCATGTGCCTGTGTGGGTGTACGGTTTGTGTGTGTCCCTTCTCCAGGGTCTGTAGAGGTGTTTTATAGCCTTTGAAAATCTTTGCATTTTGATCAGATATTTTTCAAGGTTTTGTGAACATCTTGTCAGTCAGAAATCGTCAGTCTGATCAAATAAATTCAGCACTAACCCGGCAAGCCCACTTGACAGTCTACGGTGTCAGTGCAGACACTCTCAGCAGCTCAAAGCGCACCGCCACTTCTTCCTCCTCCTTGTCTCCTTGAACACTTCTGCATTATGTGGTTCTTAAGTCCGTGAAGGGACTTTTGTGATGCCGCTTTGTTATTGCAAGCAGGCCGCCTGTATATGCAGGCCCGTCTTACATCACCACGGTGAGTCCACTCTGATGTGTTTTTTGAGAAATGCCTTCACAAAGGTCGAAACATTTAAATCTTACCATTTATTAAAAAGCTGTAAAGAGACCAAAATATTAAAATAGCATGAATGCAAGTTTACAGATGTATTTGGCAATATAGTGGCTGTTTATAATAAAGGTGTTATACAGTACATCTACATGCAAACATACACACAATAATCATAACTATTATTAATGTGATTCCTACCTGTAAAGCAATTCATAAACGGTACAGGAGAGAAAATAGAGGAAAAGTGAATTAATAAGTACACAAAAGTAGATTAGGTTTTGAGCGATGTATTATTAAAAGTGAGTAAGATTAATGCACGTTACAGAAAGGTTACAGACTTAATAGCATCCGTTTTCTTCCCTGAATTGTTTTAAGGTCATTAGACTGTATGTCTGACGGAGGCTCTCTCCGTCACACATAAATATCTAATGATGATGGCCTTAAACGCTGCAAAGTTGAGGATGTGTGGGTGATAATACGGTCAGATTGGATTTTCAGTGGTCTGGCAAAAATAAACATCCCCACAATCTGATTCTGACTAAAGACTGTTTATATCGAAGGACGTTTCGCCACTTCCTCCCACTGTACCAAAGTGAAGCCTAAATATGATGGAAATAAGAGCTACCCTCTTGCGCTGCCAATGTCATTTGCAACCAGAGTCTACTCAGTCGTGACCTTGAGGGGGAGGGGGAGGATTGGGAGGTGGAGGGGAGGGGGGGAGTTTGAGGGTGAGGTATCGAGGTCCTGTCTCAACATCCCTTCCCGGTATGTGAGCCGTTCCCCAGCCACTGCAATCTTGTCTTGGACGCTCTCGCTGTATGATTATTTGAAAAAATAATTAGTAACTGCAAGCTGTTTAGCAACGGGTTTTTTTTGCCATAGATTGGTTGTGTTCTTAGCTTCTGATCTAGAACATTTGCATCAACTTACTAATCACTGTTGGGCTTTAAAACAGAAACTTAACTAACCGGGGGAAAAATGCAGCTGTCTCCCCGATCGCTCAGAATCTCTGTTAGTACAGTTTATTGCAGAACAGTAAATATGCCCTGACAGTAAACCAACATGCACAAAACCAGCACCTCCCCTAACTGGAATGCAGCCATCAATGACAAGTCAAAATGTCTGTTTGTTGAATGGGTGCGTCCGCCGCTATTTTATTCGGGACTGTTGGATGACATCATTTTCTACAGAATCAAGTCGTTCATCCACTGATCGGAATATTGAACACACAAACCGACATCTGTATGATAAGAAGTAAGATGTGACAGAAACCACATGTGGGGAAAACTTTTTATTTGGGGTGTACTTTATTTTATTTTTTTGTTTGACAGCTGCAGGCTCAAGACTAAAGCCTGAAGTGTCTTGATCGGGACACAGGCTTCAGTCATGTTCTCTCCATCTCTCGTCATGTTGTCCATCTTTATATACAGTCTATGGCTGTGACTGAGTTGTTACAAAATCCTGAATGGTGCGTGCAGGAAGATGACAAGTAGATGACATCATGTTTTTCCAAATGAAAAGCTAAAGCAAAAACACAGATTAATATAACTGTCTCTAACTGGAAGATTGTGCATCGCTCATAGTTAATAGGTTTTCCAGACCTTCAAGTCAAAAAGACCATAGTTTTCTTTGCTTGGACTTATTATCCCACTATGACTTCACCTTCACCCTTCATCATTTATACCTCCAGCTTTGGGACAAAGACACATCAAGTTTCTCAATTAGGCTACAACACAAACTATATTCATTATTTCTTGTTTTCTGCTTCACCCGATCTCAAATGTCAAACAAAAATGTCCTCTAAAAGAACAATTTGTACATCATACAATGCATAAATTATCTCGCGTGCAGACCTCAGTTGTGTTTCACATAAGTATTTTCTGTTTAAAGGGTTAGTGAATGAGAGGCAAATTCTAAAGAGCCTCACAGTGCAGTCCATTCAACTTTAAAACCTGCAGGGGCAGGAAGTGGAGATCATGTGATCATTTGACCCCTCCCTTCTGCCACATTGTACTTGGTTGAAGGAGTGAATCGTGAAATGTTTTCCTGTCACCTATCTTTATCATATAGTCGTGAAAATGTATAATGGTTGTGCCTGAAGCTTATATTAATCTGTCTTTTTTTTTTTATCCAAATGGGGGATGAATAGAGAAATTCAGCAGTGTTATGCCAAGACGGTCACCTCATCGGAGATAGGTTACGGAGTTCTATTGCTGTGGGCCAAAGGTGCCTTGTCAGGTCACAGTGGAAGAATAGAATGTTATTTAGTCCGAACAGCCAACAAACAGACTCATGTGGGCCTCAGAGGACCCCCCAGGCTTCAGGAAATGAAGAAGGCAATCAAAATGGAAATGTTGCTGCTCTGGAACCACATTTGAATCTCCAAACAGTTCTTGGCCTTATCTTTGACTTTGATAATGAATCATGGATGCTCTCTTTCCTATTGAGCCTTTATCTGTTCTCACGCTGTCACACACACACACACACACACACACACACACACACACACACACACACACACACACACTCTCTCTTTCTATCTCTCTCACACACACACACAACCAGACATAAACAAACAAACTGAGCTTCGTCACCATCCACCTGAGTCACAGAGGATAATCTCTCCGGTTGATGAAGTCACAGGCAGCCCCGTCACTGTACGGCATGAGTGTCTGCGTGTTCACGTGTGCATGTAGTGTGCATGTAGTCTACTGTAAATATGTCATACAGTAGCTTGCAGCATTGCTCAGAGGGTTTGTTAGGCAGCATGTCTGCATGGTGACTGCAGTATGTGTGGGCAGTGTTGAGAGCGGTGTCACCAGTGGAGACAGAAGCGGCGACTCTTCAGGGTGCCACTTGGAAAGTAAAACACCATTATGTCTAGATTGTGAGCCCGCCCACACGAAGCTCAGTCTGAAGCACTCTGAAGCTCTAATCCTGGAAGTCTGGTAATGTTGGTAAAGACCCAGGAGCATTCTACTTCTTGTTGTCTTTATTTTGTAAACCGAAACATCTTTACTTTGTGTTTATGCGTGTAGATACGACGCCAAAACGTGCACATCATTTTCCATCAGTCACTTTTGATCTCGGCATTTACAGCATATCACTTTGGTCAGTGTTGTCTCAGCCCACCAGGGGATCTCCACTGATATTACACATAAAGGTCAGTGTTCTTGTCATGGGGAGTAAAACCACTCAGCCTGGGAACAGTTTATTTTAAGTGTGGCTCTGCATGCGCTTTATCAGATTTGAGAAATGAACCCTTATGATGTTATCATAGTTTAGACTCGTGGACAATTACCTTGTACCAGGAAGCCTGTGTTACAACCGGGGAATGTGGTGTTTGATGTCCGGGTGGGGAGTGTCTGATAACTAGTTGCATTGTGGAAAATGTAGCATCCACTGAGCACCAATACCGCCAACAGCAAGGATCTGATCTCTGTCACTTCCCTGTCTCTATTACGCCAATCTAAAAAAAGGCAAAATGCCCAAAAAGAATGTTTAAAAAGGAAATGTTGCACCCACTGTGAGCCTGACCCACACTAGGGACTGAGAAGTCCGGCCATCTGGGCCTCTGCTGCTTTGATTTTCAAAATCTGTTACACAACACGTGTTGGTCCCTCAAATGTAAGTGAATGTCATGGGTGTCCAACTGGTGGGTCAGCTCCAATCTGATAAAAGGGTCATAAGAGAAAATGACTTTGCAATGTAGAAACATGTCTGCAGCATAAATTTATTTTTGAGGTTGTATTTTTCACTTGACAGTGAGTTGTGTGTCTAACTGTCGCTAATGTGAGCCTTGCACATTCATTGACTGTCGTGATGTTTCCGGTCTTTGCTGCTTGTAGCAGAAACTGAGAAGACGCTACCTCCGCCACAATACAATGAACAGTTATGAGGCAGAAAATAATCCATTTAAAATATAATTTTAGTTAGTTTTCACCCATCTTATTTCCCGTTATGTTGCTATTGTTGGCTTTATTATGCTAACTTTAATAATCTCCACCTCAATTGAAGACAAAACAAGGAATTCCAAAAACACAGGGAATTTTGTGAAAGCAAGATTAAGCTCCCTGCAGCTATCCTAAAAAAAAAACAAAAAAAACCAACAACAATCATTTTAAATGTTTACTTTTAAATCAGAAATTAGTCATTTGGAACATCCATTTTGCCATTAAGATTTGGGATCCCGATGCGTGGATACTCGCTGGTGGACAAAATCCACCTGCGTGTTCATCCACACACACTGTGTATTGCCATGTTCTTTTTAATCAGGTCTTAATACTTGTAACTGTTGTTAGTTTTAAACCTGGAATACTCCCTTATGCCTTGAGGGGTTGTCAGTTTTCATTTCATGAATTAAACTTGAAAGGTAGCGCAGTCGTTAGCCGTCCTCACAGCAATGAAGTCTTAGATTTGAATCCACTGACAGGCTGAATGGATGTTAGATTGGTTTGTGTGTAGACAGTGACCTGATGTCTTAAGGGGATATATTCGTTCGACCAGCTTTAAACCACTGTTACAGAACTTCTCAAATATTAAACTGTGAATTGTTGGAAGGCTTTGTAGTTAGTACGAGTACGTGAGATCAATATCTAACCAGGCTCAATTCAAGTGAATATTGCAGGGGAAAAGCCAGTGAAATCCAAAATGCCTCGCATTTGTTCAGATGCCTGCCATTGACACAAATGAATGACGAACACACCACCATCTATTTTGTGGCTCTGTCCGCATTTCCATCTGAATGATATAGAGCTATTCTTAGATCTGTGGGAGGATAGATGGGCATCATCTAGATTTTCCTTTTCAAAGGCTTCTCTCCTCGTCGCTGTAAGCCATTTTCAATCGACTATTTGTTGGTGCACGGCAAAATGCACAGGCTAATGCTAATTATGTGCACAAAGCCAACTGTAAATGGTGGCTTTGGAGTTCTCAAGAAAAGGATTTTGACAAAGAAAAAGGCTTCATGACATGCATTACTTCTCTGTGAATAGGGCCTTATTAATATTCAGCAGAGCATCAGTTCCAAAAAGCTGGTAACATGTCTGACTTTTATCTTGGGCTAATTTTTTTATCTTCAGATTATCAGTATTTCACGTGAAATGATGAAGTGATGTGTGGTCAGAATTATTGGTAATTCTAAACACACCTCTCATGGTCAGTGTGTGTGTGTGTGTGTGTGTGTGTGTGTGTGTGTGTGTGTGTGTGTGTGTGTGTGTGTGTGTGTGTGTGTGTGTGTGTGTGTGTGTGTGTGAAAATTCCAGGACTCTAGTCATTGTGTTGACCTTTTTCTAACCTCATTTTTCCAGTAATGTTGGTGTTTTTTTGGTGATGACATCGAGCACATCATGAGATGCTCCACCTTCTTCCTCTCTACTCCCACAACCTTTCTTTGGAATTGGATTTTTCAGACTTGTGCAATTCTCTGGACTTCTGTGTCTGTCACCTGGTAGCAATTAGAAAATGTGACCAACATTTTTAAACAGCGTGAGCAGAACAGTGATTTTTTTTTTTTTTTAGATGGATGATGCGATGGAATTGATGGGATCATGATTGTAATCTGTGACTCGCTGTTAGGTTGCATCTCTACATTCTTACCTTTTCACATCATAGACTTTCTGACCAACTAAAAAACAAGCCCCGAGGCCCAGAATCTCAGCATATGTGATCATTGACATTTGACATTATGCCGCAGGATGTATGCAATTTACATGCATCATCCATGCTTAACCTGGTAAACGGTCACTTCAGCGTTGCTTTTAGACAAGATTTCTAGATGTCCTGTGACCGCTCCACTGTAATGAAGAATGTAATAAAAATAGAAAGCAGCAGCAGCAGAACCCCCCCCCCCCCCTCTCTCTCTCTCCCTGTGTCTTAAAATGAGCATTAAAAGCCAATAAGCAGTTTCTTGAGACCTTTAACCCATCCTCAGGGTATTCCCTCTGTTTTTGCCCGAGATCAAAAAAAAAAAAAAAATGAGGGAGTGACTACTCTTGTTGGTTAGTCACTGGAGAACTGCAGCAGCAGATTTCCTGATTAAACAAGCATGCACTAATCACTAATGGAGCTGTGCTGCAGGATTAAATCAGGAGGATGTCAAAAATAATGATTGAACAAGTGAAGGAGAATGAGGAGGATGCCACAGGCATGACTGGCTCTTTTTTTTTTTTTTTTTTTTTTTTTTTTTTTTTCTTATTAATTGCGCAATTTCAGGTACATAGCAGCAAATGAGAACATGTTTCATGTTGGTTTTGTTTTGTTTTGGAGTCAAGTCAAGCGGTTGTACACAGTCCTGAATTGGTTCTGGAGCCGTGCACAGCTACAGACATATGTTACAGCGTAAAATACAATTGAAATAGCCTTAAAATATATACAATAATATATATATTACACGTAATACTAAGACTAACTCTTGTCTTCTTTTTTTGTTTCCAATCAGTGCTCTGGGAGGCTCCTCTGCACTTCATATCCCAGCCTTTCCCAGTGGAGGATGCCTAATTGATTATGTCCCTCAAGTGTGTCAGTTACTCACCAACAAGGTAAAAATGTTTACTATTCTCCTGTTACATCTGGTGTGGTTAGATGTGCTTTGTGTGCTGTGTGTATGTATAATTTCACATGATGTTTCACCTTAAATGTCTTGGTATTTTAAGAGCAAGATTCCATACTCTCTATGTGGGTGTGTGACAGGTGTATGAATCATTTAATGCACATTTGTAAGCCGCGGTGCAGCTAAGCATGCATCCACTGAGCGATGTCTTTTGTCAAGCTGTGTGTGTGTGTGTGAGTGTATTCATGCACGTGTGTCTGGCATCTGCCATCGTGGGCGTACTGGCCAACCTCCATAGGCTGTCTGAGTGCTCCTTGGCCTCCTCAGGTTGACAAGTAGATATGCAGTGTGGACACGATGTAATGCCACTTCCCTTAAGGCACGTCCCCATCCCCCGCACCCTCACACACACAGACATATACATAATGCACACAGATACCCTTCATGTCATCGTGTTCACCTGGAATCTGACCAGGAGAGCATCTGGAACACTCGTTCGAGTCCAGTTGTGTCAGAGCCGCTCCCTTCACTTCCGTGGAAGAGGCCGCAGCCTTTGCTCAGAAATGCATGTTGAAAAGCAGTGTCAATTGCAGATAAAGGGAGTGGGACTCAAGTAAGGAGGAGCCTTGTTCAGAATGTCAGCATCTCTGATTTCGAGAGTAAATGCAACATGCTCAGTGAAACATGGACTCCTTTTAATCCACATCCCTCCTATTGATTTCAAGCACGGCCACTGGCTCCTTTCAGTATGCAAGGTGTAATCAGCACAAACTGCTGTTCTGAGCTACTTTAACAATAGTTTTCTGATTTTATGATACTACTGCAAAGAACATCCTGCTCTCCTGACAGTGGTTTAACTAGCACTGCTATAATAAATCAGAAATTTAAAATAGCATTCAAATGCAGGAAAAACATGTAATATCCAACCTTTATTCTCTCTGAAATCAAAGTGCAACGCAAAATGGGGAAAAATACTGTATCTTGAAGGAATAATCATTACACTTCACCTTAAAAGTAAGAAGCAGCATTTGTGTTGCCTTGATCTTAACAAATTTGATGTTTCTTAACATTTTGTTTCACTTAAAATCTTAGAATTCTGCAGCATTATTTTTTTTTATTTTAAACAATATACTTCACTTACTATATACTATACTTACTTAATTGAAATAGATTATTTGAAAAGTGCCAGACTTAATTATATTTAAAATATTCAAGCAACTTCCACAGGTAATTGTGTTCTAATGTAAGGAGAGCTGGGTTGATAGCCAGTTAGCTGAAGCACTTAATTGGGCTGCAGCAGTACATATTTTACTTCTAGATTGTTATATTGCAAAGTGTAATAATATTTATAACATGTTTATGTTGTACATATCCAAACATAGTTAAAAAGTACATTAAAAACAAAGAATTGCAGTAACTGCAATAAAAATTATAAAACGATCAAATAACACTGTAATGCTGTCAGATAGGAAAAAGACATCAGTGAGTTTTAAGGAGAGATTTTGGAGCTATTAGAAGGGCCCCGCCCGAGGATTTAAAACAGCGATCAGGTTTTTAGGGAATTGTCAGCGATGTGGTCGCTTCTCTGTTAAAAGCCTGGCTGCAGGGCTTTGTATAAGCCATAGTCTTTGGGTGTATCGCCTGCTGAGAACAGGATAAAGTGACAGTATTCAAGTCTGAGATAAAAGCATGAAAGACCTTTTTCTAGATCTGCAAATGAGAGGATAATTTTGGTTAAATTTCCCAGGTGGACAAAGCAGGACTTTACCATTTAAATCATGTGAGAATCAAAAAGAAAAAATCTGAAGTTAGATATACATAACCTATGTGTAATTCTATTTATTTTTGTAAAAATTGTGTCCAATTCTTAATTCATAAAGCAAGACTTAATATACACAGTTGCATATCACCTGCAAAGCAACAAAAATCTCTATCTTTGCATTGTTTGCCCCATAGATGCTGTAATTAAAAAGGGACCCAGAATAGATCTCTGGGGAACCCCACAAAACAGAGATGCTGAAGAGAAAGAGTCATCTCCAAGCATAACAGAGAAGGAGCTGTTTGACAGGTAGAAACAAACCAATCCTGAACTACAGCATTAATAATGTTTTTTCGGATGACCTGTTGGGCTTTAAAATGTTTTGATTGTGGCTTTTGGATGTGAGAATTAATCCAGAATTGGCTTTAAGTAGCAATTAGCAAAGTCTCCTTCAATAGCACACATGTGGCTCTTTTGTGGAACAAGAAATAGCATTTGGCATTCTATGGTGTCACTTCTTGCCCCCCAAAAAAATACAACCTGAGCTTTGGAAATGTAAGCAGTGAGAAGGAGTCATTATATTATTGTTCTGTGTGGCTGTAAAAGTATGTGAATTTGTTCAACTGAAGCCAAAAAATATATTAAAATACATAAATAAATAGGACATTGTTCTAGCATCTCAGAAAATCTCTGCGAGGACAAGCTGTGCAGTCATTTAATTCTTTTAACACCATCAGTTATTTCCTCCCACTTATTCCAGATGCTAGGATTGCATTGACACAACTACAGTGTACTGCCACATACCGCTGTGACTGACTGTGATTGTGCTGGGTGATGGCAGC